>NC_081256.1:20974733-21286097 GCF_030490865.1 Poecile atricapillus
ACGTTTATGAATGTTAATGAAAATTTAGTGAGGGTGTATTTTTCAAGGCTGTTTTTCCACATGGCTGAGTCCCTGCGTAGCACTGGGGGTGTGCAGGAGGGAGCCACAGCAGGGACACATCTTTAGGGCTCAGAGCAGTCTAACACGTAGGAGCTGGCACAGTTTGAAACCCAACAGTCAGCCCAGCTAAGGAGAGCTTGGAGTTTGGCACCACGTTAATGAATATAACATTTAAAAACAGTTTTCCTCAGCTCAGACCTGCACCTTGTCTGCTCACCTGGGTTTCCCTCCCGCACCCCCAGCGGTGGCAGAGTGCCTGGGCCACACCATGTAGCACTGACCAAACTCACCCCAGTGCTGCCAAGCCACAGCCAAAAGGACACAGCCTTGCCCTCACCTGCAGGGGAGGTTTAGGAAGCCAGAGGTTGTTATTTTTTCCACTGCTTGTTTTTTTCCAGCAGATACTGGATTCCCAGGGACCCTCCCTCTTCAATATTCACATCACTGTTTTTAGAGGGCTGGACCAATCCTGACTGTCAGTTCCCTCCTCTCAGTGCTTAACATTCTCTTCCCCCTTTTGCCATGGACAATCCCATGCCTTATGTGTATTTATTCCCATCACTAGAAAATAATTTTCTTAGGAATGGTGTATCTGTCAAAAAAAAGAGAAGAAATAAAATAATGTGACAGGTTAAAAAGTGGATGGACTCATCACATTACTGACACAAAGGTGAGCAGGAGCTGGCACCCAAATATGCAAACAGCACACAGCCCTAAATATCCTAATGTATTTTAGAGTGGTCATTTCTAATTAGCACTTGAATCCAACACCCTACTTAGCCTAATTAGAGACATAACAAAAAACTGTTTGAGCTCACATGCACATTGAATATGCAGATCTCTAGCATCCAGCACTGCCCTGCTCCAAAGCAAGCAAAGCCTCTCAGCATCCAGCATGGATGGAAAACTGGTCCCAGCATGGCCCTAAACTGGTCCCAGGAAGCCAATATGTTGAAAATCTGCACCATTAACTCCATTAAAATGCTTTAAATGTAAATCTGAAAGGTTTTGATGAGAATTATGTTACTGGGGGAAAAGAAGGCAAACCCACGGTTTAGGAGATACTGCATTTATATTTTGCATCTTAATCCAGAAGATTTTACAGTCTAATTTAAACCAGGAAACAGAAGGAAGATAGATGAGGAGGAGGACTAGCAGAGGAGAATCATAAAATGGTTTAGGCTGGAAAGGTTGTTTAAAGGCCATCTAGTCCAACCCCCTGCAACAATCAGGCACATCTTCCATTAGACCAGTTTGCTCAGACCCCTGTCCAGCCTGACCTCGAATGCTTCCAGGGATGGGTCATCCACGACCTCTCTAGGCAACCTATGTCAGTGTTTCACCACTTTCATTGCAAAAAACTTCTCTGTGATCTTTTTTTTAGGGTAAAACCATCCCCCAGCCCATCCTATCCCAGCTTGCCCTGGTGGGAAGGCTGTCCCCACCGAGCAGACCCCACCAGGTGCCTGTGCCAGGGCTGGCACCAGGAGGGTTCCAGGCACCCTCGCAGATCTACCAGGCCAGACAAAATGGGCATCATCTCCAGAGCTGGCTGGTTCCAAGGGAAAACACCCCTGCACATCCACGAGGCACCAAAAAAACACAAACTGCTCTGCCCCGTGTGCACACGCCTCATTTTCAGGGATGGATTTCGCCAAGCAGAGGGAGGATTTCACTGTGGATGGACAGAAGGGGAGCCACCAGCTCCATGGAAACCCGGCCAGATGGGACTGGCGGCCGTGCCTGGGCTCAGCAGCAGCGACACCGCCGAAAGCACGAGCACTGTTAATATTTAACAGGGAGCAGGGACGTGGTAAAACCTAGCAACCCCTCGGCAGTGGTTATGCAATTCACCTTTAATCGCTCGCAGGGAGCCGGCATCGTCTCAACACCTCCCCTCCCCCGTTTCTATAGGTGAGGGCTTTTTCTTCCCTGTTGCTAAACCTTAAAGTGAGAGGAAACAAAGAAATCACTATTACATAATACAGACCTACAGGCAAGTCGTATTCCTGCTGTTTTGGAAACATTCGGGGAGGGCAAATCAAAAGCTAAGAAGAGCCATGTGATAGAATCCTAATTTTTTTCTTCTTCCTTCCATTTTCTTATTTCCCAGTTAAATACATTCACTCTCCCCCAGATCTGTTGGGCCCCATTTAATACTGAGAAATCAAGGAATTAGGGTCTTTGGCAGTGATAATTATTGGCAGTAATATTATAATTATATCCCACATACCTACAAAACGTAAGGTTATGAATTGTCACAATTGCATCGTTTCTTAAAGAAAAAATGAAGTTATTGAGAATAAGGGTTTGCTTCAGGCATCATACAGGCTTTTCCCACCCTGCACCCTGCCAGGCCAGGGTGCTCCCCATCAATCCATCTTCAGCAATGTGGGGTAAGAGCAGCAGTGGTTTCCCTTGTGGAGATGCTCAGCTCCAGTGTGATGCTGGCTGCAGAGGGAATATGGGAACCCCAGAGCCCTTAGAGCATTTTAGGGCCACCTCAAGGTTCCAGGATGGCTGGGTTGCCAGCACACTTGGTGTGTGGAGGCCAATAATTGCAGTGCCACAGGCATGCTCTTGCTCTGCTGTTTATTCTCATGTCTGGTAGCACAGCACAGCAGAGGCTGGGGGAGGATTACCTCTGTGTTTCTCAGGAGAACCCACTGTCTTTAGGTTTGGTTTTGTTTTAATGTTCCTGAACATGTTCTTGGCATGGTACAACAACTCAAGGAGGTGGACTACCCCAAAGCTGCTCAGGATCCACCAGAAGGTACCTACCCAAAACACAGCATTTCTGTAGTCACTGGGATGTCCCACAGGAATGCACAGAAAAGAGAGGGCCTGTTGCTCCTTAGCAGAGATTCAGCCTTTCCCAGGACAGGTCTAAAGCTCTGGTTTGGTCAGTGCCAGGGAGCTCTGGTTACTGCGAGGAAACCTTGGGTTTAGGCAAGGTCAGACAGGGAGCTACAGCGGTACCTGGAGGGAGGACTGCAGTCATTTCTGGCTCTCCTGCAGGATGCTCCACCTCAGGCAGGTCAGTGCTCTGCATTTCCCATATAGCAAGACACCTCTCTTCCTGTGCCTCAGTTCTCTGAGTGAAACGTGGAATCAGTATTTCCTTATTTCTTGGGGCTGTTGTGAGAATACACACAAGCATGTGAGCTCAGTGTATGAGGACATCTGAAGTTTGCACAAAATAATTTAAAACACCTCCAAACCCCAGTTCTCAACTCCCAAGGAGTACAAGTACACTTTTCTTCCCACTTCATGTTTTTCCCACATGGAAGAGGGGCCTTCCATTAGCCCCTGAGCCAAAACCCTTGGAAAGACCTTGAAAACAAGATAACATATGTGGTGTGGATCCTTTTGCTCTTTTCTGTTAGCTAGCTAACCACCCTAGAAAAACAAGCCATAAATCAATTGAAAGCTTAACCTACAGTCTGCCAATCTGAAAAGCAGACACTGCCCCAGGAATGCGACCACAGCTCACTAAAACAATAGGAACAAAGGAAAAAAAGAAAAAAAACCTGAAACAATTCTAACTTGCACTTAGTAATTCAGCAGAGCTGCAGAAACATCAGGCAGGCAGCGATTCCCACGAGCTCCACATCACCTTGAGCCCACAGTCTCCTCTTGAGCAGTGAGGTGCAGAGGGCTCTGGTTTCCAGGTGAAGAGGGGGTTCAGCCTCCAGCTCATCTGGAGAGAATTAAAGCAGCTCAGACGTCTCCTGTAAAGAGACTGAGGCTCCCTAATGAAATAAATTTATTCATGACACCTAAGAGCTAGCTTTTCTACTTTTCCTCTTTTGTTTTTAAGCTTTCAGTGGAATTAGGGCTCTTCTAGATTTTAGTTAAGGCATCGCTGCTTGACTTCGTTTCAGGGGTGTAAAGGCACTCTCTGCCTGCTCTGAGCAAGGCAAGAGAGGCCAGGGGCTGGCTGGGTGTTGTGGGGTGAGCTGGACACAGCCGGTGGTGCCAGAGCTGCTGGCTCCCAGCGTGTCCTGGGCAGCTTCCAGCAATCCAGCAGGGCTGCCCAGGGGGACACACAGAAGGGACAGGTCTGTGTGAGGGCTCCAGCCCTGCTCAGGGGTGATTGAATGACAGGAATTACAGCCCAGGTTGACATCTGCCCTCGAGCAGGCTGAGGGTTGGTGCCGTAGGACACTCTGTTATTTTCTTGTTTCTCGGCATGAAGAGGAACCATCAGAGGGATGGTTCTCCTCAGAGACACAAAATCATCTTTAAATAAACACCAAGACTTTCAAGGGCTGGGAGCCTCTAGATCATCTGCAATACTCAAAGCACTTTTATGACCAATGCAGCAATACAAACAAAATGACCTTTTTTAAAATGTAATTGTGTCGTCAGTGAAGTTAATGTATCAAATCAGGACCACTCTTCAGAACAAGATCCGGCTCAAAAGACTAGAAATTAAGGGAATAAGGAAAGAAACCTAATGAGATTGTGAACTCAAAGTGAATTTATGAGCCCTGACCACAAAGCAGTATGGAACAGTAGCAAGACACTCATTAACAGCTTGCAGTTGCTAATGGGTGACTAAGAGAGAAAGTTTGCTGTAAATAAATGCTAGTATTGCTTCAGGACTTCTGATTTTGTAACGGGGGCACTTGTAAATCAACATCAGAGCACTGCAAGCCATGGGATACCTGCTCCCAGATCAGGCCAGCTGGAAATGAAGCCAAAACCAACAAGTTTCCCAGACTGGGGGTTGCAGGAGTTGTCTGGGGGAAGCAGTGCCTGATGCTCCAGGCTGCCCTGTGGAGTCCTTTCATTATTTTGGCAGAAGAAAAAAACCACCCTCTTCTCCCCTCAATTGCACTAAAAACCAACCCTCAGTCAGCCAGAGAAGTGGCCTGTATTTTTAATACCTTTTTTTTGCACTTCATTACTGAGGGCCTCGAGCAAGCTCTGTCATCAGCGATGACATAAGGAATAGAAGCAGTTGCAGGGCAGTAGAAGTGAAGGGGAAATTAAGCCATTTAACACACGGGCAGGAGACGTGTGTTTGGGTCGAGGCTGGGATTTTTTTCTAATTAAAAACCTGGAGAAAATCTCCTTGTCTCTAATGGAATAAGCACCAAGGCAACTTTATCTGGCCCACGGACTCCCCCCGCTACCGCTGTCTGCTGTAAGAAAAGCAGGAGGGAGGAGTGGGCGAGTCTGATTTCTATGTAAAGATTGTACAGCCAGACCTGCCCTGGAGCTGCAAAGCAACCAGACACTGGAATCCAGCCAGTTTTGTGTCGTTTCTGCAGGGCTGGCCAAATGTGCTACTGCTATTTTGGCTCCATCCGCTTCTTTCCCCTTTTCTAGCCTAATTGCTGTGGCTCCTTGATTTCTGCTTAATGGAAAGGGTTAAATAGTTTATTATACAGGAATTCGATTTGCAGAAAAAAGCTTTGATGTTTTCATGTTGCTTTTGATTGGCAAAGCAATTGTGATTTCTGCTGCCATGGTTAATATTTGGAAATAACCTTTAACTGTTTATGCAAACACAGCTCGCCCTGTCCTTTCCTGTGAATTACTGAAGTCTGTGGAATTAACCCTCACTGCTTCTCTGTGAATCTTCACCAGGCTTTCTCCTCTGCTTTTTTGATGGGCTGATGGAACATTTTTACATGTCAGGTGAGGCTGGAGATAAAGTGTAAGAAATGCTGGGCTGCTGGTGTGAAATTATTCCTCGTTCCTTAGTCTGAGGGGACTCACAGAATTATTCAAAAATACAGGAGGAGCAGTCTTGTGAACACAGGAATGAGATTCCTGTTCCCACCTAGGAGAAAAGTGCCCTGACCACACCAGAGTGTGGAAATTCGAGTGCTTGGCTGGTTGTGCTAATTATCTCCCCTGGCAGTGGTGATGCCAGCCTGTGAGGAAGCCAGAGTGATTTGACAGCAGGGATTTTTACTTCCATGAATTTATTGTCCTTTTGTTTGGAGACGTGTCGGTGCTGGGTATGGAAACCAGGGCTCTCACCCTGGTTTAGATAACACAGAATCTGTAGCACAGTGTCCACTGCCTCACTGAGGAGCAGGGAAGACCCCTCCTGTTCAGTAGGATGTGAAGACTGGATGGAAAATTCCTCTATGCTCAGATAAGGGATTTGGAAAACAACTGCTTTCAGCAGGCTTTAAGAGGTAACACTCTTATTTCATGTCATCCTATACCACACTTCCCACCTGAACAGGTGTCATCCTCAAAAGCAGGCACTAGAAACTTCTTTAAGGACCTTTTAATTGTGGTGTTGGTTAATACAGAAGGCTACAAGATGGAAAGGAAGAATTAGAGATCAGTTGAAACCTTCCACAGCAGAGATGCTACAGCTCAACACTCTCAGGCTGAAAGACACCTTGTTTGGAAGCACAACAGGACCACATTTTCTTCCTCAAGTTGTCAGCTAGCCTGATAACGATTTAGACCTAAATATTCCTTTTAGGATATGTTGGTAATAAAACCTTTGAAGCCGGTGTGGGATTAACTCTGGATGTTGCTTTGAAATCTGACATTGTGATAGAGAAAATCAGAAATGAGTGGTAGGTTTGGCAGGGAAGCTGTTTGCAGCCCTGCTCAGGAAAGAGTGGGGCTGGAAAATGAACCTCTTTCACAGGCAAGCTATCATGCTGGGTCATTGCAAAAGCTCATTTGTATCCTCTCTTTTTCAATGTCCTGCGCTGGGTGGCTTAGAAACAGCATTAGGACAATGCAAAAGTGGTCAGACAGCATCTTCCCAACTGCTGGTGACCTCTGGCATTTAATTTTAATCAGTCTCACTGGACCTTTTTTCAAGAATTCTACTGCTTTTTGAATTAATTTGTATTTCTGGTATCCATAACATCTTGTGACAGTCACAGGTGGTTTCCAAGGTGTCACTGAACATGAATAGAGACATAGGTCAGTTCTGTTTTGGTAACATTGAGCAAGTCCTTGCAAATACTTTTCCACCTTAACCGGAGAGCAGACATCAAGTGGGATCTGGCTGGACCCCAAAACAAATAAATAGTGCTGATGTTCAGAAAGGAAACACCAGTTGTCCTTAAATAGTCAAGCATTGTTCTCTGACTTCCTGCAATAATCTCTGCCTTTTTACCCAAAAAGATTCCTAACTGTGTGGGTCCAATACTTCTCTAGTGTCTGCCTGCTATGTGTTTGCAACATTTGTGATTTTTATCCTTTTTCTTTGAACAATCCTGTGCCTCGTGGTATTTGGTGGCTCTGGAGGGTATGAAGTGGATATTCCATGTCACCTCCAGGATAAAACATCCATGAGGTGACACCTGTCTATAAAGTTTGGTGTCACCAGTCTGGAGAGTGCCAGGGAGACACAGGAAATAAAGAGCTGCCCCAGGAATGGGGCCCACGGGGAATGTGTGGCCACATCAACAGTGACTGATGGGATGGTGAGGACAACTGGGGACTTCTCTCTTTAATCAGCAGTGCCTGAGCACTCACAGCAGCCACTCTTGGGGAAATTGAGGTGATAAAACTGTGGAGGTGTGATTAAGATGGCAGAGCAGCCCAGAAACACAGGAGCGAGGTCCAGCGTGGCTGGGCAGGGAGGCTTCAGCTGAAGGTGACCTGCAAAAGCTGCTCAAAAGCTTCAGAGCTGTTTAAAATAGGGAATATTGCAGTGGCTGGAGGATGGGGTTGGCAGATCTTGTACCTGATGGGAAGGTGTTGCCAGCAAAGGGGAGGCTGAGCCATAGCTGGAGACACCATGATCATGGGAGATGATGGTCTGGGACCTGCCAGGGTGAGCATCCAGCACCATGGCACAGTATCCATTGTTCTCTAGAGCTGTCTGGGAGAGAGGAGAAAAAACAAAGTAAAGCAAGAGGGAATCCTGTGTTCCAATCTGCCACCTGTATTTTTCTCCCAGGTATTGTGGAGTATTTTCCCAAATTAATTATCCTCTTTCCATCTAGATCTTGTTCTTCTGTAAATTAGTGGCTGGCATAAAAAGGGGAGGTGACAGACACAACCCAATTAACTTTTTCTGGTGATTCATCTTTAAAAGTCTCTGCACATTCACAGGGCTGTGATGGGACATAGGCATGGAATCCTCTCCCCAACACCTGGCCAACTTGGGTGTTAAACCTGCACACCTTTTTGTGGCACCTGATCCCTTGCTGAAGAAGAGTTCATCCTGCACATTTCATTTTTGCTGAGGAGCACTGACCCAAACCTGTCCTGTGAGATATCACAAGACCTGTGATATCTGGTTCTCCTCAGTTTTGAAGAACTTCTTGGGACATCCCTGTGTGGAGTCCAGGGACACAGGCAGTGGCAGGTAACAATGGATGTGCATTACTGATAAATTGAAGAATCTGCCACCGAAATATATTTGGAGGCTAATTTGACATTTTACTGATGGGTTGTCCAACCTGCATATTTTATTTAAGTTATGCTTACAAATACACCGTGACCTCTGAACACTTCAGTAATGGGTTTGAGCCAGGAGTGAGTTTTGTTTCACTGAAGTAATTATTTATTCACTTAATGGGGACTGATGGTTCTGCTCAGCTGGGAGCTGTACATAATTAAAACCATGGTCCCTGCCCCAAGAGGCTTCCAGTCTGAAAGATGAAGCAAAGGCTGTGCCAGCAGAAATTGCAGGAGTCCTGTGTGCTCAGACTGGAGGTTCAAAAAATTACATTTAAAAAAAACCAACCCAAATGTGAGCTCTTCTCATACAACTCGAGACAGGGCATTTGGGGCTAGCATGTATTTAACAGAGGTTTCTGCTTGTATGGCTGCAACACTGAGAAAGAGATGGCTGCTATAGGTCAGAGGTGCTCTCAAAAGCTATAAGATAAATTCAAACTTGGAGAAAAAAAAAAGTATATAAATATATATATATATATATATATACACACATTGCCCAAACCAGAGCTGCCCCCCTTAAACCTGGCCCAGGAAAGTGTGGGAGCCAGTGGCAGACACCTTGCCCCAGGCAGAGCAGTGTTGATCAAAGAGACCTAGGCCAGAGCAATCCTGACATACAGCTGTTCTGCAGCTGCCAGGAGCCACTGCCTTTCCCCACACCCAAAGAAGAGCTCGTGTCCCTGAAAGCTCGACTGGTTTTTTACTAATTATATAATTTGGCTTAATAAAAGCTGTTACTTCTCCATACAAATCTTGTGTCTCTTTGAATAGGTTGGCACATTTCCTAATAGAACCAGAAACTGCTTCTTAAACAGAATTTTGACCATTATTGTTATTAAAATAGGAAAGGAAATGGAGGCTCGTTCACAACAAAGTGATATTTATTGCTCAGTTTAATTGCCTAACCTAAAGCACATGACTGGGGATTTGAAGGGGCTGATTTGCAGTTTGGTCATCCTTTGAAACAAAGCACTCAGGGTGAAATTGCATGTTGGAACTCAATGACTGAAATGGCTCAGGCAGCTGAGAGAGGAGCAGAACTGTTACCTAAGCACCAGCAAGACTCCTCAAACATCTCAGACTGGGACTTCATGGCTCAGTCTCTGGGACATGTGTAGGTTTTATGGCCTTAAGACAATAAGGGAATAGCTCAAACAAGCATTTTCTGCCCAGCCCCTCCGCAGCAAGCACTGAACCCAACATTTTCCACGAGTGATTCAGCAGCATTCTGCAGGGGGGTGGGAGCTGCCCTGCCCCGAGGTCTGTCAACTTGCCATAAATCCAGCATGATGGCAATGAAATGATTTTTCTTCTGGATGCCTGGAAAGCTGCTTTCAGAAGTGGCTATGCTGACAGCATGACCTCAGGGGCTGGGAAGGTTTGACTCTTGGGCACAGGAGCTCGTGGTTGTGGGAATTCACCAGAGGGACACCCTCTGCCCACAGTGATGACCAGGAAAGATGCCCATGTGAACCAGAACCCCATACTTCAAACCAAAACCAGTCTAAAGTCCTTTTCCTATCATTGAGAGCAAGGATTTTCCCTAAAGTCTCCCTGAATATCACCAATATCCTGCCATGCCAAGGGCTCCCAGCACAGCTCCTCTGCAGCCAGGTGGGTGGGACCCGAGGGCCTTCCAATAGTATCGTGGTTTTCCTTAAGTGGCATCTTGTTTATTATAATGTAACTGTGAGGCTCTGAGCTATTCCCATAGCACTTTTAGTAATCAGCCCTGGTATGTTGAAGGGCATATTTGTCATGTCTCAGCCAGTCTCTCAGAGAAACAGTCACGGGTCATGTTAGTTACCTAATTTATATGTCAGGGCTGCAGGAACGAATCAACAGCATTTTTTTGTATTTTTCCAGACAGAAGCTTGATATTCCCGGCATGCTGAACCCTAGGAGTTCCCTTGCTTTTGTGATCATTCGCAGTCCCTCCTCATTTGGCTGATGTGGCAGTAATTCAAGCAGAAAAATGTGCTATGAGCGCAGAGAGACAGCATCTCCCTCCCAGCTGACCCTCCAGGGCAGCTCCTGTGTGTGCAGCCCGTGCTGTGAGAGTGTCCAGGCGCCACTTTGGGGGATCATCCCAAAGGCCAGGAGCAGCACCCCGTTCCCATGCAGACAGGGGTTATGGAGTGGGCAGAAGCAGTGCTGGGAGGCTCTGTCAGCTCACTGCTGTTGCACACACAGCCATGGTGCAATTCCTTCAGTGCAAATGCAACTCCTGTGCTTGAAACAGGTGAGGAAATTTTGGCCATGGAAAACAGAATGTGCCAGACCTGCACCACGCTGCCAGGGAAGTGGGGGGGTCACCGTCCCTGGAGGTGCTCAGATGTGTGCATGTGGCACTGGGGGACACAGCTTAGTGGTGGGCTTGGCAGTGGGGCTGGGTTAATGGTGGGAGTCGATGATCTCAGAGGTCTTTTTCCAATATTAATGATTCCATGATCCTTATTCCATTAGAGCTCTCAGGGGGTGGCCACAATGAAAGCAGAGAGCTGAGGCAAGAGGCCAACACATCCAGCCCATCCCAGTGCTGGGGGCAGGGGCTGCCCAGCACTTCCACGTGGATATTCCTGCTGGGACTGAACACGATCCCATCTGAGAGGCAGGTCCTCTCCAGCAATGAATCTGGGTTTGTTTATTTCTATCTGGCTGCATGTGTTTGGGAAGATGGATATAGGAAACCGTTCCTGATGGAAGCAATATCTGCAACAAAAAGCAGTGCAATTCCCTAAATCCCACGGGATCCCTGTACATCCACAGGGAAGGGCACCCTGGCTGCAGTGTGCAAAGCAAAGAGCAAATGCCTCAGTGCTCCTGGGGCTTGAGACAGCTTTTCCCAGGCTCAGGGCTGTGGGGTGACCCAGGGGTGCTTTAGGGGTGTCCCTGCATTCCCAGAGGGTTTAACCTGGGATGTGAGGAGGGGAGCAGGGCAGGGCTCTCCCAGCAGGAATCACAAAGCCAAGAGGAAGATGTTTTACAAAGATCCGGTTTGCTCCAGGCTGGCGGTGAAATAAAGCACAGGGCTGTGTCCCCAGGGGCCGTGGGAAACACAGGCAGGTGGGGAGGGGAGAAATAAATGCCAACAGGCACAGCCTGCCGTGATGGGGAAACGCAGAGGAGCAAATTATTACCTTGGGGTTTTTTGTTTTGTTTTTTTTTGCAAGACGAAAGATCACCCATTAACTGTTTCTGGAAAATGCTTTCCAAAGCCTTTTGTGCAGTAATTTTTCTTAGAAGGGCTGTCCCAGCACCCCAGGCATCCCGGGCGGTGCCAGGGGAACGCCCCGCGGCCGGGGCCGGAGAGGTTTGAACTTGAACTCGTTTATTTAGCTTCGACTTTTCTCTTGATGGAGTACCTGGACTTAGCCCAAACCTCAAAAGTAAGTTATAGCCAAATATTTTTGAGGTTGGTAATGAGATACCAAAGCTTTACTTTTTCAAAGAAAGAGCCCTGTCCCCAGTTCCCCCGCAGCATGTGGGGCCGATGCTCCGGGGACAGGGGCTGGGTATGGCCGGGCTCTCCCCCAGCTGAACCCAGCACTCACAGATCTCTCACTGCAGAGCAAACATTTGGGCATTTCTGTGGCCACACACCCACAGCTCGGGGTTAATTGCGACAGATCGTGTCCTTCCCTACCCTAAATTCCTACTTGGCTCCTGAAGTCTCCCACTTTTCATCAGCCTGGAAAGATGGTGTGACCTGCAAAGCCTCTGTATTTGTGTGAAATCCTGAGAAAGGATAAATGCCTTGAGATCTTCAGGCTCTGGTGCAAAGCAGCATTATAAAAATCTGCAGCCTCCCTGGGAGAATAGTCAATTAGCAGCCAGATGCCCCCCCCCAGCAAGGGAAAGGGTAAATTGCTTTGGTTTCCCCCTGGTACTTATGGTTAGTGCCAATCAGATCTGGGATGGTAAGAATAAAATATGATTGAAACTTCTGGCTCTTGCAAAAAGCGTATGTTTTAATTAAATTGAGAACTAGCTGGTTAATCAGCACAAGGACTAATGGTCTGATTAGCAGGAAATGCCTGGTGAAAAATAGACCCTCTGTTCTGCTGGGCTGGGGGGAGATCCATGGGCTGGGGACACAGCCCAGAGCTGGGGGGGCTGTCAGGGCTTTGCAAAGGGCATCCAGGCTCCATGGGAGGACCCCCGGGAGCAGGCACATCCCTCACCCCCAAAAATGCCTCTGGTGGGGAGGGGAGCAGGGAAGGATGTCCTTGAACGGAGCTGCCCCCCCTCAAGCGTGTCCCTGCTGAACGCCCAGCTGCTGAAACCCTTTTCAGGGTTTCAGGGGATGAGGGGATGCCAGGGGGGCAAGTGAAACTTCTGGCCTCAATTACCTTTGAAAGGGAGAGTGCAAGGATGGAGGAGACAGGACTGCAAAATCAATTTGAAATTTACTGTGTCAAGGGGGGGAGGAAAAGCCAAAACAACAACAACAACAACAACCAAAAAAAAGCCCAGCACCATGCAAGAAATAAACTTTTAAAATTAAAGAATCAATGGAGAAATGTCCTTCTGGCCACCCCTTCCCCCACAACAGTGCAAAGCACAGGCTTCCTTCTGATTAAAGCTCCGCCTGGAGCATTTTCGGTGGCAGGAGGCCAGGAGAAAGCTTAAGGTGCTCTCTGCAGTTTAAGGTGGAGCTGTGTCCTCCGCCTTCCCCAGCAACATCAGGTGTGGGCACGGCGGAGCAGCATCCTGGTGCTCACACGGTGTCACCCCAGGCACGGTGACACCCCAGACATGCCATGGGGGCTCTGCTTTGCACCCCAACATGAGCAAGGTCAGGCTCTCTCTGGAAGAGGAGCCTCGCTGGGGTTT
Organism: Poecile atricapillus; assembly: GCF_030490865.1. Taxonomy (NCBI): domain Eukaryota; kingdom Metazoa; phylum Chordata; class Aves; order Passeriformes; family Paridae; genus Poecile; species Poecile atricapillus. The sequence goes on from NC_081256.1 coordinate 20,988,033, forward strand.
TGTTCTGCTTGCAGCTGCCTGCCATGGCTTTCAGCAAAAAAAAGAAACGGGGTGTGAAGTGAGAGGGAGGGGGTGCAGCAATAAGACCTGCCCCACTGTTAGGAAGTGTTTGGGATGGTCCTGCTGATGCCCTCACGTTGGGGTTTGCTCAGAGCTCAATATTCAAACCTTGCAGAAGCTTTGTCCATGGTGGTCTCCAGCATCCCTGCTCTCCACAAGGGCCAAACCCCCAGCACGGCCCCGCTGCTCCTGGGGATCAGGACACCCCAAGAAGCCCCTGGAGGAGGAGAGTTCTCACCTCTGTGTCAGAACAGGCTGGGGAGCAGGAAAGGGGAGCTGACCCTGACCCTGCCCCAACAGGGAGGGGCTCCAGACACCGGGACCAGCACAAGCAGCCCATGCAGAGACCTGTCCCTGCTGCAGGGGCTACAGTGGCTGCTCCATGCCCTTTCTGTACGCAAGAGGATGCCTCAGTGAAAGGTCTGATGCCCACCAGAAAGGCTTTATCCCACCCAGCATCCCCATCCTTGCCAGTGAGGGAAGGAACTCTGGACAGCCTTGTCCCAAAACCACACGGGTGCCTCTCTCCAAAGACAACTGCAGTTTTGGGAGAAGGCTCAGCTGGGGCTGCCTGTGGATTTGAGCTGCCCTTGGATCAGCCAAGCCCCTGGGGACTCCACCCTGTCCCCACGGAGGGACAGAGGGGAGGGAGGTGCTTCTCCTGCTCTGGAAGGAAGCAACAGCACCCTGAGGTTAAGAAATAACACACAGAGGTGATGCAAGTGCCAGCAGGATTTTCAAAATGGTCAATCCCAGCACTGAGCCCTCCTAAACATGCACAGTGCCACCAAACCTTCAGTGTCACCTCCCCCCAGTTAAAGGTGTCGTTCAGCATGTTGGCAGCACTGCAGTATCTCCCATTTGAGTCTAAATACGTGAGATTAGACCTGGTCAGATCTGAACCAGGCTTTAAAATGGCACGTGCAGGTTTTAAATTGTGCCTGCTGCAGAATACATTTTACAGAGATTTTATTTTTGAGATTACATTGAGTAATAGAATATTAATATAATAGAATCTTACAGAAATTTTGTTTCGGTTTTTTTAAAGTAATGTGAGAAACCAGGTGGAAAATGCTGTGCAGCTCTCAGAAAGCCCCAGATCCATCTGCATGGAGCCACCATTGAGACTGGAGAGCTGCCAAGTGCAGAATGTATAAATCATGAATTGAGCCCCCCCCATTCCCCTCCCTAAATCACAATTGTTTTAAAAAGAAATAAAACATATTGGTTCTTTTAATTTGCCTTTTGGAGTCTGTGCCTGTAGGCACATTTTCCAGCTTTTCAGAAACACAAAGACTAGAAACTTCTCATTTCTCAGTGAAAGCTGAGCCTCACTTAATTACTTGCATCCAAGAGCCACAGCTTTATGAAAAATTCCAAATATCAGAAGATTGGTATTAAAATCACGGGGGCTGGCAATGCTGAGATTCCAGTCAGATGCAGGATATTCCTTTTATGGGTGTCCAAGAGGAGTAGGCGCCAATGGGATGCTTTTCTGCTACAAGAGTGACAAATATAATGAGTTTTGGTCAACTGACACAGAAGATAGACCTAATGTCTATGTTCCTTTGCCAGGTTTGTCCTTGTTTCACAGTGACACTCAGCCCTCACTGGCTTTTAGTCATGGTGTCAGTGGTAATGCACACAGGGATTTAACTGGGAACAGGGCAAAGGTGGCTGGCATTTGCACAAGGGTTTTGGCAGTCACAAAGCAGAGCACCTGGCAAGGGTGACTGGGAAGCAGGGAGGTGCCAAGGGGAGTTTGGGGCTTAGAAAAGAAAAGCTGAGGCTCAGCCAGCTCTTCAGAGGAGCAACCCAGTGAAATTATGTGATATTTGAGACTTCTTCAGGTCTCAACCTGCACCCCTATCAAAGCACTTTCTTTCACCTGGGCTGCTCTCCAGGCTTTGCATTTAACATTGCAGCCCTGACCCCAAGAAACATCTTGGGATCTCAGAATCATTTAGGTGGAAAGACCTCCAGGATCATTGAGTCCAGCCATTACTCCAGCCCTGACAAGTCCATCATCGTCTCCTTAAATACCATCTATGTGGTTTTTTAACTTCTCCAGGGTTAGTGACTCTACCACTTTCTTTACCAGCCTGCTCCAATGCTTGAACAGTCTTTCCATGAAGAAATTTCTTCTAATATCCCATCTAAACCTCCCCTGGAACACCTTGGGGACATTTCCCCTTGTCCCATTGCTTGTTACGTGGGAGAAGAGACCACCCCTGACCTTACATCCTGTCCTGCCTTGGGGTTTCTCCTTGGGCTTTCAGTACTCTCTGTGGCAGCGTGGTTTCTTCTGGATTTCCTTCAGTGGCCATGTCCTCCCAGCCAGGCCTGGTGTCCCAGCAGCACAAGCACATTTCGTGTTGCTATTCATGGGAATGATGAGATAATGGCCTGAAATCTTGGTTCCTCTAACACAATTGAAAATGGAGCAAAACTGCAACTCTAAAAAGGAAGTCTAAATTAGGTTGCAGAAGAGAAAAGGATATTTGACAGCAGGAGCAGGCTCTGGAAATGCAGTCATTGTTTCTACTTATGGGTTTTGAAATGTAAATAATTTAACACCCAGCTAAGCAGAGGAAAATCTGCTATTTTTGGTTTATTCTGAACAAAGACAGCTGTGTATTCTAAAACATACAGTTCAGCATTAAAAAAATAATAATACAGAAATAATGCTGTCGAGAATGTCTTTAGGTATTTACAACCCAGTGCCAGGGTCTGGGCTGGCTGTGCCTCACATTACACTGGAACATTTGCAGCGACCTCGAGTCTCACCAGGTCATCAGCAGGAACCCATAAATAAATGACTTGGTTGGGCTAATTCTGAGGCTTCATTAAAAATTTCAGCTGAGGGATAAAAGCACAGGGAGAGGTTACAAAGGCAGCCCTCAGTGAGATGGCAGCCTGACTCGGCCAGGCTGATTCCCAGTTGGGTGATGGATCTGGAATCAGAGATGGATCCTGCTCTCATTAACGAGGTTCCCACGGCTGCAGCGAGGCACCAGCTCTGCTCAGTCCAAAGCAGCACGGAGAACTGGATTGCAATTCAAATCCTGCTCCCCATTAAAATAACAACAGCTGAAGCAGGCACACAGACGTGCTTCTGGGAGCCAAAGATGAAGCCTCTTCCTTCAGAAACCTTATCTGACTTTCTGTTTGGGAATTGGTGCAATTAGTCCTGGTTTGCTTTTCTGTCCTCTCAGCTCTCTCAAATACACATTTTTTAATAACTTGCTGAAGAAAGGGTTAAAACCCTCCCAGCTGTATAAAACCTCCTGCAAATGTCACTGCCTTTCCAGCTGTGCTTGCTGCCTGCTGATAGACTCAGCAACAATTTGATGAGATTTTGGTGGGATTCGCTCCTGTTTTTCTGCTGGGTGAAACCAGATGCGATGATGAAACCCCATCCACTGCCACAACAAGAGTAACCACAATATTAGGAGTAGCTGCTGCCCTTCCTTCAGTGTTCACTTGGCCTGGCCACATGAGACTGGGAATATTGTGCTTAGACAGGAAATCTTTGTGGTTCAGAGATGTACTGCTGGGTCCCTCCTCCTGGTCCAGGCTCTGCAGAGGGGACACAGGGGTCAGGGAGGAAATTTTCCCCAGCACAAGGGCTGAGTGCCCACAGTGAGGAAGGGCTGCAGCTTTGTGGGCACATCCACCTTCCAGCATTCCTGCAAAGGAGGGCAGGTCTCTCCTGGAGGTGCTGATCACTTCATCCCCATCCCATCCCCAGCTGGTGATGGTGGTGCAATCTGGGCTCTCCCAACAACAAGGCTTCAGAGACCTGGCTGGGGAGGTGAAACCTGTGCTGGCACCTGCTCTGGCAGTGCCTCAGACATCTGGGCACAGCTGGGACGAGCCAGGTGGCATCTCCTCTGCCACGGATGGAAAGGTAGATGAAACTCCTTTAGAAATATACAGGTATATCTTGGGTGGCCAGGGTTTCCTACACAGCACTGAAAATCTCCCTGCCATTGCCAGGCTGCCTGGCTGTAAACACATTGCCGAGCTGGAGGGCAAAACACAGTGGTGCTGATTCTTCTTGGAAAACCTGACTCTGGGTGTGGGGAGCACCTGGAAATCTTCCTCCCAGCCCTTATGTTAATCCAGCCTCACGGGCCTGCTGAGGCTCATTGAAATTCAGGGGGAGTCTTCCCATTGAGCTTTGAATAAGGTCGTTTTTCTCTTCAATGTTCTTTTCTTTTTTCTTTTTTTTTAAACCTATGCTCAGTCTGGGGGAAAATGTATTTAAGCAGGGAAGTGCTGCGTTCGCAGCCGCGCTGCTGCTGTCTCCCCAGCAGCCATGTGGCGCTGGGAGAGGCTCCATTCCCACAGGGAGCCTGTCAGAGGGGACAACCTCCAGTGCAAAGCTCCTCAAGCACATTTCACCTCACTCCAAACTCACCCAGATGTTGTGGGTCCAGCTGGGATGATGTGGAATCAAATGCTGCTTGGGATGAGCTTGTTTTGCGTGTAAGAGATAGTGAGGGGAAGAGGTGGGCTGATGTGTCTAGGATAAGGTTTTTCTTGGTTTGGGGGTTGGTCTGGCTCCTTTCAGTGCATGCTTTTTATCTGTGTACCAAAATAGTAAGTTAGGAGTTATATAAAACATGTTATCCAGTGGATTTGAAGCACCTCTCAAAGAAGAGTGGTTATTCCCAATTTACAGATGGAAATGAGACTTACCCAGCGCTGCACACAGCGGTGGTGACTGAGCTGAGAATGTCCCCAGATGTGCTTGTTTCTCTCTCCTCAAGGCCACCACACCTGTGCAATTCAGTCAGCACAAACCACAAAATCAGACCTCCTTTGATCCCAGACCATCTCCCCTTCCACTTGACTCCAGGCATAAAAGGGGCCATGAACTAATGCCCATCAGCCATACTCCAAAATGTTTGATTTTTGGGAGAAAAGTCCTTTTTGCCACAAATTTTCTCTGACTTCCCTGAGATTGGAAAGGGTGAAAGGTCCATGGAGAAGCCACAAAGCAAAAAACTTCACCATTTCTCCCCCAGCCCTCTTTATCAGCCTTGCCTGCTTTGCCCTGGGAGATCTTTGGGCTAGACAAGCAAGCTTTGAGTGCTTTCTATTTCATCCCCTTTCCTGCTGAGCATCCCTGCACCTCCCATCCCTCCCTAGCACTGAGACTGCCAACACAAAGGTGGGTGAGTGAGGAACAACGAGTGCTCCAGATATGAAGCAGATGGGATTGAGGAGTCTGGTACAAATTGTCTCTTTTTTAATTCATTGAAACTCTCGTAATCCTCCCATCCCCCCAGGACTTCTCCCTGCACGCTTCATTAGAGAGCTGAAAATGAAGCTGCTCCTTTGGAATCCAGGATTTTGTGGTATCAGCCATAGGTGTGACTTTGCCCCACGTTATTAATAAAGGTGGTGAATATAGCAAATGGTTTCCTGTGAATGTGGGCTTGGATGCTGGAATTATTTCACTGAGTGAATTCCTCTCCTTTCTTCATGCTCCACCTTTCTTTGAGTGTTCATAGAGTGCATCAACCGGAATTAATGTCTGCAAAAATTGACTTTTGTAACGGGATGAAAATCAATAGAAATTTTCAGTTTCTCTTTTCAGGCTGAATCAGATGAACATTTTGAGCCAAAGTACCAGAATGTGTCACGGGTTGAAGAGAAATGGTCAATGAAAATTATCCAAAATCCATGTTTTGACATTTTCCATTGTAGTGAACTTATCAGGTCTTGCTAAATCTTGTTTCCTTTGACTATGAATCACAACACATAAGATTTCATTTCCAGCTACTTCTATAATGAATGTGTGTAGGGTCCTACAGGGCTTTTCAGGCTGCTGGCAGCTGGATGCATTTGCTCCCCTTTTCCCTGCAGGATAAATTCCTTGGTTTTCCTATTTTTGGTAATAAGACTTGCATAATACACCACAGGCTGGAGGGTCTTTTTGACTTATGCGAGATTTTCACAGAATAAAATTATAGATTTTGCAGTAGCTTAGTTTTGCTAAAAAAAATGTATTTTTATGGAAAACTCCCAAGTTGCTCCTGAGCTGTGATATTCACAGAAACGCAAATCGGGGTTCATGGAATGCACCTTTTAAGCATATACCGATTTTTATTGATTTCAGACACATTTTGACACCTGAGCCAGGAGGTAAATCTCAAATCCTGCGATCTATATTGATTAACCATCTAGCTCAAAAAAGTAACACTAAAAAACCAGACTCAATCATGAGCATAATGAGTTAAAAACATTTCAAATAATACCCAGCTCTGGTGAAGTAACAACCTGCTTGCAGAGACTCCACAAGGAGAAAGAAAATCTAAATTCATTGGATAAATTATTTGTTGCAAATTATTTCTTCAGCTCTAATTAGTAATCTTCATTTTACACAGTAGGCCTCTAATGACCTGCTTGACAACTATGATGTCTGATAGACAGTGGGGATTTGCATGAAAATGAGTTTTGTTTTCTCCCATCCCAGCCATAAAATGACAACAGCGAGGCAGCTCGACTTTACTGTGCAAAAAGGGAATACCCAGGCACCCAAGCTCTGGGTAAGAGAAGATAATTCAGCTAGATTTTGGGAAATAGAAGGGAAAAAACCCAGGAAGCACTAATTCAAACAAAACCAGGAGGCACTAATTCAAACAAAAAAATAATAGCACCCGGCATACAAAGACTAATCAGATGCGGTTGCTAAGCGGAGTCATGTGAAGAGCAGATGATGGAGCAAAAGCAGAAGATCCTGCTCTCAATAAAAACGTGGTGACCCAGCTCTGAAAGGTCTTGCACTGCTGTTTTCTGGAATTGAATAATCCTTTGCCTTTTTATGGCAAGGGTTTTGAAATGTTGGACATATTTCAGGAGCATTATCATCTCCTGTCTGCTGAAAATTGACAAGATTTGGATCTTTCTCTGGCTTGTGTATCTTGAGCCCAGATTCAAGCAGAAGATGATCTCTTGCCAGTCACGAGCAGCTCAAATAAGGTTAAAACAGAGCAAGAGAAAACCAGGGTAAGGCAACAAAGCTGATGCCCCTCCTGGAGCTCCAAGGATTTCTTTCTCTGGGATTTGCAGTATTTTTGTTATTTCAGCAATGTTATTCCCAGCCCAGTTCAGCACATCTTGTGCTTTGACAGCTCACTGCACCTGGAAATTATTATTTGATAAAAACTGGCAACCTCTCTCATTTTGAAAGGTGTTTTTTTTTGGAAATGGGACTTTATTCTTACCTGCCTTCTGAATTTCTGTTGGTGTAAAAGGATGTTGATGTAAAGTGGTGTGAGAAGCACTGCAATCCTGCCTGCACAACATTAATTCAGAGCCTGATCTGGGGGTGCAAGCAGGGAAAAGGTTGATGGTTTGTATTTTGGCAAGTAGGCACTTGCACATACATAGTCTGTCACATACAGACAAGCTGCCACCAGAGTCCTGTCCACTTATTTGATGGAAAATGTGAACATGATGGCTTGAATTGCTACAGTAAATCAATGAGTAACTGAGTCCAGAATCTGACCTCAACAGCAATCTCATCCAATTTTTCTCTAGTGTTTTTTTTTAAATTATTTTTTCAAAATAATATTGTAACTATATAAATTTGTTAAGAAAAAGGCAGTTTTTAGTTGTGGCCATTCCATTTTCTTGATTCTTTCCTTTAATGATTTGGCAAATTATCTCCCAGAAAAAAAAAAAAAAAAAAAAGAGATAAAAGATGTAATAAACTGCTTTCAGCCACTTCTCTGTAAATTGATCCTGCTCCTTCTTCATGTATTGTTGATCTTCTAATTTAATCACTTGTCCAGAGGGCACATGCAATTTTTTAGGAAGTAAAAATGTCACACAAGAAGAAAGAAGGAGGATGAGAGTGGAAATATCTTCCCTTGCCAGGCTGTGTGTCTTTCAGGGCAGGCATCACCCAGCACAGGCACTGCCTTGGGCTGGGAACTGAAGTGATGAAGAGGAGCCTGCCTTCATCCTGCCAGCATCAATGTCACCAAGCTTGGACAGGGGAAGCATAAATCATTCAAGGGCCAATGGACAGGCAGCCAGGAATACATCAACACAGCCAGAATGATTGCAAGAGTTTTATTTTACCAGAAAACCAACCTAAAATAGTCTGGGGAGGGCGGGGGGGGGATGCTCTGTGCCCTGGCCAGCAGTGCCACCTCTGCAGGGGCTGCAGCAAAAGTGATTTTCCACAAGTGAGGAAGTGAGTGTGGGCAGTGCTGAGTCACAGGAGCAAGGACTGGCCACAATCTGCAGCCTTCAGCTGGTTGGCCATGGCAACCTCTGGCTTTCATGTACCCAGAATGGCAGAAGCTCAGGGCTTAGGCATGGTTGTGCTTGTGGATGCAGCACTTTAATGATTTATTGAATTCTTTTGTGTGTAGGTTGGGTTTGTTTTGGTTTTTTTTTAGGGTCAGGAGTTGCTGCTTTAAAATGCTGTGTAAAAAGCAGATGTGTAAATTGATTAACTTTTAAAGTGCATTTTCACAAGTGCCATAACACCTGCTCAGCTCTGGTGCCAGCCCAAAGCTGCAGCCCCCATGGTCACCCCACAAAGGTGGTCAGCCCTTCAAAGCTTCCCCTGTGAAACTCAGCCACCTCTGTGGGAGCTCTGCACTGGGATTCCTCAGCCACAGTCTGTGTGGAGGGCACAGAGCACAGCTCCTCACTCACAGTCCCCAGGGTCCCTCTGCCAAGGGAGCAGAGAAGATCTGCATCCATGGGAGAGGGGATTCCAGGGGATCCTGGAATCTCTTCAATTTCTGCACATGGATGCAGGGGGAGCAGCTGTGGGGTGGCCAAGGAAGGGATGGAGAGCTGCAACATGCAGCAGTTTGGAACAGGCAGTGCAGGAGGAGAAGTGGCCAAGAAAGTCCTTTCTAGGGAGTTTCCATGAACATCTGCAATGTGCAAAGCCAAGCTGGGACACATGCGCACAGCCCGATGTACAGACATCATCCAAATCTACTCCTAATCTTCTCCAGGCTTAGCTGGGCTGATCCAGGCTGCAACATCTGACAGTTTGTGTCCCAAGACCAGCAGAAAATGGGGATGTCCTTGGGTTTTCCAAACCTGGGACTGCTCCTTGTCCCCATGTCCTCCCCAGGTCTCTCCTGGGCATGGGCTGGAGCAGTGAGTGGGGCTGGGACCAAAATAGAAAGTGCCTAGAAAGTGGTGGTGGCCAGGGTCTGAGTCTGTCTCCACAGGGTTTGGGTCATGTCTCCTGGGGTTTAAAAAAAGAGACAGGCTGTGACTGCAGGCCAAGTCCTCTGTTGGTATAAATGGCCACAGTCCCCCTCAGCAGAGTTCAATCTATTTTTACCAGTGAAGAATTTGGCCCATCAGATGGAAGAAATCCTGTACTCTGCTTTGGCTTTCTGAGTTTCTGCCCTGCAGAGCCACAAGGCTGTGTGTCCGCAGAAAGGAACAATAAAAAGGAGCCTTTCCACTAGCACTGCTTCTCAAAAATTGTGGATACAGGGAAAGTCAGAGTTTTCATAGGAACACACCCATCCTGATTGGACTTTCTTTGGAAACAGTTTTTCAGCAGGCTTGTACTATAAAATTCTCCCCAGCAAAATCTGTCCCCTGCTGAAGCAAACAGCTGAGTTCAAACCAAGCAGAGCACCAGGGATGGGAAAAAATGAAGGGCAAGAAACCCAAATTCCAGCTCTCACTCTGCCTGTGGGACTTTCACCAGCAGGGAAGCATCTTACTAAAGAGTGATTTGCTCATCCAGGGTGTTCCTCTCTCCATGAGGGTGGAGAGGGAATTTGATTTGCTTGTTTGTTTTAGAAAAGCTTTGAAAATCTTTGGCTTCCTCTCAAATTCAGAGCAAGAGATGCAAAAATCTAAAAAAAAAACCACCAAACCCTAACCCCAAAACCTTCTTGGGTTTTGAAAGCTTTTTCCTACCCTGTTCCAGAAGGGACCATCAATTGTCGAGCATTTCAATTGCAGAAAGTCTGACTATTGAGTCAAAGAGTCTTTTTGAGCCTAACCAGATGTGTGGGGCTTTTGTAAGTCGCGCTCAACATCACAGCAGCTCAATACAGTTAGCACTGCTCCAAATTTTCATTGCCTGTGGCTGTAAATATGTCTGTATGCATTTCATTGTAGAGACCCCTGCAAGCATCTAGGAACCAGAACTTTCCCTCCACACCCCAGCCACCAAAATGAGATTATGCACTGATTGCATAATTACTGTATAACAAGGTTTGCTCAGCCCCTCCGTGCACAATGCCTGTTTTCATAGCATTTAATAGGAGAGACATAATGGGCACCAGCTTGAATAGCCGCATGCCAGCGAGGCATTGCATTTCCCAAAGCAGCTTGAGTCTGCAAAATCTGGTCCAGCTGCTCAGCACACAGAAGGGTGACAAGAGAGCCACTCCCAGCCCATGCTGGGACAGGAATTGGGGTGTGCATGGGGGAAAACCCCTCTTCCCCAGACTGAGGCGGGCTGGCTGGCTTGTAGCACTGGCTGGGCTCTTTCTTCAGGCCACCACAAGCCAGCAGCATTAATGCTGTGGCCTTCACATGTGTTTTGCCTGCACCAGCATTTGCAAATCTGGACTGATAATGCTCTCACTAATTTTGCTCCGTCTGCTGCTGCTCTGGTCTTTCCTCTTTGCTCTGAGTGAATGATTTAAAATGGCTCAAATCCCACACAAGGCTTGTTTTTGTAATGAGTTAGGCAGCAAATTTGCTCATGTATTCAGCCCTGGCTTCACCCTGAGTGGTATGGATCTGGAACAGCCCATAAACAGCAATTTGCTCATCTTTTAAGCTCTATTGTTTAGGCAATGGGTTTTACTTGGATGGTTGAAGGCCAGCCCTCTCCTAGCACAAAATGTTTTCCCTGCTCCAACAATAACTACAACCCTTTCTTTCTGCTTTGCATTTATTTGCAATTAAAATAAATGGACCAAATGCTACCAGATGAAATGAGGACGACATTCCTTGTTGTCTCACCCACAGCTCCAACAGGTCCCCTGGCCCTGAGGTCAGCCTCTGCTCGTCCTCTCCACCCCTTGCAATTTGCTGATGTCTTGGCTCTCCTTTCTGACTGGGTCTTTTCTCAGGCTGTCTCTGGAAGGGGCATGTTGGTGGTGCACAGTTTTTACAGCAGGGTGGTGTCCAGTTCTGCACACACAGGCTTATTCAGGGGAATGTGAAGGAGCAGAACTCTGCCACTCTGTCACCCTGTGACAGAAGAGCTGTCTGTAAGTGTCTGCCTGTTCAAAGAGAGTGGCAAAGCAAAGATTATGGGCCTGAGCTGATTGAAGGTAATTTTTTTAAGGGTTGGGTTGAAACCCTTAGGTTTCAGCTGCTGTCTGGAAAAAAAAAAAAAAAAAGTGAAGCATTTTGAGAAATTTTCAGGCTTTTTAATGTCAGACAAATACACTTTAGGGAAAGAGGTTTTCCTTATCCACCATCTCCTCCATCTCATGGCTCAAGGTCACTCAGACCATGCTCCTTGGTTTGCCAGCCTGCAGAGCTGTGATTTGTCTCTGGTTTGGCAAGTGCTTGGGGAAGTGCCCAGAACAGCTGCTGCCCCCAGCACCAGCTGGGCTGGCAGTGGAGCAAGAGAGGACAGGACAAACTCAGGGCGGTACAGACATGCTTGTGCCATGCTGAAGAAATCCACCTTCCTCACCATTTTCTTTAAGTGATATAACCAGCAGAAAGCTATTTGGAGAAAGGCTTTCTAAGTCTGAAGTGTGCTAAGGAAGGCACTCAGGCTGTTGGGAAGGTAATGCCCCTGTTGAAGTTCTTTACCCTTTCTCACTATGCTCGCTCACTGCCATAAACTGATTAGCAGCTTTCATGGAAAGGTTGGCAAAGTGAGCTTTTCTGGTGTAGCTTTATGAGCTATGCCAAAACCCTCAGCTGCACTGAGCCACTCTGGGATGGAGAGCAGTGGAGATGAGATGGATTTGGGATGGATAGCCCTGGAGATGGATCTGGGATGGAAAGCAATGAGGTCCCAGTCAGCAAACACGTGGGGCAGGAGAGGAAATGCCGGTGATTCCCGGGCAGACCTTCATGCTGAGTATGCCATTGGACTTTTCATATCCCCACAGAGCAGATAGTTTCAAAGTTTTTGCTAGACATTAGAAAAAAATCAGATTTTTAAGGTCCTTCTAGAGAGATGTGCTGAGCAGGAGAGGAGTGTGGCCATTTAGGTCGGCCTCTGTCCCACCGGGGTGCTGGCAGGCTGCATTACCAGGTCAGCCCGATCCCAAACAAGCTGAGAGTTCCAGGCGAGAGTGGTCACGGCGTTTTCAATTCATCTATTTTTATCAGAACACATGGGTGGCTTTGAGCATGGATGCATTTGGCACCCAGGCGTACCAAGCCCGTGATTGCTCCCAGCTGCAGGCACAGCCCGTGCCCCAGCCTTGCTGAGAGGGCAGGGGAAAAGCCACAGCGAGACGAGGAGCTGGCTGCACAGAAAATGGACATTTTGACACGCTCCCATCTCATATTAGAAATGTTTTGATTTCGTTTCCTCTGCAGAACATAAACAGATTTTGAAACCTCAGAAGCTGCCATGAGACAAAACCCGCTGTTTCCTGGCCAGCTCTAATTGCGGCTTGCGACCAGCCCTTGCCTATTGAAGTCAGAAGTTACACAAGGGAGGATCCTGGCTCAGCACAGATTTGTGTGGAGAAATGTGATTTGTCACTATCTCTTTAAGCAAAGTTAACTCTTCAGTTAAAGATTTTTTTGCCTCTCTCTTTACTACCAGCAGATACCTGCAGAAAGTGTCCTGCAGGCGGTGTGGCGATGGGGAGGGCTGGTGTGAAGGTGGCATGTGATGGCAGTGTGGCAATGCCCTGCTTTTATCCCCTGGAGTCTGGGATCTGAGTACAGCCATGGGGCAACAATCCTCATACCCCAGCACAGCACAGCCACCCCAAGGACTGAGCTGAGCCTGAAGCAACATCATCGCCTTCCTCACGTGGGAAGGATGCTTCCTTCTCCCTGTCCACAGGCTGAGACTTTTTGAGTTGTCTTGGAGATTTTAATGTCAGCAGAAGAGCAAAAAAAAAAAAAGGAAAGGAAAAAAAAAAAAGAAAATAAGAAATGAGCCACTCAATTCCTGCAGACAGCTTTGAAAATATCAACCTTGACAGCTTTGAAAATATCAGCCTTGTATTTCTGGGCAGCTCATGAGCTCAGGAGTGCTGACAAAGTGGCCAGAATTAGAGAAGAGCAAGAAAAATGATGAAGTGCTTGGCCAGAGGGGCTTGGCCACAGTGGGAGGAGGCACTGAGGGCTGCATGGCTGCATTGGAAGAGGAAAATATCCAAGGGGCAAAAGGGGGGCTGGATAGAGGTGGTTGGTGTTGAGAAAAAGCCAACGGTGGCAGCACACCAGGAAACCTTTCCTCAGTCTGAACTTCAACCCATTGTGAAACCTTCCCTCTGGGGAAATGCTGGAAACCCCCGAGGTCATGTCAACAGCAGTGGGGCTGGCTGGGGCCAAAGGAGGAAATGCAGCTCTGGAGACAGATGGTGTACCTGGGCTCTTCTGATTTATCTGATCACATCAAAGCAACCCATCCTGCAGTGCAGGCAGGGACCTGACTGGCAGCCAGGTTTGGCAGAGCAGGCATGGGAAAAGCCAATTTTGCAACCGGATGGTAAGTTACAACAGGAGAGCACAGACCCACTGCCTGTACAGGCACTAAATCTACAGGCCAATGGCTTTTTTAGGATCAGGGTTTCATCTGAGAAAATCCTAATTTCACTGTCTGGTACCAAATAAGTTGATAGCACTGCCAAGGATTTATAAATATAGGACTTCTTTCAAAATAATCAGCGCTGCTCTTGACCTGAATTCAGGCTGTTAGTGTTTTCATCCACTCTCATGACAATTTTATTTTATCATCCCCATCACTACACAGATTTTTCTGCGATGACTAATTTTGAAGATGGTAAGCTCACTGCTGAAAAGCAGCATCAGAAATGTGTGGTTATCAGGAGCAATGGGTGCCAAAGGCACAAATCTTACAGCTGTGTGAGGGGAAGTGACAACAGTCATCTGAATACAGAATTATTTGCATCCCATCTTTGTCCTAGTGCCTCTGTAAAAGAAAAACAATCCTTTTTTTTTAAATGTCTGAGGAATAACAACATAAACCAAAAAATCCCTCCAAGTTACTGTTAAATATTCTTTGTGGTGTCTGTAGCAATCCCTTAAAGGGTTAGCTCTGAGCACTTCTTAATTTTACAAGGATAACACAGGAAATGACTGCAACTGTGTTGGGTAAGTACACAGATTGTTTTCTCAATGAATTCTTTGTGTCTTTGATTTCCATTTATACTTCTGCATTCTGGTGCACCTAAGAAAATATTTCTGGGAGGAGCCAGGGAAAACTGAATTTTTTTCTCAGAACTGACATTTTGAATATTGCCAGGCAGCTTTCAAGTTGACTGAAAAATGAGGGTCATTGTCTGGGAGAAAAATTACCTGGTTTATTCCACATTTTTCCAATATTCAGATTTTAAATCTCCATGGTGTTTAGGAGCTCCAAGGTGTTTATTTCTTGCCTGGGCCCTGCAGTGCTCGTCCGTGCTGCTCTTGAGGAAGGATGAGAGTTATGTGATGTATCAGATCCATCGTGAATGAAATTATCTGAGAAATCATTGCAGACCCTTTTTTTATTGCAAGAAAAATGGAATTCTTCTCTGCCAGAAGGCAAATAGAGCTATCATGTTTTGACCACAGCAAATCTTCAAACAGGGAAAGAAGAAATCACGTTCTGTGATCGCTTTTTCACGTGCCATTGATTGCCAGGGTAATCCCATTGCCAAATCCTTCGGTATCTGAAAGCCCGGGCAATTGTTATTTTTAAAGCTTTAAACCACAGACTGTGCCTCCTGAAACCCTCATTATTGACTGTGCCAGCTCTTAGGTTTCACTTTTGCACGTTTATGGAGATTTGGGGAGTTTCCAGCCCAGCAAGCAGCAGGGCTTGTTCAACTTAAGGCAGACACTTCCAAAACTCAGTGGGAGCAGGGCACACATGTTTCCAATTATCATATAAGAATAAAAAAAACCCCAAAACATTCTTAGAGGTTTCCAGACTTAGGCCTAAGTGTTTACAAAACTGGTTTCAGCTTTTAAGAATGTATTTCCTGGCTTTGAAGCGGATGCCCTTGACTTCATGGGACGTTGGATGTGATCCCTGAGTGCTCCTGGAGCTCCAGAGTGGGTCAGAGCAGGGGCTGGTACCCAGAGCTCCAAAGTGCCAGGGACAGGAGGGCTGTCCCAGCCTGCCAGCCCCATGGACTGCAGTACTTTTATAAGGGTTGTTTGGGGTTTTTTTAACTCCATTCCATAGGATACAAAATGCTGCACTATTTTCCAGTCTCTGGGGAGGTTTTGGCCAGCCCCAGTTAGGAGGCACTTTTGTATTCAGTGGTGTAAGAACTGAAAACTTCAGAGTATCCTCAAAATCACAGTGGGGAAGCAGAGACAGTGTCCTCTCTTGGGACACCAGTGCTGGATCACTCCCTGATGTGCCTTTCTCCATGTTTTTTCCATAGCCATTATAAACACCATAAAAAAGCACCAGCCCAATCAGTCTAGATAGACTTTATTGTATATTAACGCTTGTATATTAACGTTTTAAATATATATTATGTCCTTTTTGCCCTCTGTTTTTTTTCTTCTTCCATTAGCAGAGAAAACTGCCGTTATATTTTATTTCCCTTCACTCCAGCACTTGATGTACCTCCACGAAAACCTGCAGTTATTCCATAAAATCAGTCACTGAGGTAAATAATAACAATCTTATCCCATAAACCTGCTGAAACTGTTGAAATACAGCAAAAGATTAGAGCAATCATTATTAATATAAACTATAAGAAAACAGAACATTAGTTAAATCTGTTACAAAAAAGGAATTTTTTTTTTCCAAGATGGTTTTAATTTCAAATAAATAACAGAAATATTTTTTCTGGGAACGTGAAGGATAGCTTTATAGCCTCAGTCTATCAGAAATAATGCCCCGTTGGCTCTGTTCTCTGCTGCACACGCTGAAGAGCTCAGACTCTAAAGCACCAGCTTATCTTCTTCAGATACAGGCCGAAAATACTGATAATGAACATTTCATAAAAGCACAAAGACCTTTATCAAAGGGAAGAATGCATAATGCATTTTCAGTGTTTTTATTATTATTATTGCACTTGCCTTTACACAATTATTATTTGATGTTTAGGTTTGCTTGAGAGGAACATCTGAAAAAGATCTTCTAAGTCAAATCCAATGCTTTTAAAAGGCACTTAATGAATTTTTCTTGCTGTGTTTATGTTAGAGGTTATTTGTTTGGAGATCATCTGTCATTTTTTAGTACAAAACATTTGAATTTTTTAAGTCTATTAGTGAGATTACTTGTGCAATGGGTGTATTTTTCCCCAGACTTGCAGGAGTCTCCTGGATGTTGATTTAGTGCTTTTGAAACCTGCCTGGCTGCTCTGGACACCATTTTTTTCTAAATTGATGGAGATAAAGACCCAGTTTTTGCAGAACATGCCTGATGTGTGTGTACACACCAGCACAAGGACCTGGGCATCCTCAGCCCCTCTGTGCTGCTGGGACATGGTGAGGTTTGGAAAAGCCCCATGGGAACAGAGGTTTTGACCTCTCCATGGACTTCTTTTGAATAAACCCACTGTGGTTAGACAGAGCCTCCCAAAATACCCATCATCTGGGCTGTGGAGAGCAAGATTCTGGTTTTTTCACGGTAATACTAAAAATCTTTTTTTTTTTCCCCTTACTATTGATTCCACTCCATAATTTCCTGAGGAATTCCTGTAAAATTTCCCCGAGGAGCTGCACAAGGGAGTGGACAATAATTTTCAGGTCAACTCAAATACATCATCTTAATTATATACAGCAAATTTTCATGCCCACTAGCCTCACCTCATGATGTGAGAGGCAGGAGGTTGACACAGCACTGGAGCCACTCCACCTGTCATGTTTCTCCTGCACATGGGGGAAGTAAATAAAAGCAATGCTGGGATCAGGAAGGGTTCTGTGCTTCCCTCAGCCTTCCCAAGCTGGTGCTCTGCTGGTCCATCACTGCAGGGTGAGGTCTGGGAAAACCACTGGGAGGGGTGGATCGTGGTGGAACTGGGGATTCAGTTCAGACACTCTTCTACATCACCCTGACAATTGAATTTAACTGACAGAATACTAAACCATGTCACATTTGTATTAAAATTAAATAGTAAGGACCAGACATCTGAGAATAAGGCAAGGCTTTATTATTTTTTCTCCCTTTTTAGTGTCTCTTCTAACATTACAAATGCTGCCAGAACCTGAGTGGTTTCAACACAGAAAATGTCACTTTAAATAGAGAAGTTTATCACTTCAGCTCTCCTTTGCCTCCCTTCTCTGACCAGTCGGTGTCTGGCAGCACAACTTCATCTCTCATTAGCACCGAGGCAAGAGATGAGGCTGTGCTTGGGCGATCTGACAGTTCAGGCCCTTGTTTTTACAGATTGCCTTCAGCAGCTGAACTTGTCAGACATTTTAGGTAGAAAGAGCAGAAATGAGTAATGGAGGTATCTGATTATAGCCATAAAATTCACCCAACCCCAGAAGGACACATAGCTGCTCCAGAAAAACCCAGGCAGATATTTTAAGGCGTTTGCAGACTCCGGGGCTGCCGAGGTTGCTGCCAGCAGTAATAAACTCCCATGATCCGATGCCAGCGTACGCCCAGCCCAGCCCAGCCGGCTGTTTCAGCTGGGAGAGGTGTGGAGGTCAGAAATTCCCTTTGTTGATTTTCACTCCCAATAGCAGGGTCTGTGCAGAAACCCAATAATCCAGGGCTGTTGCTAAATCTTAATTCTATTGCTGTTTCCTTGGGGAATTGGCGTGAGTGGGGTTTTCAGCACTCCTTGGGGTCTCTTTGGGGAACAACTGTGTTCTGAATCCCCATTGCATGGCTATACCAGATAAAGTACTTAGACCTCTGCCTTTGGCAACCAGGAGAAGCAGAAGTGGCCAGAAAACCATAGAATCATAGAATAACCTGAGGTGGAAGGGATCCACAAAGATCATTGAGGCCAGCTCCTGGCACTGCACAGGACAACCCCAGGAATCACACCCTGTGTGCCTCAGAGTATTGTCCAAATGCCTTTTGAACTCTGGTAGGATTGAAGATGTGACCACATCCCTGGGGAACTGTTCTAGTGCTCAACCACCCTCTGGATGAAAAACCTTTCCCTAATATCCAACCTAAACACAGGGATGCCTCTGCAGCACTGGCCCATCTGCTCCTCTGTCATCTGAGCCAGCTTGGCTTCACTCCTCAAGGTGTGGGAGTTCAGGAAGCAGAGGCTTTTCTCTTTCCTGGCCTGAATTTTACCTTTTTCTCACATTTTGACAGCACTGACAACACCTCTGCATTTTGCTGTGTTTCTGCAACAGACAAACGGGGATGGTTTCAGTCTAGGATTGAAGCAGGAGGGATTTCTCCTCCAATGCTCAAACTCCTAAAAGTGGGTATGTGTGTCCTGGAAGGAGAAGGATGGTCTGATCATGGTGCATGGACACGTAGAGGAATGTCATGAAGCCAGACAGCACTGGACTGCCTCCAAATGCTGCTCTCAGTTTCTTCCCCAAGTTAGTAGGCAAGTGGCCACATCTCCAGTCAGAGGTCAGACTGACCCTGGAAAATGTAGGCAATGCAGCTCACCCGGTTTGTAAACTGAGTCCAACACCAGGAGCTGTAAGATGAGGTGGCCCAAGCCAGAAACCTCAACCCCATGACCTGACTTGGTCAGCTCTCCATGACCCTGAGACAACTAAACCCACACTTTATCATGAAACAGCAGATCTGTGTCCTTTTGTGGTCATCCCAGACAAGGTCAAACTGGCACAAGGGGTTTAATGCTGAGGCTGATTGAAAAATTTCTGTTTGTTGACGTGACTGAGAGGCTGAAGATGCTGGAAGGAGGAGAGCCAGGGCTGACACAGAGCAAGGAAAAACTAATGGCTTTTAGTGTTTCTCTTTTATTTTGCCCAGTTACTTGGAACACCTTCCTTTGATGATGTTTCATGCCCTTTTTGCTTTATGGCAATTACCTCTGATTGTTTCAAACTATTCACATTCAGAAACAAAGCACGATTATCTCTTTCCAGTGTTTTTGATTTCAAATCCATCCAATAAACCCTACGTGAATTAATGAGCCTGCCTAGGCAGTTTTTAGGCAAAAGCAAAGGCAAGGAGACATTCCTGCTTTTGCTGCTGCTCATCAATGCCCATCAGGCACCTCATGCTGCTATTCCCTGCAAATAATAGGAAATGGTCCCAAAGAGTGAGCGCTGCCCTAGCAGGACCCTTTTTTCCCAGTTATCAGAGGACACCTGATGGTATTAGCAGCAGCAGAGCAGTGGTGTTTCATCTCCTGTGGTTTATGTGCAATTACAGGAAGGGCAGTTCATGCCCAGGCGCTGCCAGCAGCGGTGCCTGCTCCACCACATTCGGTCCCGCTGCCAGCACCTCCCTGCCTCCCATCAAAGAGAAACGTGAGGAGCTGTTTCACCTGATCTGAGGGAAGCTTTTGACACAGTTTACTGTAGCATATTAATTAACAAACTTCAGCACTGAGGCTCCTCTGATGCAGCTCTCACAGGGTTTCACAGCTGAAGTGAAGGAGGAGGAGGGAGGGGATGTTCCCAGCTCTGGGTCCGTCACCTTCACAGAGATACAGCATCCAGGTACAGCACCAGCAGCCGGGGTGCTGGGAGAGGGTGGAGCTGCAGCATTCCCCCCCACCTGGCCATCCTCACCCTTGTGTTATCTTGCAGCCCTGGTATCCCACAGAGGGGCATCTCACTGTGATTTCTCTGTGAATTTCTAAGGAGACAAACAAAGACAGGTTAGAGCAGGGGCTGCCTGGCTCCTGCTACCCCACATCCCAGCTTGGCTGTGTCCATATTTAGACCCATTGTGCTTCCGTGGTCCTGTATTCCTGCAGAAACCTAAACCAAGGGAAAAATGGGGCAGTGGATGACAGCAATGTCACCGTGGCCCCAATGCACAGCAACTGCAGGCCATGGAAACTGGGTCAGCTTCTTCTGGTGTAAATCAGCACTCCTTTGCTGAAGCCAGCGGAGTTAAAAGAATGCAAGAAAGCCCAAAATTAGGTCAATCAGATGCACAGCTCCTTTTATGCAGCAACGTAACCCTCTTCTTTCTTCCTACTATTCTGCACAGTCAAGTAGGTCAGAAGTATCTCCTGTCAGGCAGCTGGGTCCACTGAGGTAGCTCTGAAATATTCTCCAAATCAGTGGAACTTCAGGAAAAGACATCCCTGTCCCCTCCTGCCACTGTGGTCTCTGATCACAGGTCTGAGGGGGAACAGGCTCTCAGGGGAGGTTGATGAAGGCAGGGATTAAAATACCCCAAAAGTCTTAGTCTGGGTTTAACCAAGCAAGAGGTAACTCACATTTCTAAATACCCCATTTGTAGCACTTGCCTTCTGGGCAGGGTTTTGCCATGGTCTGTGCTTGCAAGGGACATGACAGTCACGATGAGGGACTATGCTGCTGGCCCCCAGCAACCCCTGAGCCACCTGCACTGGAACCTGGTCCCTGTGTGAGCAGTGGGATGTGCAACTGCAGGGTCCCACAGCTTCCAGTGCCACTGGTGTTGGGGCATGCTTTCCTTCCCAAATGAGTGCTAGAATAATTGGACCAGACCTCTCCTCAGAAAGCAGGGCAACAGCTCCTCTATTTCTCTGCAGGACTCTTATACACAACCTCCTGTAGATATTTTACACGCCTTGAGCCAATGAGACCAAAACAACTGCTAACACCCACTGGAAAAGAAGCATAATTGAAACAAACTGGAAATAACATTATTAGTGAAGCAACCCAGCTTCCTATTTTCATTCACCAGGAGCAGTGCCAAAAGGTAATTCTGAAGCTGGAGAAACTCTGTGAAGAACTGTGGTGGAGTCAGCAGAGCAGCGCAGGGAGGGTGAACGTGGGTGAGAAATTGTCTTGAATCGCTGAACACGTTGTTTGAGCTATAATGATTTTGTGATTCTGACTGAGAACTTTCTGGCTGAATCATAAAATAAATAAGGGTCCTGAAGCACCATGGCTTTGTACCAGCAGCCAAGGAGATGAAATCATGAGACTTTCAAAACCAGAGCTGCTCCCAAGTTTGGCAACTCCCCTCTGCGGTAAGGAATGAAAGCTGTGTGCCAAGTCAGTCACAAATTATAAACAGCCCCAGAAACGGTGATTTCTTCTGCACCCAGCCTTTTTCAACATTCTCTTCTCTTAAACTGTTCCACATCTTGTGCCTGCCTTACCTCGTGCCTATGTGTAGTCTCTAGAGGTCTGCAAACCATCTGAAGTAGATGACTAACGTGTTAGCACCAGCTCTCCCCCTGAGTGTTTATGGGGTGTGACAGGCTGGATAGTGAGGGGTCTTAATTGCTTATCACACTGAGACACTACTGTAGTCACAACACCCATGTGAGACACTGATAGTAGCAATAAGACTTTGGTCCAACAGCACTAAAAATGAATAATACTAATTTCTGCAATTATTTACCACTCACAAGCAAATTAGTCATCTCTTTGCCATACCTGAGACAGTAGATGCCACAAAATACCTTCAGTGCCATCTAGCTACTAAGTTACTTGGAGAGATAAATCTGCAACTCGCACTAATTGCCATAAGGCCCATCAGTGGCAATGTCCTGTTGCAGCAGCTGATGCTCTGCCCTCAGGGGTCTAATCAGGATGGTAATGAAAGCCACAGAGATAATTCACAACCAGAGAAAACTCTGCTTTAAATGGATGCTTATCTAAAGTTCTGCAAAGTGAATTCCTCAGAATGATGACTAAATGAATAAATAACTACATGGACTCTGAACCCACAGGATATTTCCTTCCACTTGTAAAGGCACTTCAGTATCTCCAGTCCCTCTGAACGCTGCCAAGAAGGAGCAACAGCACTTTTGTGGTTTAGCTTTAGTTTCATGGAGACGTGAAGAAGCTATGAAAAATACCCCCCTTGCTTTCTACTTGCCTTGAGTTTCATGTCCATCTCCATATCCATCATGTCCCAGGACCTCTGTATCCACCATGGAGTTACTGGAGTATTTTTATCCCTGATCGTGTCTGAAGTGCTGGATTTTTATAGAAAATACAATAACGTTCAAAATTGCATGGACCTGTTTCACTGGTGGTGGCTCCACTGGCTGTCTGTGATGAGTGCACCCTCAATTATGTCCACACTGCAGCCAAGTGTGTGTTGTGCCACGCTGGTGGCAGGCTGGGAAGTGGGTGCTTACTGAGGGATACAGCAGACATGTAGATTTCCCTAGATAACTCACTCTGAACAGAGCAGGTTTTTCACTTTTTCCACCCCTGGCCCAGACTTAGGACTGTTGCCAGGCGTTTTGGTGTGTCCTGGACCAAGTTTCTTAGCAAAAAGCTAAGAGAAGCAAAACAGAATTCATGTCAAAGAGTGGTTGTTTTTATGATATACTGTATTTCGGTGAGGTTATTCCATTTATGGTGTGATTTGTCCAGATAAAACCTGTCTAGAAATGACTTTATGGTCTGGGTATGATGCTGATACAGGATGCATGTGTGCTTGTGCTCCCACAATGTCAAACAGCAACGCCTGGACAAGGATCAGCTCCACGGATGGAGCAGGCAAGTGTCCCTGCCCACTCTGCAGGTCAGACCCTGCTCTGGGTACACGCTCCTGGGAAGGTGACATCAGTCACACCGAGGGAAGATTCCCTGGCTGTGGCAGCAGCACACATCTGGCAATGATGCCAAACCCACTGACGGCAGCAGGATGTGTGTCAGAAGAGATCAGTGCCTGTTGGAGCAGTGAGGACTTCCTCTCTGGAGGCTCTCTACCTTAATGCTGGAGAGTTTATCCAGGCCAGACCAGATTATCATGGAATCACAGAATCATCAAGGTTGGAAAAAACCATCAAGTCCAACCATTATTAACCCAGTAACACCATGTTCACCATTAAATCATAATTTCAGATGCCACATTCACATGTCTTTTTGCAAATCTCCAAGAGCAAACAGCACCAGCCATTACAGGGAGCCCAAGTCAGCTTCTGTTGGCTGACAATCTGTCTGTAACATCAAAGACAGTGCAAAAGTTTTTGGAGCATATTAGTAATTGAAACTAGTGCTGAGGACAATACTTATTTCATATGGATGAACCTCAGCAGTGTGAAGTGGGTCTTACAAAGAGCATCTGTGTGGCACCTACAAGGAGAATTTTAATTGTTCCTTAAAGCTTTCACTGCAAAAGGTAGACCTGAGCATGGCAAAAGCCGGCAGTTCAAGCAGAGAACGCCCGCAGCCCTCAGGTGTCCCTCTGAGCTGAAATTAACATATAGACACTTAAATAAAAATGAGCCCAGCACAGGAACCTGACACCACATCTCACTCCAAGCCCTGCTGATTTACACCAGCCAAAAAGAGACCTGACCTGCAGGGCCAAACCTGGCCCATGGCTATATCCCGGCAGCTGCGGTAATTTAGAAGCTCTGTCAGTGTCAGTCACCAGTGGATCTCGTTGAAAGCCAGATTTATCTTGTAATCTGCACTAGAGGCGTAAACTGCTACTGCTGCTCCCACACAAAATAAATCAGCCCAACGCAGCCCGGAGCTGGTGGCTGTGAGCTCCAGCCCTCACTGTGATTTACACATCCTTATGTTAAAGTCAGCAGTGGCCAAACGTGGGCAGGGACCTTCCCATCTCACCTCCAGGCAGAGGGACTCCAGCAGCAGGGGCAGGGGGGACCTGCCTGTCCTGGGGTCTGATCCAGGCTTCCAGTGCCTGGCCAGAGCTTCCCAAGCTGTGGGAGCAGGAGCGAGCGCTGCCGTGAGGAGGGTGACTGAGCAGTGCTGCTGTCCTGCCTGGGCAGGGGACCCTGCTTTGCCGGGGGAATGCCTGAGCACACGGGGTTAACTCAGCCTTCAGGCTCACCGGTATTTTAGGCATCTTTCTCTGGTTCTGAAACAGAGGCTGACGAAACTCAGGAAGAAAGACAATAGTATAATACCCACCCAAATGTAGTCCCAGGGAGCGTAACCTCCAACTCTTCACATCCCTACTGTGAGCTTATGATTTTCAGTTCTCCCCTTTGGGATTTTTTTCTTATCACACAACATAAAGAACATTGTTTTCTCTTTCAGTCCTGCACAGCACACATTGCCACTGCCCTGGCACTGCCCTGGCACACTCCCTTTAGAGACAAAGCAAAAGCCCCAGCACATGGGCAAATTTTGAAGCCCACCCAGCAAAGGGAGCACAGGATTTCGGTGTGCATCAGCAAATTGGTGATTGCCACACTTCCGACCAGGGCCACAGCGGTGAGGTTTTGGCAAGTGGTGACCCAGGAGCCAGAGGAAAGACGATGCTGTTTTCCTGGCTACAAGAAAACAGCACGGGTTGGTGGCAGCCCGTGAGAGCCCACCCTGATGAAACAAGGATCCAAGTGTTGTGCTGGAGTCTGCGCATTCCTTGGTGTCGGGTGAAGCCACAGGGGCTTGGCAGAGCAGCCACAGCTACACCCGGTCCCTCCACAGATACTGATGGAGTCTCAGGCAGCAAAATAACACCCTGGCAGTGCCAAAAGCCACAGCGATTAGCAACGGTGTAAGTAATCAAATAAAAGCTCTTTTCCACAGCCGAATGACCAGATTGTCAAGCATGCAAAGAGTAGTAGCTAAAATTGATTGCAGCTCACATGGATAATTTCTGTCAGAATTATGTTATTGTATTAAAACAGTGATGCATATTGTATGGCAGTGCATTTCTGCAATAAACAATTTACATTTAATTTAAAAATCTATGAGTCATTAGAAAAGTTCTCTCATTATATTGCACAGACCTTTATTGAGTCAGCAGTAGAAGAGACTTTAACAAATAAAGTTCAAGGACTCCCATGGATGTGAAATGCCTGAGCTGGGGATGGGAGTGTGACCTGAGCACCGTGTGACAGTGGAACAGCCCGTCCTGGGGGCCATGTGCTATACAGAACATGGACATCCCTGCTTGCACTGGAGGCTTGTTGTGCAATAGGCTTGTAGTAGCAGAGGAAAAATCAGCGTGTCTGATCCTGAAGCCCTTGCATAGGTTTAACTTCCATGAGGTTGGACTGGCACTTGCAACACAGGTATAATTGCCAGCTAGGCAGAGGGTTGCATCAAACATGCAGCCAGGGTTATTTCCATCGGCACTTGCTGTGAGCTGAGGGTCTGCAGTCACTGCGTTTTACAGCTGGGAGACTCATTCTGATTAAACTCACCTCCTCCCTATGTTGGGAAATCTCTCCCTGCCACTCATGGAAACCTTTCACGCTTCCCAGAGGCCTTTTTCCCTCTGTAGTCATCCGTGGTTCCAATGTGGGCATCAACACCACATGAGAACAGCCAAATGGATCTCGTTGTTTGGGTTCTTTCTCCAAGCCCTCTGTACTGACAGCAGCTCCTGCACTCTGCTCGCTGCACCTCAGCAGGGTGGATCAGCTGGACTCGACTGTGAGCTCGGCCAAAAAGTGAAGCTCAGTGCTTGATTCAATGTGAAAACCACCATCAGCTGGGGACCAGGTCTGGACAGGCAGTGCAATTTTTTTGTCATATGGAAATGGGCTGATCAAAGTGCTGCTGGCAGGTAGCGTGGTCGGGCAGTGCTGCAGAGAGCTCGGCAGGCCCGCAGGAAACCACAGGGCCCTGAAATGAGCGTGTGATTGCCAGAGTCAGCAAAAGCAGCCTACAGACCTGAACTTCATTATTTCTTATTTCATACACTCTTTAAACTGATCTCTTCTTTACCTTCCCCCAAGTTTTATATCCTTGAATTTTACTGGGTAATCTTTCCCCTCCGTGGACAAGGAAGGTTTTAGAAGCTTTAGGATAATAAAAGCATTGGAAAAAAGGAAAGAGATGGGGCTTTCAGGTACTGTGCAATGGCAATTTGGAGACAGAAGTGCTATTTCTGGTGCTGATGTCACTCTGCCTTGGGAACCCTTCCTCCATCCTTTCCTGCATGAGGGGCTCATGCTGCCACCTTCTCTGCAGAGGCACTTACTGCCCATCCAAGCACTTCACACAGCACAGAGGAGGTGTTTTCATTACATGCAGGAGGAACCAGAGATCTCTGTTGCTATCTAAACATTAACAGCTCTAATATTTGCTGTTCTCAGGTTCCTGTCCAGCAGCCCGTGGAGTTTTCCACATGAAGACAAAAAAGTCGATCAATACTGAGCACAGCCACACCATGCTATTCATTCCTCCCTGAGAGGGGGTTTTACCAAAGCTGAATCACAGCAAATGCCTGCAGAAATGATAGTGATTCCAGACTTTAGTGGATATCACTGAGAAACAGAGTGGTCCTATGGATTTTCCACCTACCATCAGTTACTAGCAACACAAGATACTTCACTCCTGAGATGCACACTTAGGGTTGGGTTGAAAACAGATAAAGGAGAGCAGAGCATGGTGGTGTTTGTGTGTGATCAGCACAGGAACCAACACAGCAAGAAAGGCATTGGGCAGGGTCCATCCAGTGATGCCCCTCGGCACAGAGCCAGGGCTTTGCTCACTCCTCCTGGAATATGCTGCTCAGTAAACGGAGAAAATGCCACAGGGAGTAACAGCAGAGCGAAGCATGGATCAGATAAGGACTAATGGCACGCAGCTCTGACGCACAAGGCGTGTAGGGAGCTCCTGCACATGGTGCCAAAACCTCACTTAAAAAATGCCTTCACTAGAGCATGGGGATAATAATTTCTCAGTGTTTGAGATGAATGGAGGATGCCTCACCATGCCTGCCTTGGCAAGGAAATGGCCTCACCTCCCCAGTGGCTCAAGTGAGGGTTTGCTCAGCTCAGAGGGGGATTGGCAGCCTGGACCTGGCAGGTGTGTTGCTGTTGTTAATTATGATCACAACTAACATGGAGTGTGCATCAGCAAGGCTTCCCTTTCCACCTTGAAAACCACCCCTGTGGTCCCAGTTGAGTGCCTGGGACACCTGAGGCCAGAGCCAGCCAGCACCACCATAAGCCCTTTGGCACCACCATAAAGCCCTCAGTACCAGCAGCTCTCTCTAATTTGGGCAATTTGTGTGAGTGATGGGTGCCCTCATACAGCCCATGGGGATAAGGCTGTGCAATAGGACACAAGAGAGAAGAAAACAGAGGCATCAGTGTGTGTGCCTGTCTGTGTGTGTGGCAGTTCAGGCACCACGTCACATCCCTGCTTTATTTATTCCATGAAGTATAAAACCACATAGAAGATGTTTGAGGTTATCTGAATCTTGAACTCCTAAACAAATGATCAACTTCTGACTAATTTCTAAGAAACTCGGGCTTCTGTGACCAAGCTTCCTTTACAGTCATCAGTGAATTTTAAATTACAAGCTGAGAGGATGTAATTTTCAATGAAAGACGACTCCTGTGCATTTTGTGGGTTTGATTTAGTAGCTGGAAGATGATACTGAAATATTTGAGTCTATAACAATTAATGAGCATATTCTGGGGGTTATAGCTGCATCACCGTTCCTACCATGGGTCTCCTTTGGTTTTTTAACTGCTAACAAACACAGAGGTTGTGTATCTCCCCACGCAGTAGCTGCCTCCACATTCATGCTAACTTTAACAAGACTCACTGTTTTCCAAGGCCCACGAAAGGCCTTGACCTATAAAATTCAATTTCAAATGGTAAAAATCCCCTGGCCACTGTAGACGCTGGTGACAAACTAATGTATTATGTTCCATAACGGTCTGTTTTGAGTACTGGCTTGACCTGTAAGTGTTCTAGATACAACCTGACTAAAATGGGTTTTATTATTTCCCATTAGTGCCTGCCGCAAGAAAATCAACAGGCAGTCCACAGGGGAAATAAAAGTATTTTCTCCTCTAGATAGCATCTGCTGCAAATGTAAACAGACCCTTTCCCATCTCTCTCCTCCTTTCAGTTTCTTTCCAACCCTCTGATGTGATCAGATTTCCCAAGATACGTGCTTTTGTTGCAAGTCCTGAGGCAGGGTGAGGGCAGGAGATGCTCCCCCACCCCACAGGACCTGCTGCTGTGGTTGGGTGGTGCTCCATCAAAGCCCTGGCCCAGCAGCTGCCCAAGGAGATGCCCTCTCATCGTGCTGAACTGGCAGCACCAGAGGATGACCGTGGCTGAGTGGTGTTTCCCATACTTGCAGTTGGACTCACTCACATCAGGAACTTTATTTTTCATAGAATTGTAGAATGGTTTGGGTTGGAAGAGACCAAATGCCCCTGCCATGGGCAGGGATGCCACCAGGCTGCTCCAAGCCCTGTCCAGCCTGGCCTAGAACACCTCCAGGAATGGGGCATTCACAGCTTCTCTGGACAGCACACAACACGTGCCCGGCCACGCTGCTGTGCAGAGCCAGCACTGAGAGCCAGCCCACAGTGAGCTGGGGCAGAACCCTGTGCCAGGCAAGCACATGGCCTCATGAAGGCACCACGGGACAGGGCTGATGGCACTCCTGTCCCCTGCACTCAGGCACCACAGGACAGGGCTGATGGCACTCCTGTCCCCTGCACTCAGGCACCACAGGACAGGGCTGATGGCACTCCTGTCCCCTGCACTCGGGCACCGTGGGACAGGGCTGATGGCACTCCTGTCCCCTGCACTTGGGCACCGTGGGACAGGGCTGATGGGACTCCTGTCCCCTGCACTTGGGCACTGTGGGACAGGGCTGATGGCACTCCTGTCCCCTGCACTCAGGCACCACGGGACAGGGCTGATGGCACTCCTGTCCCCTGCACTCAGGCACCATGGGACAGGGCTGATGGCACTCCTGTCCCCTGCACTTGGGCACAGTGGGACAGGGCTGATGGCACTCCTGTCCCCTGCACTCAGGCACCGTGGGACAGGACTGATGGCACTCCTGTCCCCTGCACTCAGGCACCACGGGACAGGGCTGATGGCACTCCTGTCCCCTGCACTCAGGCACCACGGGACAGGGCTGATGGCACTCCTGTCCCCTGCACTCAGGCACCACGGGACAGGACTGATGGCACTCCTGTCCCCTGCACTCAGGCACCACGGGACAGGGCTGATGGCACTCCTGTCCCCTGCACTCAGGCACCACGGGACAGGGCTGATGGGACTCCTGTCCCCTGCACTCAGGCACCGTGGGACAGGGCTGATGGCACTCCTGTCCCCTGCACTTGGGCACCGTGGGACAGGGCTGATGGCACTCCTGTCCCCTGCACTAGGGCACTGTGGGACAGGGCTGATGGCACTCCTGTCCCCTGCACTCAGGCACCACGGGACAGGGCTGATGGCACTCCTGTCCCCTGCACTCAGGCACCACGGGACAGGGCTGATGGCACTCCTGTCCCCTGCACTCAGGCACCATGGGACAGGGCTGATGGCACTCCTGTCCCCTGCACTCGGACACCACGGGACAGGGCTGATGGCACTCCTGTCCCCTGCACTCGGGCACCACGGGACAGGGCTGATGGCACTCCTGTCCCCTGCACTTGGGCACAGTGGGACAGGGCTGATGGCACTCCTGTCCCCTGCACTCAGGCACCGTGGGACAGGGCTGATGGCACTCCTGTCCCCTGCACTTGGGCACCGTGGGACAGGGCTGATGGCACTCCTGTCCCCTGCACTCAGGCACCACGGGACAGGGCTGATGGCACTCCTGTCCCCTGCACTCAGGCACCACGGGACAGGGCTGATGGCACTCCTGTCCCCTGCACTCAGGCACCATGGGACAGGGCTGATGGCACTCCTGTCCCCTGCACTCGGACACCACGGGACAGGGCTGATGGCACTCCTGTCCCCTGCACTCGGGCACCACGGGACAGGGCTGATGGCACTCCTGTCCCCTGCACTTGGGCACAGTGGGACAGGGCTGATGGCACTCCTGTCCCCTGCACTCAGGCACCACGGGACAGGGCTGATGGCACTCCTGTCCCCTGCACTTGGGCACTGTGGGACAGGGCTGATGGCACTCCTGTACCCTGCACTCGGGCACCACGGGACAGGGCTGATGGCACTCCTGTCCTGGGGTCAGCTGCACTCAGGCACCTTGGCCACACAGGAACACCCAGCAGCTCCAGCCTGAGCCTGCCCAGTGCTGCCTCCACACCCCAGGACCAGCACGTGCCCCTCGGGCTGTGCTCCCTCCTGGCTTTTTCTGCCCTTCATCCTCACTGCTTCCCAGCAGTGCCACCAAACTCGTTTGCCCTCTCATTTCCCAAAACTTTTTTTCTTTTTAAGGCAAATTATGCAGTTAAAAAAATCCCCTAGCATTAAAACCTGCCTCACGTCGTCATGTCTCAGTAAAACAATGACATTTTCCCCTCTTTGATGCTCAGATCTAGCTCTGCAGGAAATTTTACTACCATGACTCTTTCATCTCTCTCCTGGTTTGAAGATAAATGATCCTTGGACTCTTCTGGACCCACATAAATCACAAAAGCAATCTACTAAGAGAGCTGCCTGTGGCACCGACTTCAGCTGGAATTGAAAAGGACAGTCAAAAATATCCATAGTGCTTACACAAGGAGTAACAGAGCTGGGGTAATCCAATGCCTTCTCCTTCTGGCAAGCAGGGTCCATGGCATGGAGAAGGGGACAATGGTGGGAACATGGCAATGGGTGAATGACAGCCCTGGGATATCATCCTTGGAGACACCAGGGATCACTGGAGAGAAACCACAAAACTGAGCAACTTCTGAGGATGTGGCATTTGCATCCAAAGACAAACAAGTCCTGGTTCATTGCTGGGCCACCAAATTTGGTCCTGGGGGTCAGATGCTTGTGACACCATCCCTTTCCTAACCACATCTAGCTTTACTTGCAACTTAAAGGGGGTTTGCCCCTAATCACTATCTGAACAAGGGACTATGCCAGAGAGATGGCACCTTTGAGAACTCACGTCTGGGAGTCAGGAGAGGCAGCTCACCTGTGGGTCCAAAGCGATGGGGAAGACAACCATAGCACCAGAAACTTGGCTTGAGAGTAGGGTGATAGTCTCCAGATAAGACTTCTCCTGCCTGGAAACTCCATGAGAAACCACAGGGAAAAAAGGACAGCATGTGGCCTGGGGAAAAGTACAGGGTGTGTCTCACATTGCCTCGCTTGAGGCAGATTTGGCCAAACTGGAGCAGGGAGCATGTGTGGTTAATATCCCGTACACTGAGCCTGCTCAGGAGATGGCTACAGGATGGGCAACGATGGCCAGCACTCAACATGGCTTCATGGGGTAAAGGAGATCCTCTGCTGCACAAAGGTTTAGGTGCAACTGAGAGCGTGGTCCTTGTCCCCAGGCACAGCTTCACCCTGGAGCACCCTGGCAGGCTGCAGCTGCAGAGAATGCTGCTCCAGCAAGCAACTGCTCCTGGGTGACTTGTGCTGTCCCATGGGTGGGGTGTGGGCTGCAGAGCTATTTTTGTGTCTCCCCTCACTTTCACCCGAGTACAACTGGATACCACAAGCCCCATCAGCCCTGAGCAGAGTGTGCACAGCACTGCTCATGCAAAGCACTGTGTGCTTGCAGGCAAGATGAAGTTTCTCACTTCTTTTTTTTTCCTTAAGCAAATTTTTGAAGCTCTAATTGCCAAGTAGTTTTGTTGCTCATTGCTCCTTGAATTTGGGAACATCTGCTGAAATCATTCATGCAGGGTTGCTCCCCATTAACACAGGTGTTATCTTGAAACTGGATCTGACACAGATGCCCCTGACACTCTGCTCCTTCCAGTTTGATACAGCACTTAGTGATCCTGTTTCCAGTCATAACATTCCAATCCACACCAAAATCATTTGAGTGCATACATGTACCCAGCTATTAAACAGTTTTTTACTGCAGTAAAGCACCACCACCCAGCAGGGACCCCCTTAGCAGTGAGGGTGGGATGTGGGGACACTTGGCCTAAAGCATTATGGATCATGCCCCTCTGTTGGTATTGCACAGCCATCTCCCACTTTTCCATCTTCTTTATTCAACTCTGACCACCTTCCTATTAGAGGTGCAGAAACAGGAGCCAGGATGTGTCATAAGAGTTATTTTTTTGAATAATTATCCTTTTTTCCATCATAGAGCTGTGAAGAGAAACAGCATCTCTCTTGAGTTCTTAGCCCTTCTCATGAAATAATGAAATCAATAACTCAAAGCTCTTCATGCAGGTTTAGGGATTCCCATGCTTGGATATCTCTACAGGAGGCTTGTGAAAATCAGGCCTGATTTTCACAGCTGCTTGATTTTTCCCTTTTCTGACTTGGAAAGGCTTGGCAGTGTTTGCATTGCATTTTACACATGTGGAATTACTGATCTAATTTTGGTTTCTTCCATCCTTTTATTTGGGTACAGACAAATAACATCCTTTCGCACAGCGTGTTTGTGGGAAATGATAAAAGGATGCCAGCTCAGAATGAAACCTCATGAGCAGGAGGACAACAGATGGAGGAACTGGTCTGAAAAGAAATGGATGGAAAGACAGAATCAGGAGGAGAGAAGGGGATGAACAACTCCAGTAGGGTATTGCACATGAGGAAAGCAGAATGCCAGCTGTGACATTCTGCTCTCTAAAAGACTGATTTTCACAAAGTTTTTGTATCCCTGTTGACACTGTGGTTGCTGGCACCATTGGACTCTGCTCCTCTGAAATTAAGCTCCTTGAGGCTGGAAAAGACTTTCCATCATCGAATCCAACCATTAACCCAGCACCAGTGGTGCCACAAGGGAGGCTGGCAGGGCAGGGGTGTTAACCTAGAGATGAAGTCGGAGTTGTGCACTTGAATGTCTTTTCACAAACCAAATGTGTTGATTTGGCAGAAATTTTCTTATCCTTTGGGTGGTTTTCAATGAGAAAAATACAGCTGGGCTTCAAGGCTTACTGAGTTGCTCAGGGGAGCAAGTCTTGCTGGAGTCCAGCAGGCAGGCCTAGCTAGTGGCCAACATCAGCTGTCCTGCTCCTGTGTTTGGGAAGGGTTTTCAGAGCTGGAGAACCATAGATGCAGCCTTCATCCCATGTTCAGTTGTGTGTTTGTGATTTACCAAGCAAATTTCTGTGGGCTTTAGGGTGAAGTTTCATTAAAATGTCCTTTTTCCCTAACTCCAGAAGATGGTTACAAAACACTCTGAAATTTGTTTTTCACTCGTTAGGGCTTCCAGAACTTTGTGCTCATCTATCTTAAGTTATTTTTCTTTCTATTTGTGGTTTTGAGGTCATGGCTTCAGAAATGTTAACTCTTCAAGTAAAGTTCTGAGCCAAAACCAAATTCTTCTTGGAGGAAATGCTGACCTTTCCACTGGTGCCTCACAACTGAAAAACATGGAAATGGATACATGGTAATTGATCTCTCCTCTGGTCAAAAGGTACCTCAGCGAAGTTACGTCCTCATGGAAAATGCTAAATGATAGTGTTGGGTGGACAGTGCAAAAAAAACTGTCCCACAAATATTTTCTTTTCTTAAATCTGCTTGGCTCTGCTCATGGCTTGCCAGAGTTTATTTTCCACAAATATTCTAACAAGAGCTTGTTGGCAAGAATATACATAGAAACTGCTCAAGGTAACATCTGAGGAAACTATTTCTGAAGGACTGTTTTAAGGCCAGCAACCCTAAACCCCTGCTATTTTCGTGTTTTTGGAATTACCATCCCCACGGAGAGAGCAGCATTCCCCTTGGAGGAGGCCAGGCCGGGGGATGTGGCTCTGAGTCATGAATCAGATCCTTGTTCTGCTCTAGGGAAGATGCTGATTAACCAGTGACAGCTGGAGCACTGAGACTGTAGGGTCAGAGGAAGAAAGCTCTGCCCTACTCCCTTATGTGAAGGCAGGAGAATCAGGGATCTCCTCTCCTTCCCCACATACAGATGACAGCTTACAGTGATGTCCCAGATGGTATTTCAGGCACAGGAGCAGTGAGGGCCCTGAACATGTAGGTTTGGGTCACTGGTCTGGCTGCATGCCACTGCCAAACCAGGGATAGCAAAATTCCCTTCCCTGAGCACTTAGGTGAACGAGATCCTGCTGGAGCAGGCTGCAAAACAAATCCTCCAGGCAGTTTATATATAGCCTGAGAGAATCAAAGAACATTATTTTAAGTTCATGACCTAGTCTTCATATTCCTTATAGAAACCACAAGACAGCTGGGATCAGACTTGTATTCACCTTCTCTTTCTGGAGCTTGAGCAATGAAGCAGATCCTCGGGGAAGCCCCACAGCAAACTGGTATTGCAGAACTGGCCTGCTGGGGCTGCATCTTCCAGCTCACTGCAGAGCTTGACATCTTCAACTCTTGGCTTCATTTTGATTCAGAAGAGAACAGCTGGAACCGTCCTCAAAACTAAAAGGAAGACCCTTCTGGATAGATTGCAGCATTTAATTTTTATTGAGACTCCCTTATTTTCTATTATTATAATATATAATAAACAGTAAAACTGGAAAGCCATTCCAGAGTGAAAAATATAGAATCATATAAAATCCTGAATTGGAAGGGACCTCAAGGATCACAGAGTCCAACTCCTGGCCCTGCACAGGACACCCCAGGAACACCATGTGCCTGAGAGGATTATCCAAATGTTTCTTGAACTCTGTCAGGCTTGGGGCTGTGACCACTTCCCCGGGAGCCTGTTCAGTGTCCCACCACCCGCTGGGTGAAAAACCTTTTCCTAATGTCCAGTGTAAACCTTCTCTGACACAACTCCAGGCCAGTCCCTCAGGTCCTGCCCCTGGTCACCCTCCACTTCCCCTCATGAGGAAGCTGCAGACCCCCATGAGGTCTGACCTCATCCTCCTCTTCTCCAGCTGAACAAACCAAGAGACCTCAGCTGCTTTTATGGCTTCTACTCCAGACCCTTCACCATCCTCATATCCCTCCTTCGGATGATCACTAATAGCTTTATATCTTATATTGTGGTGCCCAAACCTGCACACAAGCTGGAAAAAGCATGGTGGCCTCCTCCTGTCATTGCTATTGATGCTACATGGTGGAAGGGCCAGGCAAATAATTTTGGAACAGGAGATGTGACATGGTGGAAGAGAAAATCACCAGCATTTTTGCAGAAATGTTGCCTGAAAGCATTTTAACAACTCTTGGGTTTTATTAGCTCTCAAAAAATTAAAAGGGAACAAAGCTTAATCAGAAAAGAAACAAAACTTACAGAAAAGAGTGACTCTTGCAAAGAGTAACAATCACAAGCAGTTGTGATATTAGCAGCCACCCCTTCAGCTTTCTGGTTATGTAGGCACTGAATGAGAAAGGCAGAAGGGTATGTTTGGAAAGGAAACCAATTTTTCACAGGTTCCTCCCTCCACAGTGGGAGACCACAGACTGAGAAGAGCTGACTACCCTTCCGGTAGCAATAATGCAACCGCGCTATTCATAGCGAGACAGAAAAACACCAGCTGATTTTCTTTGCATCATAATCTGGTAACCTCGGAATTAACCTTGCTGGACACAGATCTGTTAACTTTCACCATGCTTCTTCCATTAAGCTAGTGAAGTCTGGGACAGAAATAGCTGCCCACAGCTGTTATGAATTGATATGTTCCCTGATGATGCTTGGCGCTGCCTGCAGAAAAAAAGTTTCTTATTTTATTCTCTGCCATGAAGTCAGCCTCTTTATTTCTTTCATTTTTTCTCTTTTTAATATTTTTTCATTGCAAACTGACAGTATTAGACTGCTGTGCTATGCTTTGCTTGGAATGGAAAGCAGACATGTTCCTTGAGTCTGCTCCACAATGGTAACTCCATACCTGATATTTTCGGTTTAGGAAAGGAAGGGTGGAGGGTGTTGGCAGGGCTGGGAAGTTACAAGTGCATCAAGTTACACTGGAGTATGTCCTGCAATTCCAGTGCTAACAGGGAGCTACAGACCCTGAGATGTCCCAGCCCAGCTGGCAATGACAGAAGGGCATCAATCCACTTGAGGCCACCACCCTGAGAACACCAGCTCACACACAACGGCAGCCACGGGTTCAGTGTGTGCTCAGAACGGAAATCCCCAAATCTGCAAACAGCACAAAAACAGCAAAATCCCCATATCTGCAAAGCCACCTCTGCAAACTGGTTTATGTATGTACCAAACAAATGCAGATCTTTAGAAATACATTAACACCTGCTTAGGACTCCTTGGGCCTGGCCACCCTGGCTGAAGGACATTGAAGCACTGGTTGAGTGTCACATCCACAAAGTAAACCTTTCATATATCTTGTTGAGCCCTGGTTGAAAAATTGACTTAATTACCAACAGTCAGATTGTGTCCTTGGGACATACAGCACGTTTCTAGAAAACAAAGTATGGGAAGGTGTTTAAAGTGAGAACAGTGACAGCAAAACCCACATGAACTCCTGACTTGCTGGCGAGAACATTTGTAGGGTACAGACAAAGCAGCCTGGGTGCCAGGATCATCTGCTCAGCACTTGGCAATGAGACACCCAGACACGAGGGACCTGCCTGCAACCGTCTGGGTTGCAAAACACCCAAACCTGCCCATTCAAAGCCTCAGCATTTTGTGAGGCTGCATCACTGCAGGGCATCCTGGGGCGGGAAACTCACCTGTCCACCCCAGATCCAGGAACCCCACTCTGTGTCCTGTGCTGTGCACAGGCTGTCCCCACGGGTGCTCTCCCAGCTGGCACAAAACCAGCTGCACTCCCCAGCCTGAAGATGGGATGGTGTGGTGTAAAACTCATCAGGGGCTTGGTTTTCTTCTCCATCGTCTCCAATGCTACCTTGATTTAGAATAAATGAAAGCATTGAGTGTCTCCAAAAGCTCCAAATAACTCATGATTTCTGATCTTATGCCCCTTGCTTCATGCATTGCTCCTGTGTTTGCCTTCCTTGTCCCACATCTAGAGCAGAGATTACAAGTTGCACCATCAGCAGCCCAGCAAGGTCTGTCACAAGGAAGGATCTGAGTCATCTTCCCGGGAGAGTATTTTAGCCATACATCATTGTTTGTTTTCAGGCAAACCCATACAATTATGCAACATAAATTCTTTTAAAGCATTTGGGACTTCAGTTCAATTTAAAATCCTGTAGGTTTTATGGCCAGAGTGAGGGATACAAATGTGTGCATACAAATGAAGACGTGGAAAGAAGTATGTGGGGAGGATTAAAGGGCATATGGAGCCTCATGCACACTCTGGGCAAGCTCTGGCCAGGCTGTATCAGAGCATGGGAGACCTGAAGGAGGAGCCCACGTGAAAAGCTGGATCATGATACCTATGTCTCCAGAGCATGTTTTTTTCTCTCCCAGTGCAGTGAGTGTTTTCTGTGAGCACAAGGCCTGATTGTGATCTCCTGCAAGTGCGTTTCCACAGGCTTCAATAGGGCCAGGTGACCTTGCCTAAATAGAAATAAATCTCCTGACTGTTGCTGACTTAAATGGGAATGAAAATCCCATCTATTTAAAAACAAGAATCAGTTACACCAGGAGTAGAGGGAGATATTAAAATATCTCCAATCTGAGTATTTTCTCACTCCAGGGGAGTGTAAAGCCAGAGGTATAAGGCTGCCTGTTCACTCTTGGGCAGCAGGATGAAAGCTGCTCTGCATCCACATCCAAAGAGCTCAGCACTGAGCACCACCAGGACTAGTGTTGAGTGTAACCACTGGCCCCAGGGCTTGTGGAGCAGGAGGAAAGTGGTAGGAAACACAGTCCCTCGTCATGTTCCCTGTGCCCAGTTCAGCCTTGGCACTCATCTGTGCTGCTTGCTGTGGTGGATACATGTACTAAAACATTACCAGGAGCAGGATGAAAGACAATTGTAACTCAGCACTTGCAAAACCCCCAAATTGTTAACAATAATTTATTATTTATTTCATTAATTATTGTTATTATTACCATCATCATCACTATTTAAAGACCCACTCTGTGCTGTTGTGCAGTGCATGACCCTCATTTTACAAAGAAGGTCTTAGTCCTTGTGAACTGCAGATCTCAGCGAAAGCCAAGAGCTAGGGATGCAACAATGAAAAACAAAAAAAGAGATCCCAAAGCTTGGCTGAATGCTTTCCTCAAAATGTACTCTCATGATTTCAGGGGGCCTAGCAAATAAATCAGAGTTTACAATGTTGGCTACCTATTTACTTCTGCTTCTGTATAAAGGAGTGTAGTCTACAGTATTATTTTTTCCTCTCTCTTTTTTTTAGGGGAATATACAGACAGCTTTGCATCTCTACATTCATTTTTCACTTACAATTTAAACTCCACTGAAGCTGTGGGAATTATTGACAACCAATACTGAGGCAATCCAAGGCCAGACCTTGACCTATTGATTTCCCCGAGATTGCACAGGATGTATGCAGTTCATTGCAGAATACAGTCTTTGTTTGTTTTGTTTATTACTCAATATATAACCATGTGGAATAAAGGACACTGCCGAACTGCAGAAATGCCTGAGGATTTCTCTTTAATTGAAATCAGGACTGAGAACATCCTCACAAATCAAGAGCAGCCAGCCTTTGAGAAAATTCACTGCTTTACAAAGTTTATTTCCAAATGGGATTTAGCTTTAACTCTTTGTGTCTCACACCAGCTCAGCAAAATAACTTTTAATGATTTCTCTGAAGTGGCTACATGCTGCTCAGTAGTCTGGAAACTTCCACACACAACAGATGCTGGGTAGGACCCTAATTTATACTAAAGTTGTGGACAGTAGTTGATAAAAATCGAGAACGTGTAATTATTAGAGAAAATCTTTATTTTTAAAAAAGCATCTCCAGATGCTCTTTAAAATCCTTTGAAAGGATTTTAGTTCAGTCCATTAAGAACCTACAGGCTCTCCTTGTAGAACTATGACCTAGATCTGA
Organism: Poecile atricapillus; assembly: GCF_030490865.1. Classification (NCBI taxonomy): domain Eukaryota; kingdom Metazoa; phylum Chordata; class Aves; order Passeriformes; family Paridae; genus Poecile; species Poecile atricapillus. Next base: position 21,026,952 of record NC_081256.1, read on the forward strand.
ATTTTACTTAAGTTTGACAGTGCTCTAGATTAACTTTTAGTTCAGAGCCCTCTAATTGCAATGCAGAGAGCAGTGCAGAGAACACTTAACTCCATCAGCAGTTTGGCTCCAGCTCCAGCCCTCTCTGAGAGAGCCCCCGCCCCTGATAAATGGGTGCCAGCCCCAGCAAGCAGAAGGAACATCTCAGCTCTGATGTACTAATTAAAGTCCCCTTGTTTCCCACACTGGAGCTCCCTGTGTGTTATGAAACAGCCAAACAAGAGTGTTCCTGCTTAGCTAAAGATTTCACAACGGGACTTTCCTTCTTCAGCTGTAATTTTCCAAACTCTCATTTCCAGAGGCTCTCATTTGAGGGCGTTTATTGGATTGAGATGTCTCATAATTATAACAAAAGGGTTCATCCCTACAGCCTGTTGTGAATGGGCAGCAGCAGGCTGCCAGAGGATCAAGATATGAAGATTAATGCAACAAACTTGAATTCTTTTGCTCTCTCCCTCCAGTAACAAGTATGTGTGTGTGTGTGTGTGGCTGGGAAGGAAAAGAAAAGGCTCCTGTGCTCTGGGATAATAGCAAATGCTACTGAAGAGGAAAAAGGGAAACACTGTTTATCCCTAGCAGAGAGATAATTGATCTACAGTCTGCACACAACTGGTCTCAAAGCCGCCAGCAGCCTCATGGAAGGGACTGCAGCTACCCAGAGCCCAAACGAGCCTGTCAAACAAAGGCTTTATGGGGACACCAGGGAGAACAGAAGTGGCACATTTCATTCCTTCATAATAAATCTTCTATCTTCATTGTGCAGAGATGTTTTGCTCCTGGGTGTGCCGTGTTTCAGAGCAGGGCCTGCCCCTGCCACCCCACCCCCCCGAAACGCTTGATGTTGACCCGGAGTGTCCAGCCTGAGCTGTGTGGCTTTATGGGGTTTATTTTCACTGTGCACAGCCAGGCCCAGCTGTTCTCTGCATCCTCAGACAGCTTCTGGGCTCCAGCTCTATCACTCTCTATTTTATGTGTGCTAAAGGTAATAAAATAACCATTTCTAAATTTAACTAGCATTACATAATGCAGCTATTTATTATGTAAAGCTGCTGCTTACAATGCCCAGAATATTGATCACTACAAAAAATGCAATTCAGCTAGAGCTCATTTAAATTAATGTTACTGTTTTCCTTTCTTTTTTGTTTAAAGGATAAATCAAAGATCTAATTTGTCCTCATGAATTCACCCCTGCAAAGCACATGAGGCACTGGGCAGCGTGTGGTTTGCTGTCACTCAGGCTCATGTGCAGCTCTCGGCTCAGAATCTGGCAGAGGATATGCCAAGATGACAATTTGTTCATTATCCAAACCACTGGAAAAGGCAAACAAAGCACACTAACCTGCATACTAACCTGCTTCATTTCAAATCAGGTCAATTTTTTTTTTCTTCTATCATTTATAAAGCAGCATTGGCAACCACTTAAGAATTCCAGCATTATGACTGTATATCATCATTATCACCTACAGGAGATGATGAATAGGTATTTTCTTACAATAGCACATGAAGCTAGAGAAAATGAAAGATGTTTTCCTATTCTTCAGGCCTTTTGGGGGTAGAAAGAGGGATGGGAAAAGAGAATTAAATATTAACAGAGCGAACAGATCACTAAGCAAAAAACAATTAAATAGCACAGCATCCATTCAACAGTAACACCAAATCATGATGCAACCACAGAGCGTGGGGTGACATTCTAATCATGGATTAAAGGACTGATTTGTGTCTCATGAGTATTCATGGGCAAAACCTGATACGTGCAAACTGATCTCGGGGAAATATGTTTTGTGGGAAACATGAGGTTATACCAGTGTCTGAGCAAAATGATGATGCCTTTTCTTGACTGTGCCTTAGGGACAAAGGAAATATTTACCTTTTTATCTCCTACTTTCTTTTTTTTTTCCAAGGAGTTGTTTTCCTCCTCACTACAGAATGAGACACAGGGTTTTTCCCATCTACCTGCCCATCCTTACACTTGCCTGTACAAATACAGGCGATCATAAAAAGTCATTCCTGCCATTTGATGTCACCCAGAAAACCAAAGGTTAGGAGGAACCATGGAGCAAGCCATTGGGGGCAGTATTCATCTAACGCACCCAGGAGCCAGCTTTTCCAAGGATGAATCACTCCTACAAACAGAGAAGGAGATGGTGTAAATCCAGCCCCACAGCAGTCGAGCTGTAAGCATTTGCACATGGCTGATCCATGGGGAAGAATCCTTGGGACAGCAACTGGAAAATGTCCTGACTCGGAGGAAGCACCTTTTCTGCACCATTACAGTGGCCTGGCTTGGCCTCAGTGCAAAGTTCAGCTGCTGTTAGTCACAATCTTACGTAACTTCTTTTCTTCCAGTTACCATCAGCTCAGGACACAATAAATTTAAATATACTAATGAGCCAAATTATGGGCTCCTAGAGAAATTTCCTTTTTGGACCAGAGAAGACCTCAAGAAACCAATGAGTCTTATTCTGAGAAAAGGCCATCTCAAGTGGTGTCTGAATAGCAGCTATTGGTATTGATGTTTGCTTTGTGCAAAAGTCTTGGGAAATGATCTTTTGCAATATTTTCCACTAAACAACTACTCCATGGAGGAGCATGACTTCAGTGCACTGAGGAGGCTTTGCTGGGTATCCTAAGGCATCTGACTTATGTAGCTGTAGCCCTGGTATAGCGGACTGGTTTCCTTTCCCTGTTTTACAGTTTGGAAAGTCCCTGATTTCTCCATCTACATCCTCATCTGCTATCAATCATCAATGTCAGTGCAGGACTGTTTGTTAATTCTGAGATCGCTCTTCTCACTCAGCCTCTGAGCAGTTGTCTTCCTTTCAGCACAGTAAAAAATCCAGCAGCTAAGGCAGTACATTTTTATAATCTTAATGGAACTCATACTTTAAATTTTAAAGGAGCTTAAAGAGTGGGAAACCCCTGTGGAAAATGCAGTGTTTTCATATGCAAGTCAGGTTTTTGGTTGTGTATTTGCTGCTGTTATTTTCAGTAGCCAGTGTTTCATTTCTGTTCAGAAGCAAATGCAAGAAAGCAAGTGAGCAATTTATAATGAAATAATCAATGCTGGTGGTGAATTCGCTGGTGCCTGTGCACTTAGCCTTGCCTATGATAAGAAATTTCTCTTGGGGGCAGCATTTCTTACAAAGATGGATGGATTTATTTTCTGTCTTCAAAATGTTTACCAGCACATCTAGATTTCCTTCTCCAGCCATACTGCTGGTTGGGGGGCCAAGAGCTCCCCACAGTAATGCCAGCAGGGGAGAATAGAGGCATCTTGAGATGGAACAGCAATCCAAAGGCAGGCCGCTGTCCCTTTCCTTTCCCCTGAAATTCCCCACTTAGCAGCTTTGGTGGGGCACTCTGTGACAATCTTGCAGTTCACCCAACCAACCTGTCATGGGATTTAGGAGCCCCCGTTCCCCAGGGTGGGCTTTGTGGGAGCACCAAAGCATAGGCTACCAGCATCAGGGATCACTCATGCTGGGGACTATCTGAAGCCCCATTCCCACAGTAAGATGAAGCACAGAGATCTGACTTCAGGCTGCTGAGAGCCCTAAGTCACTTAATGTCTGCCCACACAGCTCTGGCTCCTGCCCTAAGCCTCTAAGGGGCTTGTTTTACTGGCATGGAACAGGTCTGCTGGTGAGTGTGTAGGCTGGGGGTCAAGCCAAGGTGACAGAAAATGCAGCCCAGTCATTCTCTGTGTAGGTCAGACGTGGGAAGCTGCCCCACAAACATGCCAAGAGGTTACAGAGCTATAAATGTTTAATTGGGTTTCTCCACATCAGTCCCAGAAAGTGAAGGAAGCCTTGCAAGGAGGATGGGAGAAGCAGATACAGTGTCTGCTCTAATGCTTAGGGCCACGGACTCTCAAACCCTGTGGGTGTCTCAGGAGCACATGGCCAAACTGGGTGAAAACACAGTCAAGGATGGCTAATTAGGAGCCTGGTTGGGAGCAGTCTGTGAGGGCTCAGCTCTCCTGTGAACTTATCCTGAGGAATATGGCTGAGGTTCAACATCTTGGAAGGAAAGTGCTGATGAGCGAAGGACTGAAGAAACCATGTAGTGTATTGTGAGAGATGAAAGTAAGAGCAGAAGGGTGTTCCAGCAGGGAATAGTCCCAGAAACCTGAACAAATACACAGCACAAAATAAACTGAGGAGCTTTACACCAATGGAACTTCACATTCCACATTCAAGTGGAATGTCAGGATTTCAGTATTTATCAACCAAGCTGAGAGGACAGTTGTACTCACAGCTCACTTAACCACGGGAGCTCCAAAATAGATGCTTCTGAATGCAGACAGAGAGAAGCCCAGGCCATTTTTGGAAACTGCCCTCTTGTTTTTTCTCTCTTTGAAACTGAGGTGAATGATTTTCACCTTGTTTATGCAACTGTAAATCAGAAGCAAATTTAGCAAAGGCAAGAAGGTGATGTGGGTGTAGTGTGCAGGAATGCCCAAGAACCATCCTTATTGTTATTATTAAGCTGTAACTGTATGTGGCACTATAGATCAGCCCACCCTGCTCATAAGGGAGTGTTTGGTAACACTACACCTTTGTAACAAGCCTGAGACTGGTGGGGTTTATGAGCAACCCACAACAGTAAATGCCTGAGCTCCCCCTCTGTTGGGAAGAGCTGTGGCTCCTTCCTTCCTGTCACTGTTGTGGCTGAGCCACAAAACCCCCTCTGCTTTATTCCCTGATATCCAGATCTTTTTGTTTTGCAGTGCTTCTCTGAGCGGGCTGCATGTTCTGCAGAGTTTGGGTCTTGTTCCAGCAGTTTCCACAGGAGGAACAGAAGACCTTCCCTCAGAAATGAAGCATAACAAAGGGCAGTCCGCCTGAATGTGGCTGGTTACCTTTGCTCAGCATCCATAGGTGTGGATGGGTGAGAATCTCACTGCAGAGTACACATTTCTGTTTGGTGCATACTACATGTGGAAGATGCTTCTGGCCTTAAATTCCTCTTCTCATCCATTGCTCCACAGGACCATTTCCTCTCTTTTGTCTTCTTGCTGGGAACAATTGCCTGCCCTTTCCTGCTGTGCAAGATGCTCCTGCTCATCTCAGCAGCATCACTGATCTAACCTGGGGTAGCCCAGTGTCAAAACCAGGAGGCTGAGCTGACTTGAAGAAGCCTCACTGGAGATAATCAAGCATGTAAGTGGGGCTTTTACAGACATCCCTGTGTGTGGAAACAGTTGGTGAGTGAGACAAGGTGCCAGGCAGAGAGAGATCCCTCATCCTCAGCTTCCTGGGGCTACTGTCACCCCGGGGCACAAAACCACCAATGGTTTCTTACAAGACGCTCCTGTGAGGGCTTTAGAAGCCGGACTCAGACCTGACACAATGTGGGTGTTAAAGAGAGCTTATCCTGCAGCCTGTGTGTGTGTTGAGAGCAGACTCCCCTGGCCAACAAAGAGGCCTCATTTTGCCTGTGGTCTGCCTTCACATCCTTCACTTCAATGCCGGGGCACTGTTTTCCAGCTGCAATACTCCGCTGGTCTTGGGGGAAGGGAGAACAGGTCCTTATCTTTAGTATCCAAAAAACCAGCTATAGAAACATCATGCAGGGTGTCTAGCCCTCCCCCCCTCAGCCTACAGGAGAAAACATCCTCACTTAGGTGTGCCTTTTACCATATTAATAGCTACTTCCCTTTCCGTAATCACTCGGTTATTGCTCAACAAAATGCAGCAACGTTAATAGCCAGTGACCCACAAACTCAGTATGGCATCAAAGGTTGCCAAGTTATCTCACGCAACAAACTTACTTTTGATGAATTGGTACCATTCCCTGGAACATTCTTACAGTAATTTTAAGAGTCATAACATCTTACCATGTGCTGCTTTAACTTTTTGACATGGAGCTAAAAATAGCAAGTGCTGCACAGCCTGGGAGAACAGCTTCAAGTTCAGATCTGAGCCGAAAATCCCCAGCGTTTCAGGCTGCTCGCACGAGTGTTTTGATTTCAACAGACCATAAAGACAAGGTTAAAATGCGAAGTTTGGATATGAGTCCCAAGCAGGAAGGGGACCAGTACAAAGAACATTTACCTGACTTCATCTGATTTCTATTTAGAGAATCACAGCAATAAAAAGCTGGCAACTGATCCGCAGGCAGAGGCCAGCTCAAAATGATCAGTGATCATAAGCAGATGCTGCTGAGGCTTTGGTTGCTGCGCTGTTTGCTGTCTCAGCCGTGTCACCACACGGGTGTCGTTGCCCATCTTGGGTCTTGCTCACCCACTACATAACACATGACACTGCTCACTGGCCTCACTGGCTGGAGAGAAGGCACAGCAGTTAGTTGGGTTTTGCCAGGTGCTTTGAGAGCCCTGAGTGGAAGGTGCCATTATGGCTGGTATCGACTGTGGTGATTTGCTGGCTCTCTCCTAGCTCAGCATCCTGCTGGGAAGGCAGGCACTGGGGGAAGTCTTGAGCTCAGAGGGCAGATGTGGGCCAGGAGCCCCACTAAGCGAGGTACAGTGTGAGCCCTGCATCCTGTGACCCTACAGGATGCCAAGCCAGGATTCACAACCCTCATCCATTGCCTTTCCTACACTGCCCGGGTACAGGAGAGGATCCCTGCGCTTTTTGTGTACCTGATTCTGAGAAAACATGGAAGCTTGGACTATTTCTGTGTTATGTTTCCATAACGCCCCTCCACCACACGCCTGCAGTTCCTTGATCTGCCCTGGCTAATCTCACGCACTGGGCTGTTCCAGCCCCTCGGGATGTGGGGTGGCTGCATTGGAAGCGGCGAGGAGGCGGCTCTGCCTTGTTTACGTTTGGAGCATGAATGCCTGCTCGCAATCCTGTGGGCTGTTCCGGTTATCAGGCACGGCACTGCTCTGCTGGCAGCTCCCTCATCTTGAGCTTGTAGCGGGTGATGCGATGCCTTAGGTAATCCAGTGTGGGAAGGGTGAACACCCTGCCATTTACTGGTTATTTATACACTCAGATTGGCTTTCTCTGCCTGCCTAGCTCCTTTATTTTTAAAGGGGAATGTGAACACTCAAAAGATGTTTTTTGAAACTGTTGTCTCTCCCCTCACCTGGAGGCAGCCAAGGGAATTTTCTGCTCTAGCTCCAAGACATATTAAAGTAGCCATGAGGCAGCACCCCTACCACTGGGATTGAGGTGAAGGGAATATGGGGATAAAGGTGACGACCAGAGATAAAGGCAGCCCAGAGAGGGGAGAGTAGCTGTTTCCAAGGGTTTAAGAGCAAAGCATGGAATACCCTTTCTCTAAGGCTTAAAGGCACATTTTGAGGCTGTGCATGCTGTGAAATGAGGTGGATGGGTGCAGATGGGATTCCTTGGGTTTGGACTGGCAGGTGGATAGGTGCAGATGGAATTCTTTGGGTTTGGATTGGAGCAGCATGCCTGCTGCTCCATACTTCTTGCCATCCGCTGTTAGATGTGATCTGTGCAGGCACTGTGGATCCCACTTGCTAAATCCTGGGCAAGCTCACATGTGATGTTTTGGGGTAATTCAATCCAAGCTTGTGTTGTGTTTGCTGGGCTGTAGACAGGAAGGAAGATTGTCATGACAGAATCATCTTCTTCTCCTACCCATCTGTCCACTCTTCCTTTTAAACAGGGATTTCTGGTGTCATTTTCCTCACGGACTACTCCCAGGCAAACAGCACAGGAAAAACAACAGCAGAGTGAAGTGCAGCACTGCCCTGGTCCTGTGGTTGGATATGCTTTAGGTAAACAGGCTGCTCTTTTCTGCCACAGGAGGCTCCTTGGCAAAGCCAATAAAATAAGAGGGAAATGTTTTGCTCTTGCACTGTCTTTTGTGCCAGGAGCTCTCAGCGCTGTACCCACAACAATGAACCAGCCTCACAATGCTCCTTTGGGATGGATTAGCACAATCATACACGTTTTGGATGGCGATGTTAGGGCCAGCTAAGGTCAAAATCATTCATTCTGGTATGCCCTGCTGCACTATAACTGGATCAGCCCACCAGGGTACCTAATCCATGGGTTGCAGGGCCCTTTCCCTGACTGCTCGCAACCTCAGCAAGAAGCATAGGATGCTCAGCTGTTCCCTGAAGCTATTTCCCAGATGCTGAAAACACCGGGATTCTGCTGGGACTCATGCAGCAGAAAGTGATTATCAGGCTGAGGCGAGAAGCTGGAGAACCTGATAAATTCCCAGTTTCTATTTACTGTTCCCTGAGGACCTATAGAGTGGGAAAAGTGCCCTCCTGGGTGATTTTTCCACCAACTGTGGGCTGGCTGGCAAAGGACCGGTGTGCTGCCAGCGGTGTCTTGGGACATGTCACCAGAGGGCATTGCTGAGACTCGCAGAGCCCAAACTCGGCTGGGATTGCACCAGCAATGCCATGGGACTCTGAAGTGGGGAATTTTGCGGATTTCATTGTTAACACTACATGGAGCCTACAAGCACCGCCCTAGACATACCCAAAACAGCAACAATTCAGACTGTGCAGAGGCGGGGGTGGGCACAGGAGCTGTACAGGCAGTGGAGATTTAGGATACACCTGGTGCTCCTCGTCAGCACATGGCTGTTGCCCTTTCACAGTGCCAGCAGCCTAGGAGTAATGAGAATTATAAAAAAAAAACCAAAACAAAAAGGAATAAAAAAAGTGCATAAATAAGCATGCATCCGCTCAATGTAAATTAAGGCCATATTGCAGGAGAAATTGAATCCAAAGAATGCAAAAAGTCAAACAAACAAACAAGCAACCAACCAAAGAAAACCAATTATTTTTTGGAGGAGTCAGGAATGAGTAAACAAAACAATGAGTGCCTCTGGCCTCCAGCATCTGTGCACTGGCACTATCACATCTCCCCAGGAGCAAGGCCTGGGCTTCCTCTTGGAGTCACTCCTGCCTCACCATGATGCCCCTCTACTCTGTGGCTTGTTTAACTCAGTTTAAAACAGTTTAATTGTGACACACGGCCTGATGAACCTGGCACCAGCGTTTTTTGGTTAAAGCCATAGACAAATCCCAGAAGGATGAGGATTTATTTTTCCATTTTCTTTGTAGCATCCACTTTGGAAGAAATTAATTTCTCCTCCTCCTTCATTGGCCATGCAGTTTTACAAGATCTCCCTGCACCATTTGAAAACCAGCATAGATAGCTGGCCTATTGTGAGAAACCACAGGGAGTTTTTAAGCTGTACAGTAACCAGCTTTAGCTTCACCAGGATGAAAATAGACAATAGCGAGAGGAAGGGGGTTCTGGAGAACTCCAGCTCCCTGTTTCCAATTAGGAAGCGACTTTGGTTCATTCCATCACTATAGTGCATCTTCACAAGCAGCACAATTTGTTCAGGTCCTCGCTTGGGCTCTGATTCCAAGAAACCTCCCTGCTCTGCAAAGCACTTCAGCCCCAGTCCTGCTGAAATCAACGAGGTCCACCCAAGAGCTCCAAGGGGATCCCAGATTTTCCATCCTTCTCTGAGCCAGTCTCTCCCAGCTGTGGGATGGGGAAGGTGGAAGGGGTGCCCCGGTTGGCAGTGAATGGTCTCAGTGCTGCCTCACACCACCTGCACAGCCTCAAGGGCTGGAGGGCTGCTGTCTCCTCATACTTTGACCCAAGCTCAGCTTAAGCACAGGCCACTCTGCTGCTTTCAGCACCTTGTTACCCAAACTGCAACACAGTCTGCCTGACTTGTAATGAACCAGTCAGAGATGAATTTACTATTTACTGTAAATCTCCTAGCCACTTCCTGGCTAATTTTACAGGTTTTAGCCAAGGATTATTCATGCTTTTGGCTGAGTACTATCCCACGTCAGTGCGGGTGGAAGGATCCGTCCCTCATTTATTGTCCTTCCTAGCTTATTGCCTTTGTTTTTCTTTTCACAGATTAATTACAAACATCTCACTCTGTGAACTCCCACTGTATGGTGGCTGTGTGATCTCAGTGCCATGAATTATAGATGCCTGACATATCACACCAAGCTATTATGATTTTTTTTTTCCACAAGCAAGCTATGAATAATGAAGAAGATCTATTAAATTTATAATATTCTCTATCTTTGGTACAGGAACGGGAAGGCAAAGCCCGATGATGCCTTTCATCGTCCTCCCCTCCCTCTCTGGGCTCGGGCAGCTCACACAATGTAAGTCTCAATATGGACTCTGTGTATTTAGAAAAAATTACTGATGTTGAGATTTCAGACTTGGGGTCCCTCCATCAGTCGCACAAGGGTATCTCACGGCTTTATTCAAATCGCTGATGATTGTGGCTGGCCCAGGGCCGCTGTGCAAGGGCCTATGGCTGACCCAGCCCCACCACCGGCTCCTGTGCCAACAGCCTCCTGCCTCCTTTTATGGCGCATTCTGAGGGAAGGATGGAGGTAGAGGAGGTGTTTAAATGGAGGGGTGGAGGGAGGTTGTGACAGGCGGCTGAGAGGGAACCACATGAGAGAGTATGAACCCCCATGGATGAGAACCGTGACCCTCAGCCACTCTCTCTCAGGGGTTTCCCCTCAGCGGCCCCTCCTCAGCGCTTTTTCCTGGGGTATCCCTTCGGTGGCCTTCACCTCGGGGTCCCCCCTCAGCCATTTCTCCTCAGGGTCTCCCCTAGGTACGGCCTTTGCCGCCATTTCCCCTCAGGCCCTTCCCCCCACACGGGGGTCTCCCCTCAGCCCTTTCCCGCGGGGTCTCCCCCGGACCCCCCCAGGGGCGCGGCCCCGCCCCCTCCCCCGCGCGCGGCAGCCCCGCGCCGCCGGTGACGTCAGAGCGCGTTACTGCCCGTGCCCGTGAATGACTGAGCGCCGGGGGGGGGGAAGGGAGGCGGGGAGGCCGTGCGCGCGCGGCGCCCGGCCAGGCGGAAATGGGCGCGCGGGCCGCGGCGGCGGGCGGGGGAGGGGCGGGAGGCAGGTGGGGCCGCGCCCGGCGGCGCCGCGAAATGGCGGCGGGAGGGTCCCGGGGCCGCGGGTTCGGGCCCCGCTCTGTCCTGGCGGGGGACGGGGCGGGGTGCGACGTACTCAGGGGGACCTGGGGGCTGGCACCTGCCCTCGGGCATGGGGGGTCCTGAGCGGAACATTGGTGTCTGCAGGCGCCGGGGCACGGGGAGCCCCCATCTACATCCCACACCCATCCACGTCCTTGTCCCCGTCCCTATCCCTGCCTCTTTACCCAATCCCATGCTCATCCCAGGTCTTGTCCTCATTCTATCCCCATCTTCGTCCCCATCCCTATCCACACACTTGTCCCTACTCCTATGCCTGCTCCTCAGGGCCTGCTGTGGGAGACAGAGTGGGGCCCGTGGCCGGTGTCGTGCATGGAGGCTCTCGGCAGCCTCAGGTGGCCCCACAGGGGTGACCCAGCTCCCGGCTGTGGCCAGGCTGCTTCGGGATGGCCTCCCCACAGCTTCCTGTGCCCTATTCCTGCCTTTGCTATCACTGTTTGCCCGGCTGCACCCACAGCTTGTTTCTGTTCCCATGGCAGGGTCAGTCCTGCCCTGCTCCATCCTGGGCACAGTGACAAGGGCACTGTCCTTCCCTCAGCGCTCTGACCGCGTTACCCTCGCACACCGCGCCGCTCACCTGCCATGGCCCTGCACATGGACCTGCCTCGCTGCCGCTCTCCTGGCCGCGGGCCCTGTGCCGGCACCGTCTCTCATTCGGGATCAAACGGAGCCTACCACCTGCTTTTTCAGTGTTCAAACAAGCCACTTTAAGCTTTCTCATGTGTTTCCAACTTGGCTGTGCCACGAGGATTATGATTTATGGCAGCGTGAGGCGGCTGGGGTGCTGCGCGTCCTGGCCCCATCAGGCACGGCTGGGCCTCGGTGTCTGGAGCTGAGGCTTCCCCCCAAACCCATAGGATATGAATTCCTTGGGCCCTTCAGATCACCCAGGGTTTCCCCACAGACTCCAGGAGAGCAGGATTGGACACAGGGTGATGCCCTCTTGGTGCTGGGAATCACCTGCCCCAGGAGCAATTGGCTCCATTGGTGCAAAACCAGGGAGAAGATGATGGCACTTAATTTTATTTATGGCATCAAGTATCTGCTACCAGCAGAGAGGTTTAATCTCTAGGATATAGAAGCACTACAGAAGCAAATGCCCCGGCGCATTCCAGCACACACACACATGGCGATTAAAGCCCAGACTCTCATTTGCCACCTGAAAGCTGGATAAAGCACAGGGGAAAAAGTCTACAGCGTAGCTGAATCCTCTTGTTCATGCCCAACAGGAAGGTAAGGGCTTTACTGGAGCATCCCGTGTGTGATACCTCTGGGAGCTGCTGGAGCCAAACAAAACGGACACAACAAATGCCTTCTGGATATAATCGTTCCCAGGCACAGCAGAAGGGAAGGAAGACTTTTATAAACAATTATCCATGCAAGCTGCAAGAGTAGCATTTGCAGTAGCTCTCCAGGGCCCTGATAAAACTCCCTGAGACATGCAGAGATGGATAGGATTTATAAACCGTGGATGGGTATTTCCTACATTGCATCTCTCCCAGCAGTATTATCACATGAAGCTCTCTGCAGAAGACATATATGTTCATGAAAACATTTTATAGCCCTGTTGTGCTGGGATTAATATCAGATAAGAAAGTCCAGACCACGTGTACTTTGTTCTTCCCAGCACATTTCCGAGTCTGCAAATAGAAGAGTCCAAAGGAGCAGATGACTATTAACTAATGCTCTTGCAACTTGGTACAATTTTGGCATTTCATACACAGTTTTCATAATAATTTACAGGTGCTGCATTTTTTCAAAAGCAGACTTATGTGTGTGTCCAAAGACAGTGTCTCAATATAGAGATGTACAGATAGAAATGATATTTCTTGGTATACGAAAGCTGTTAATCAGTGTTGGGAAGTCACTGGTTGAACTCAGTGAGGGTTTTGAGTCCCACAAAAAGCACTGTAGATGCCTGGCCATGGGGAGGTAGCTAATAAAGTGTCACACCTTGTCACAGTGGTGACATTGTGTAAAGCCTTTCAGACACCCCTCTCCTCACCCCTGGAATTTCCCTGAGTTACCCATTTTCACTCTCCTCATTTTTCATGTCTGACCTCCAGAAACTACCCAGCACAACACAGCCTAGGGAACTTGCTGGACAAGTCAGCCTTGTAACGGGAGGGAATTGAAGGAGATGTAATGTTCAGGTCTGGTTAGAAACTCATCTGCCCTTGTGGGCCCAGGCTGTGGGGACAGAGGTGGCAACAAAAGATACCAACCCCAGCTGCAACTACTGGCACCAAGAGAGTCCACCTCATTTTTGAGGCAATCACCCTATCATAACAGCCTGTTTTGTGGAAAGTGTCAGGATTTATTTAAGGAATAACATAGATGAACCACCCAATGTAGGGGGATTGGAACTAGATGATCTTTAATGTCCCTTCCAAACTGAACCTTTCTATGACTGTGGAGTCAGAAGTTTCCTTAACAGAAAAACACTGAGTCATCTTTCTGAGGCTCATATGGACCCAGCTGAGCTTACACCACTGTGAGAATAAGCAGGGCCATCTCCAGAAATCCAATTCTCTCTGAGAGAAAAAGATGATGTTGCTGCCTGGCAATATCTTCCACACACAGAACTTCATTTGGAGCATGCTGCTGGGTGGGTTTAGCACAGGGAACCCTTCTCCCTTCAATGTGGCCATGAAATCTCACAGACCTTGAACATTTCCCATCGCCACCTGCTATGAGCTCCATCAGTGCGTGCCCAGAATATTCCACAGTCACTGGTATGCTCGGAGCCTTTCTATCTGTGCATGGCAACCTGTGGTACCTCCAGGGAACTGGTATTTGAGGCATCCCAGGATGCAGGAGCTGCTCCTGTGCTGCCTGCAGCCCCCTCCCCAGACAGGAGCTGTCAGATGGGCACCATGCAGGGACACTTGTGCAAGGACAGCTGAACATGTTGTGCTGAACACATTTTGTTTTACATTAGGCTTATAATTTTAGGGCTAATGTTTGGTTTGGAAGCTCGAAGCCGTGTCCGAGCCTACAGCTGCCAGCTCTAGAGCAGGCAGTGGTGTAATAGCCATTTAATTCCCCTGCGCTGTAATCTGATGGTGGGATGTGCTCCCAGGCTGCTTTTAGGTCTGACTGGGGAACAAAATCAATCACAGAACACCCGTTACAACTAAAGCGCTGTTGGTGTCAATTACCTAAACTCTGCGAACGTAACTCTTCTAATTTCCTGTTAAATCAGTAATGTTACCAATCTCAGTCTATTATTTTAATTAGGACTGTGACTGCAGTTGCTAGGAGCCCAGTGAGCGCAGACAAATGCGAATGTGTAATTAGTCCCACAAACGAGTGGCAAGTTGAATGTGTCAACATCCTGGATAGTTACAACATGGGGTGCAGCGGGAGGCCAGGCCATTTGGGCCAGATCCTGATCTCACTGGCCGCAGTGCCAGCCCAGCAGACTCCGCAGAGGTCAGCAATTCCCCGGACACGAGCTGGGCTCAGGGAATCCGGATCTGGACCCTGGTCATTGCAGCTTCTTGGAGCTTCACCCTGGGTTATTTTTAAAATGTCTGATGTCCCACCTTGTTTGATTTTTTCTTTTTTTTTTTTTTTTTTCCTTGGTGTAACGCCTCCTCAGAGCCAATTATCCTGCAGTGAACACTGCAGTCAGGTTAGCTGAATGTGGGTGTTCCCAGCGCCAGCCGGCATCGGATTCCAGCCCTCCCAGGGGACCGGAGCTCCTAGGGCGGGTACGGTGCTTGGCTCCCTCCTCTCTCTTCCTAGCTGTGAAAGAAACCTCTCAGCTTCTGTCACATCTGACTGCCTCATGCATCCCCAAAACAGCCGCGCTTTGACAAGGGAGACAGGCGTTCCGACAGCAGAGCAGCGCTAGCTACCAACCTCACCCGAAAACACAAGCTGAGCACAGAACCCCTGGCTAAATATAGAGCCCAGCTGGGAGAGAAAACAATGTGGCATTGCAGATCCGTCAAAATTAAGAATGAAAATCTGAAGGCGCTGCTCAGTGACGACCCCCGGCTGCTCCCAGTGAGCGCCGTGTGCCCAGGGGTCCAGCCCGCCGCCAGTATCCAGCGTGGAATGGCACAGGAGGGAGAGCAGTGCTTTTATTAGCACTTGGCCATCAGTCAGCCTTCCACACTCCACAAATAAATGAACAGGCTGGGTGCGTGTCATCCCAGTTCACGTGTTACAGAAATAACGCTGGACTGGAACCAGAGTTAACACAGCTGAGATTTGGGATGTGGCTGATTTGGAGAGAGGGCAGATGGCAGGGCCTCGTTGGGCTATACCTGCTCTTGGAGGCAGACCTGATTTACAGCTCCATCCATCTTCTGCACTCTAATTTCCCTGCTTTGGTAGGTCATTCTTCTGCTTCACATGGTACTTCTTTCAGAACAAATAGCCTGGGAAAAAGTCAAGGGTTTGGTGTACATTGGATGGACTGATTTGGTCAGCTTTCCAAGATGAAACCAGTATAGAAATAGTATGAAAAAAGTGAGAGAACTCTGAGGGTGTTGTGTGAAGGTTATCCCCAGGGGACCTGAGGACCAGGCAGTGATGCTGTGCCAACATGAGCACTGCAATGCCTTCGGTCCTGGTACCTCATCTGGGTCTGGCTGTGGCTTCATGCTCTCACTCACGGCTTGCGTTGGATGGGATTTTTCCTCCTGTCTCGTGACATTCAAACAGAGATCAGGCCCTGTTACTTGATGCATTAAGCTTTGAGCCCAGTTCCCAGTGATAGAGCCTTTGCCACCACCTTGCAAGAGCTTCTGTGACCTTGCAGAAGGTGCCTGATCTGCCCTTGTTTTCTTCCCACTTTCCTTTAGTCCTCCAGGAAACACCTTTAACCAAAGCCACATTGCATGTGTATTTTATAACAGCTATCCACTGTTACTGCCACTGGTGGGTTTTCAGGCCCTGTTCTAACATGTGTCCTTGCAGCAAAAAAGCCAGTATCCATCCTGGGACGGAGCTGAGGCTCACCAGTCCTGATGGTTGGGTGCCTGCTCCATCCCTGAGAGAGCCCTGGGCAGGGTGGCTGTCACCTCTGAGTTGTTGCATGTCAATACACTCACCCAAAGAGCCCAGGGGCTGGCAGAGCTCTCCACTGCCTCCACACCCCTTGGGATGCCTGTTTTGTGCAGGAAACAGGGAGAATTGCCATCCTCATGCCTTTGTGACCTGAAGGCACAGGAGCCACAGCTGGTGGGATGCTGCAGCCCCCCTCACTCCAGCTTTCTGCAGGAAGCAGGGTGTAAAGCACCTGTACCATCCCAGCTCCAGGCTGGCCAGGCGGGTTCCTCATCCCACCACACAGCCCTCTGAGGTGAACCCTTGATTAAAGTCTGTGTGATGTCACAGATGTGCACAGATACCCTTAGCCCTAGGATTGTGCAACTGGCTGGTAATGTGCATGTTAATAAGGCTATTAAGGTTTACAAATATTCTGTTCTTCCTTACAGTTTATAATTTAATTAATTGCCAGTTAATTGTCTTATTTTCCCCCTGTGATTGATGTCAGTGAGTGGGATTAGGCAGCATCAGATGACAGAGGAAGGAGGAATGAATGCAGCATCCTATGATGGTATGAGAAGAGATGTTTTTATGGACAAATCCTTTCTGACATGGATGAATACCTCAATGAGATATCACAGGGTATCAGCTCAATACATATTGTAATGGGATCATTAGAGGTACCAGCTGTGTGAGGTTTGTAGTCACAAGCCACGAGTAAGTAATGGGGAAATATTGGCTCCTTGGAAATGTTTGCCAAGCATAAATCTTTCCTGTTTTTCCTGAGCTGGTGCTCAGTTTACATAAACTGGGAAATAATTCTCTAAGGCTTGTGGGACTGCTCCAGCTACCCCTGAAGTTGGTCACGGCAGGGCAGCTTTGGTGAAGGAAGGGAATCTAAATGCAGCCCTGCTGGGCAATATTTTTCCATGGGGAAAAATTAAGGGTCTCCCCTTAATTAAAGAGGTCTCCCACCAGGTTGTGCAAGTCAGGCTGTGGCTCCATCCCTAAAACAAGAGGCATCTTTACTTCTAAGTAGGGAAGGGGGGATGGCTGATCAGACACTGCATCTTCTCTCCCAGGTTTTTGAGTCTCTCACCAGGCTTTTTCACACACTGCCCACCCCCAAATGCCTGTTTGATGGTCAGGTTTGTGCATCACAGACGTGCTGGGAATACCATTCCTTCAAGATCCTGTTGTGCCTGCAGACACAAGGGCCAAGTGGGTCACTGAGCTCAGGTTGATTCTTGACCTGGAGATGGTGCAGAAGGAACTTCAGGGCTTTTGCCTTCCCCGAGTCTTTTTGGGTGACCAAAGGCAGCCAGCTCTGCGGGGGAATGGCATTTCTTTAGCTCCCAAAGCCTGCAGCAGTGCTAAGCAAGGGGATCTGGGGTAAACAAAAACTCAGGCGACTTTTGACCAGACTTTGATTGCATTTCAGCAGAATAAACCTGGAGTGATTCCAGCGGCTTTGGTGTGACTGGGATCAGATCATGAAACTGGGCTGCACAGTTCCTGTTGGGGTGGGTGTTCAGTGTGGTTAAACCCCTGCTTAAATCGGCACAAACTAACAAGGTCATTTCTGAGGCTGTAATCAGAACATGGAGCCAGCCAAACCACATCTGTCTCCTTTAATTCATTCCTTCCATTTTGGAGACTTAGCCTTTAGGAACAGCTATCAGTGATTACATAAAAGAGATTAGCCAACAGTTCTGCATAAATCAAGGCCAGTGCAAGATGTGCACTAAGTGCATTGCGAAACCTGGGGCTGGTGGAGGACAAGTTCCTCCTCTTGTGGAGTGAGGCTCCCCAGCGCAGGGTCAAGGACAAAACCTTCCTGCTTCTCAAAACGGCCCTTCAGACAAAAACCTCTCCAATCAGAGGTGTGCATGGTGGGACATGGTCTTCCCCCAGGTTGTCTGGAGTGGATTTTTTCACCAAAGGAGATTTTCTATCCAAGATACACGATGGAAACAATGAAAGAAAGGAAAGGGCTGGAGAACCTTGTTGTAAACCAGATCCTCATGTGTGAATGCAAATAAATATTGCTGCTGAAGGAAAAGCCAAATCAGAATGTGTTACATTTTCTCTTTTAGCACAGTTGCTAAGAAAGTATCTTGATTCAAACACTGTTGGATGACTCAACAAATCTTTTTTTTTCTGTTGGTTTTGTTTTTGTTTTTTCATTTTGAGGCAATTTCATCATTTTTCCCCTGTTTATTTTTCTGTTAACATGCAGGGTGAGGTTGTCCCAAGGTCAAGGAGTTGGAATTTCCCTTCCAGTGTTGTCTTACTGCTCCTCTCCCTTTTTTCTTTCTTTTTTTGCTGCAGGTCACTGCAGATCTATGGTGAGGGGAAGGCTCAGCCCTTCTCTCCCACTCGGTCTGCCCTGGATAGTGCCAGCCCCTTGACAGGAAAATACCTGGCTGGGCATTGTCCTTCCACCTCATCATCAATATGTCTGCATCACAGCTTCCATTGCGAGCTTTTAGGGCTTTTTTTTTTTTTTGGGGGGGGGGGGGGGGGGGGTGTAAAATTACCAAAAGCAGTCTTGTGTTTTTGATGTCTTCTTTTTTGAGGAAGTGAGCATGAGATGCAGCAGCTGAGTTTCAACAGAACTGAACACCAGTAGCTCCTGTTACTGTCTGAGCACTCATCGCTGCTTGAAATCAGGCTGGGAGTGTCTTTAATGGTATTTATTGTTTAGAGGAGAATTGTGCATCAAACCTGAGCACGACCTGTGAAAAATCTAAGAAAAGGGGATTTACACTCCTCTGGTAGGAAACTGAAACAATGTGCAATTTAAGATCAGCCATTTAAATGGGTGTTGGCTCCTCATGATGAAACCACCTACCCAAAGGCATTTAGAATTATTTTTTAAAAAGCACAAAAATGCTTATTTCCTATTGAAATGTTCAGGAAACACATGCCCAGGAATAGAGCTGAAAATGAAGCTGGTTATCTTTCTTCATCCTTTGATCTCCTAACATCGTTCAAAATCTGGCCTCCAAGCAATGTGCCCAAGGATGCACAAAATCAAGGGCTGAATCTTTATCTCCTGCACTTGATCGTGTCTGCTCTGCCATTCACAACACAGATACATTGCTCCTCAGCACTAGCCCTGGCTGAGGCAGTCAGCAAGACTAATCCCAGAAATACAGCTCCTGGATGGGAATTCATAAATGCCCTGCACAACCTGTTTCCTCCCATGCAGGTTGCAGCTGCATTTGGCCCGTGATTCTCCCCAGATGTGTGGTGAATTTAAAGATCTATCCCAGTCCTTGACCTACATGGAGGAGCACAGAGCCAGTCATTTCTGAACCAACAGCCATAGAAAATCTGAGGCCTTTTCATGCTGGAAATTCCACGGGGAGGAAGGAGAGCGCCTGCAGACAGCAACTGCCTCTGTAGTGAAGTCTGAAGTTTCCCCTCTGCTTTTTCGTGCATAACAGCATCTGTACGCCTCATTTCCATCTTCACAGCTCCTGTAATTTACATAATGAACATTTGCAAAGCCTGAGATCTGGGTTCACTTTGTACCACATTTACTGTAGATGACCTTCAGCGAATCATCAGAAAAGTTTCCCAGGCAATTTTCCCAAAGGGTGTGAATGTGAAACCTACGATCGTCAGGGAAGGAGGAAAGGGGAATGAAAGCAGATTTCTGAGATATCTGTCATTCAAAGGTATGTTTTCGCTTCTACCACAGAACAAAAATATTTGAATTTAAAAAGGAGTTTTGTCTTTAAAGCAGGTGTTGGTATCAGGTCCCTCAATAAAGTGACTTTAATTGGGTTTGCCTTCCTAGATCTGCAGAAAGACAATTTCCTTGATAAAAATGCGTTTGAAAAAAATATTAAGTGGAGGGGGAAAAACCCTCAGAGAGATAATTTTATTTGCATTCCTTCATAAGCAATGGCTGTAAAATGAGTTTATCCAGTCTGGCCTCCTGATCAGGTAATGAATCTGAGAAAAAAAAGTCTGGTGACAAATAACTGGCAATCTAGCAGAGATTCAGGACTGAGGAGGAATTCTGACCTCGAAGGATAGGAATAGGACATCAGGGTGAGAACAAGCAGCTGAAGCCTCTTATGGCTCCTCTGAAGGTGTCAGCTGCAGCTCTGATTGCACCTCCTGATAGTGCTCCAGCAATCACAAAGTGATAAAGCAGGAACTGACCCATTTTTGCTTCTGACACCCATCCTCAATGAACTGTCCTTTTCAGCCCCAAGTTCTTGCAGAGTTCATCTGACAGAGAGTCCTGGGAAGCTGCATCTCCAAGATTACATTGAACTTTATGTAATATTTACATGGGGCAACAGGAAAGACACTTCTATAGGTGTTGGCTGGCTTCTGAATAAGCACAAGTCAGGGATCATCTCTCATCTGAGAGGTGCTTATGAGTCCCCTTTTTGTTTGCTGTTTGGGCAACAACACAGGTTATTGCTCACTGCAGCAATGGAAGATGCTTTGAAAGAAGAAATTCATTTTGTAACTGACTCCTGTTTGTACAGAAAATGAGCTGAAAGCTGAAATGCAGAGCCTTATTCTGGTGATGAAGTAGGGTTCTTATATCAGCTGTCATAAGACTCTTCAGACAGAATGAATCACAAACCCACCATGATAGGCATGCTGGAAATGCTCACGTAGATAAACCTGACACCCTTCCCGTTGCTGTAGGCCAGGCATATATGAAGTGCTGCTTTACATAATAATCTTGAGTAGGCAAGCCAGCTTTTTAGATTGTTTTGTGCTTTGAAAAGAGTGCCCCGTGTGCCCTCCTCTTAGGGCAGGTAGGTGTATTTGCACACTGCCAGGTAATTACAACATGATGGGTATTAACCTGCATCTTCCTACCTCTGGTTTACTGCCAGTGGTTCATCCATATATCCCTTGGGATTGATGTTACAGCTATAGGGCCAGTGTATGGGTGAGAACTGGAATCGGGGTGAATCTTTACCAGCTTGTTTCTTTTAGTGTGGTCTGGCTCTTGGGCTCCAGTCATTACCTTGGCCTGCAGGCAGATAATTGTATAATTAAGTATTTGGAAGATGGGCTGCATGTTGCAAACTTTCCACCTTGGGACAAAAAGGAAAAGGGGTGGTTTGGAGGGAGAAGAGAAATGCTGCTGTTTGACGGGCCCTGGGAGGGACCTCTGGTCCTCAGTGGCTGCTGTGTCAGGAACAGCAGACAGGGCTGGGAGAGGAGCCTGTGTGTCTGATGAGGTGTCCAGCACAGCATCATCCTGAGCCAAACAGGGGATCTGTGCAGCTCCCCTGTGCACTGTACTAAAATGAATCTGCCATAGTCACAGTTCAGGGCTGCTGGACCTTCCTTCTGGATTGGGAGGGTTTTTGCTTTTACCCTTAAAGAAAGACCATGTGTTTTTTTTAAGCACATGCTGGGGTTGTAAACAAATGGTTAATGTAGCTGCAAGGCAGCCAGAGAAGCTGTTCCTTGGGCTTAGGAATGTTTCCTCCTTTCAGCCTGCCCTTTTCCTATCTTTCTTTCTTCTTTTTTTTTTTTTTTTATGATACCATATAGTGTTTAATAATTCAATACATACATAATCCAAAATAAACACACTAATTAACCTTTGTTTTGAGAAATTTAATTAGTTAATGCTTAGTCTCTGTTCAGCTTCCAAACAGTTTGGAGTGGGAAAGGTGCCATGGGGAAAACATGGCAAAATATGTTTAATGCTGAGCACCTTCAATTATTTAAACAGTAACGTGGGTTGGACCAATTAAAAAACAAAGTTGTTATACAGGCATATACATGCTGAAATATCTTGATGTAGTGTTCCCAAACTCCAGCCTTGCTGAAGAATATGTGGTGAAATATATCTGTGCATAAAGCAACTGTATGGAGGAGGGAATGTGGTGGATGAGGAGTGATTGAGCTGCTTGCCAGGAACCCCAGAACTCCCCTGCTGGGCTCAGGGTGCAGCAGCGGTAAGGGAGGTGCTAAAGCTGTTGTGGTGGTGACTGCCCATCCTGGCTGGGGGAAGCTGGAGGACAAATCTTGCCCTGTGTCCCAAATAGATGATGAATTTTTGGAAAGGTCAAATGCTGTGCTCTGACTCACTAGTACTAGTCATCCACGGCCCAAGTGCCTTCCTTCAAAATATGTTACTGTAGGGTAATAATTTTAGCCAAATCCTCAAGCTTTAATATTCTTCCCCAGCTGAACTGTAAATAAAATTATTTCCTAAGAGCACTTATTTGAGCTTGATTATTAAATACATTGCCAAAATCTGGTCGGTTAATATACTGCCTGCTACTTGAGCTGAAGTATCTGAAAGACAAAGAACGAAGTAAACGAAAAGGAAATCAACATTTTGCTAAATTGCATGTTTTTAAAAATCCTATAATTGAGGCTGCTACTTCATTTCCATTTGTAAAACAGATTGAGTTCCCCTTCCATCTACTAATGGATCTGGTTTATCTCTGATACTAATTGCAGCATTTGCAGGGTTTGCACAGGCTGCCGGTGACAGGACGTTGGGTAGGGAAAGTCAAACAGCTCCTGCTGAGCTCTGGGCTGTCACTGTGGAGTGATACTTGGCACTGAGCTCTGCTGAACTTCAAGCCCTTGTTCTTTCTCTTATGACTCCAAAGTCTGGGTCAATCAACCAAAATAAACTTGCTAATTCGTTTTCAGGATTCTCTGCCTCAGGTCTCACTTGAGAAGCAGTGGGAAGGCTCAGGTGATAATAAAGCAACACCAGACAGTCTGGATGTTTAATTAAACTTGTCCATGCTCTCTTCTGACCCAGTGACTGGGCTGGAAATGTCACCAGGACAAAGGCTGCTCATGAGGCTTCCATGTGGGCTTTCCTGCTGCACAACAGCAGCAGGAAACGTGGGAGGTTGCAGCTCTTTTCTCATTCTTTCAGGTTATTGTTGGGAAGGGAATTATGCTCTGAAACCTGGGGGAAAAGAAAACAAGTTTGGGTTTCTTTAGATGAATGAGCCTTTTCTTGGGCCCTGCTCTAGCAAATCTGTTGGCACACACCTGAATTAAGCAATTCTGGGTGCTGGGCCTGGTGGAAACATGCCTGGTTCCTTGTTAGCAGCTGTTCAAGAGCTCAGCTATACACCTTTTACTGCTGGGGTGAGAAGGCAGAGGTATTGTACCCAGAAATGTAAGCTGGAAACGTCTATTCTCCCCTACCTATTGGTGTCTGCAGCCCAGACACTTTTCCTGGTACCCCTATGCACAGATCTATGATAAAAGCTTCTGTGAGGTGTTTCAGCCTCTAACATCAGCATCTACACCTCCAGAAGCAAGCTGAGGATTCACCTTTTGCTGTCCATCCTTTCATTTTGCATTTACACACAGAAATTTTTGTATTTATTTTTTTTTTTTTTTTAAGGCACTCTTGAAAGCCATCCATTGGATTTCCAGCATGGCAGAGGGAGCCCTGTCTACACAGTGGCCTTTGAGGAACAGGTCTGTGGGCTCCATGCCACCAGCACCACAGGGGAGCTTGTAATAACCACACCAGCACAGTCCAGATGTCTTGGAGAGGATTTGGTTTCAAGACACATGGCTGCAAGTTCAGGAGAACTTGGAGGGGGGAAGGGGTTCTGCTCTAATATACATAATTTGTTTAAAAAGTTTGCAGGTGTTAGAATTTTTATTGAAGGCAGAGAGCTGAGAAATCGTATCCAGTCGGTGAGGTAATGGTTTCTCTACTCAGGGAGCGCACACAATCTGCATTAAATAAAGGGCAGCTGTGTTGCCAGCTGAATTTTATATATATGAAAACTAATCTGAGCCATACCAAGCCAGACCTCCACTCCTGCAAATCCTGGGAGAGAACAAAAAAATCCACTGATTGCTCACAGCTTTCCTCCAAAAGCGGTGGGGACTTGTCCCCCCAGGTGTGGGAGTCCCTGCTGTCACTCCACAGTCTGCATCCCGACAGCTGTGGGGGATGAGCTGTGGGGACCAGGGATGCTGCCGTGCTGGAGACATCCCTGCAGCTCATCACAGGCTTTGGGGCAGTGGGAACAGATGCATCCCCTGTCAGCTCCTAGCTAAAATGCCTGGGACGTGTGGGACCCGGGTAGATCCGGGTCCTTGCCTCAGCTCCGCTGCAGGGAGCTCTCCTAAGCCAAACACCAACAGTGGTTCCCATGGAGCTATTCAAGGGCTGCAGTTTTCTGTTACCTCATTCTCTGGGCTCAGTTCTGTTATACATTGAAGCCCCAGTAGAGAATTTCTTTCTTTTTCTTACTGTATTTTTTTTTTTTTTTTTTTTTTTTTTTTATAGACAGGTTGTAATGTCAGGATATGAGGTTGAAAGGGCAGGTCTGAGTCAACTCTCAGATGAATTCTGAGCATTTCCTTTCTACGTGGATGAGTTCCAAGAATTTATCTCAGTTCAATAAACCCCACTTATTTCTGATGCTCATTCAAACAGACTTTGAATCCCTTGCGCCCACAGACCAGGGCTGGTCATTTGGGTTCTGCAAAGCTCTTTCCAGAGAGGTCAGGGCATGTGGAGTCAGTGGGGGGATGTTTTGGGGTGACAGCTGAAGTGGGCTTATTTATTTTTATATATATTAACAATATTACAGATTTAAAATATATATACATATACATATATTTATATAATTTACAGCCTGTAAGACTCAGGTATCATCATTTCAGGTACTGCCTGCATCCAGTACTCGGGGCAGAAGGCCCTGGCAGACAGGGCTCCTGCTCTAAGGGTGTGGGGTACAGGCTTTGTCCTCAGCACAGCCCCTCCAGGAGTGTGGCACCTTCCCATCGCACAGCAGTTACATAAACAGGGCTAAAATTAGAGCAAATGACACTTCACAGGCACAACATCATCCCCAGGGGCTCTCAGGATTTCTGGCAGCTGGGGCTAAGGGGGGCACAGCAATGGTGTGGGGCTCTGATGCTGGAGCCCCCACATCCTCCACATCCCTGAGCCTGGACTGAGCGAGTCCCACGGGGTCTTTTTGACTGCCTGAAGTAAATTTTCTCTTATTTCCCTCCAGGCTGTCTTTTCCCCTGTTGCTGAATTTCGCTCAGCATAATGATTTCAAGGGCACCATTTTCAATTTCCTCTGCGGAGCCAAAATTAATACTGAGTTTATGCCACAGCCTAGCAGCGCTTTAAGCATCCACCAACGGTGTGCATATTTCACAATAATGTAATGGCTCCTAAACCCAAATACTGCTTAAACCACCACGGTACTCCACCGTAAATATCCACAATTCCTGCCTGAACCACAGCACCAGCAATGACGACTCTGTAGGTGCCGCTGATGTGCCCATTAACATAATTTTATTAGCACCAGGGGTATGTTTGGATGCTGCTGCAGGGCAGGAAGAGGTGCTGGCTCTCACCTGGGAGAATGGAAAGACTTACAGCTTGCATTTTTCTCTTTCCCTTTCAGCACTGCCTCTCTAGGGCAGCCCCTCTCCTCTCGCTTCCATCGCTTCCTCTCATCATGGCTCTAGGCAAGGCTTACATCCAGACAAGAAAGTCTGGGACTATTTTCCTGGGTCCCCAAGCCTTGTGGGAAAATTGCTGAGATGAAGGTTTTCAGTTGAGCTATTCCTTTGGTTTATGCCCTTCTGTTTATTCCTCACCCTTTACAAGGGAGGTGGCCATGTTTTTTTTTTAAGTAATACATATAGGTGGGAAGCAGAGAGGGAAATTTGTCAAATGAACAGGTTCTAAATGATCGCCAAGCTATGGATTGACCATGTTTGCTGCTTTGGGATGGTGATTTTGACTCTGTTTAAAAAGGAGCAGGGGATTACAAGAACCCGTGTGTGCAAAAGTACACAAGCCATTAATTATGGCGACTGCTGCGCGATAGAATCTAGCAAGAGCTAATGGAGCTTGAGAACCCTGTGGAAAATGTTAGCAAGAGCTGTCAGGATGTTTGTCTTAGAGCTGCTCTGGATGATCTCATCTCTCCAATGTTTCAGAGGGCGAGGGGTGTGCCGGGTCAGCTGAAGCTGGCGGGCAGGCGCCCCAGCTTGGGAAAGAGGGCGATGGGGTGGGGGCTCAGGTCTGCCCAGGCAGAGAGAGGGGCACTTACAGGGCTCCACAGCTGGAGATGAAAAATAGGGATGGAAAGAGGAGGGCTTGAGGGCATTTGGAAAGCATTGTGTTGTGTCTTTTCTTCCTGCTCCTCTGAAAGAGCCTAAATAAAATGTCACTTGGCATTGCATAACAGGGTGATGCAGGGCCTGGGGAGCAGCTCAGAGGGGCAGCACTGCAGCCCCAGGCGAGGGCCCGCAGCGGGCAGGAGGGATGGAGCTGGGATGGGGAGCTGATGTGCTGCTGCATGCAGGGCAAGAACCACTTCCCAGGGGAATTCCTGCTGCTCCCAGCCCTTCTCCATGCTGTGGCTCGCAGACACTATGCCTAGAGGACCAAGTGATGACAATCAGGTCAAAAATGGTGGCTTGGCCATGTCAGAGCCAGGGGTCAGCTCGCTGTTCTGATTTATAAGAGATCTCTCTCTGTGTCCCAGAGCTGCCTTGGCTTTTCATTCATGCTGGCGATGACGAAGGCCGTGCTTAAGCAGCATGACCGTGCTGGCACGGGCGGCTTTTAGGAGCAGGAAACCGCTCCCTTTATCCTCGCTTGATCTTTCGAGTGAAATACGTGCGGTGCCCTTGTCAGCAGTAAGAGCCTCCTAAGGAAAGAAAGAAAGGTTAGCAAGCAGAAACAGATGTTTACCTTTAACTTCTGGCTTTGTGTGGACTGGGGAGACTGGGGGAGGGGGTTTTACAGGGCAGGAGAAAATGCTCTCTGGAAGCCTGAGAAAGTCCTGTCAGATCGAATCTGCCTTTCCCTTGATTTTGCTGTGGTTTTTATTTGGCCCAGTGTCCTTTCATCATTATTATTATTATTTAAACACACCATTCTCTTAAGGGAAAGATAATTGCTTTTCCTTTCTTCTGCCTGAGCTTCTCAACATGATTAAGATATAGAAACCAAATGCCTGGACATGAGGGTGATCTAATAGGCACCAACCAGGCCGAGTCACTGTGGCCCAGTTTAAAAACATGGCACTTTTCCAGAATCTATTTGTTTCTCTTAATATGGCGATTTGTTTTTCTATACTGCTCTCTGTAATTATCACTGTGCTGTGTATTCACTGGCTCTAGGCTCAGTGTAATATAAATCTGGAATTAGTCTATTGAAGTCAGTGTCAGATACATTTCCTTTAGCATCTAAACTAGGTCTGAGGCCCATTTATCCTACTGTAGCTCCAAACTAACTACACTGAAATAAATACACACCAGTGTTTTTCAAAAAGCCCTTGCCATGGTCCTTGCCTACACCTTTTACCCTTAGGCTAAACCTCGGGCTAGGGATTAGAAAAAAAGTTTTATCAGAGAAGGTAGTTCAGATTAAGTATTAGAACCACTTTTTCATTAAAAAATTGGTGAAACATTTAATTAAGTTGCCCAGGGAGGTGGTAGAGTTACTGTCTCTGGAAATGTTCAAGAGGCCCTGGATGTGGCACTTGGGGGACATGGGTTAGGGGTGATTGTGGTGGCCTGGGTTGATGGTTGGACTCAAGGATCTTGAAGGCCTCTTCCAGCCTCGATGAGTCTGTGATTCTGTGAAGGTGACACGTGTGGCATCTTGCTGTGCCTTCAGAATGAGCCTGCTTTCACCCCGCACTGAAATCCCCTGTGCTGGTCCTCGATGGAGAAGGGATGGCTCAGAGCCAGTGCCTGCCCCTGCACCACTGGTG
The DNA here is from genome assembly GCF_030490865.1 of Poecile atricapillus. NCBI lineage: Eukaryota > Metazoa > Chordata > Aves > Passeriformes > Paridae > Poecile > Poecile atricapillus. The sequence continues at coordinate 21,054,701 of NC_081256.1, forward strand.
ATGAGGGTGGTGTTCCTTCACCACTTGAGTCCAGCCTTTCTCCAAAATGCAGGATAAGCCTGGGCTCAGGCTGCTCTTAAATCTGCTGCTTGAACCTTTTGTCTTTCTCTGGGCTGCTGGGGCTGGAAAATCCTTTTACAGGTCCATGAGATCCTGTGGTTTGTCTCCACAAATAACATGTGCCTAGGCAGAGCTGGATTGGGTCCAAGATTTATCCTTCCCAAGGCTGTGTTCAGTATTTCAAGAGGAAGGTGGGGAGGCCCTGGCACAGGTTGCCCAGAGAAGCTGTGGTTGCCCCATCCCTGGAAGTGTCCAAGGCCAGACTGGACAGGGTTTGGATGTGATCTAGTGGAAGGTGTCCTTGCCTATGGCAAGGGGGTGGAATTAGATGGTCTTTAAGTTCCCTTAATGTTATTAGAGGTCTTTTCCAGCCTAAATAATTCTATAATTCTATATATGTGGAAATTATCAGGGCAAATATCAGGGTTGCTGTGCTAAACACACATGGAACTGACCTGCCTTGAGTAGAGGGACCATGGCTGATCCTTCCTTGTCCCCTGGAAACAGCCAAATGCTTTTCTGCAGACGCTGGCAGACATTTCTTTAAAATAATATAATTACATAAATAAATAAATAAATATAAAACTTTTCAATGTCTTCAAATTTTAGATTCTGATAATCTGGAGAGATCCTGATATATCTGAGGGATTAAGGGCTTTTTTTTCCCTTCTCAGATGAAGGCTGTGCACATCAATGGGTGCCCAAAAATATACCTTGTGCTTCCCAGTGTTCTCCCCAATTTTTTTTCTTCAGTCGCTGCACAATGAATGCACTTCACAGGGCTGTGCTACTGCTTGATAACACAGCTGGAGAGAAGCTATTTTCTGATTTTCAGATACTGTGGTTTATCTCTAATGTTGGTTTTCACTGGCAGTTTAAGAAGTTCTTAGAAAACTCTTCAACTTCCCCCTTAGTACTGAGATGGTAAGAGCAGATAAAACTTGTCATTTAATAATAACCATAAAAAAAAATTTAGAGGCTTTTCTGAGATAAACTCAGGAGCTATTATTTGGTTTTTAGAGACAACACATGGCTCACCTCTACCCCAAGGAGAAAGGGAAGTTGTTAACTGTCCTTTCTACTGGACCTAAACAAACAAACAAACCAACAAACAAAAAAACAAACCCTTCCTCTCCACCCCCCCAACCCCTTCCCCAAAGAATGTAGATTTTTTATTTGAAGAGTTGAAACTTGAAGATCTGGGGACAAACCTTTAAAAAGATCCAAAAGTTCTAATTGGGAGATTTTCTTGCTGGGTAGTTTTGTGGGCCAAGACACACGCTCTGTGTTACCACGTGATTCCCTTTCCAGTGGGAATCAAGGTGTTCCTGGTTGTGGTGCCTCACTGGGGGTGAAGCTGGCTGGGCTTGGGAGCTCTCCCCATGAGGAAAAAAGAACCATTTTTTGTTAGGGAAAAAAAATTACTATTTTCCACAGGACAGCAGACCTGTGTGTGAAGATTTCTGTTACAAACCCACCATTGTTCCAGAAAACATTGTTCCTGCTGGCTACATGCATCGCTTCAGAGCAGAGACACCTTCTGGTCCTTTCCTAAGCATTCCCCCAAAGCAGCAATATCCAACCACCTCCTGCTCCCTGTTAGAATTCAAACCACAGCCTTCCTCCCCACTCCTTTTCTCAGATGACATTTAAACCTGTCAGTGGTTACAACTGCTGTCACGTAATCTTTGCAACCAGTCCAAAAATTGCACTCTGGCTTCTAAAAACAGAAAAGGGAAGGGGATGGCTAAGAATGGACATAAATACTCCAAAATGCCTGTGTGCTGCTGTCCTTGCTGCTGGCCTGACAGTGTTTCCACCACTCCTCCCCTCGGAAAGCAAAATAAAACAGGGCAGTGGTAATAACATGTAATAAGCAGAGATGAGAAATACATTCATCAGTGGTCAAACAACACAGCTCGTGTGTCACCCCTGTCCCCATGCCACATTTGATGGCACCTAAGTGTCTTCAGGGATAAGGAAATGGTGCTGGGACATGTCTGCTGAGAAGCTGGAATACATTCCCATAGAGCAGCTGGAAGGGGATTCCAAAAGGGATCCTCAAAAGACTCCTCAAGGGATTAATAGAATTGTTAAGGTTGGAAAAAACCTCTAAGGTCCTGAATCCAGCCATCAGCTCAGCACCACCTCTGTGTTCACCACTACAGCAAGTCCTCATGTGCCATACCCACGTGTTTTTAACATTTCTAGGGATGGTGACTTCACAGCTTCCTTGGGCAGCTTGATCCAATGCTTGACAACTCTTTCTGTGAGGAACTTTTTCCTAATATCTAATGTAAACCTCCCTGAATTCTGTCACTCATGGGCTCTGTCATTTCACTGCTGAGCTGGTCGGAACACAGCCATGCCCCGAAAATGTCTTGAGTCTTGAACACACATGTGAACCATCCTAATTGCTTTCTTCTGGCCCAAAATGTGGCCACTCATAAGCAAAGACCTGCTGTTTACGTAAAGTACAAAGCAGGCCAGACAGTTCTCTCGAGCTGTTTCCGTTTCCCCATGATTAATATATTCAAGTCTATAGTCATTTGTTTTTACAAACTTCACAAACAAAACCTTGATGTTTTGGTACCAAGCTCAAATATGGGAACAATTTAGTTCCCAGAGCCAGCATTTCTGATGCAAGAACTGAAAGGCGTCCAGAAATGCCGTGTTTTCACTGAATAGTCTTCAGTCCCAAGATATAGCATTTTTAAAGCATTACAGAAGCAAAAACAATCCCAGTGCCTTGAAAGCTTTTTACACTGACTCTGCTTCATGGAAACACTGACTCAGGGCCAAATGGCTGATTATGTCGTGTGATGTAAGAAGGAGTTAGAAAGCTTAGCAGGGCATTAGAATAATGCAGTGTGTGTGTCTGTGTCTGTGTGCAGTGAAGGGGGGACATGGCATTTATTAGAAAGCTTTAAATCTTTTGCAGCTCCACGTTAGTCACTTGCAAAACGGTCTCAGACCCAGCTGAAAGCGATGGGGATGTGATGTGTGACAAGCTCTAAGCTGCTGAGCTGAGCTCCTGCTAGAGATCTTTTCAGTTCATTTCAAGGCTGCAAAACCTTCCTCGATGGGGTGTGGGGGAAGCAAATGCAGCCAAGAGAGAAAAGGGCTCTGTTATATTTCTGGAAGGGGGGAGCTAAACTGTGTCTTGGCTTCTGCTGTCACACTGAACTAAGGGTGGAGGTTTGGGGATGGTGCTGCTCTCCCCCAGTTCAGATACTGGTAAAGGGAGGGATGTGATGTGAGGAGAGTCCCAGCCCTGCCTGTTCCCTGCTCTGTGCTGGTGAGAGCCACTTCATTGGGGAAGATTTTATCATTTACTTCTCATTGTCAATATCAATACTATCTCATTGTCCAGAGAAGCCATTCATTGCAAACGTGAACTTTGAGACAAGTAAAAATCAGAGATGACCCAAGTGCCTGGAGGCATAAAACCAGCTGCTGAATTGTTCAGCTTGTTTAATGAAATGGAGCAGCACACAGTTCAAGTATAGATCTGTACATACAACACTGGCACTCAAACAATTTATGGATCTCACTGCAAATTTAAGATTGGGAAACCTGGCTGGTGTCAGCTGTTAGGAAGAGATTTGGGATAGAAAGTCCTACCAGAAAAGCTGCCCTTGCTGTAGTGCTGTGATGGCAGAACATGAAGGAGCTGGGGATGTGCCAGCTCAAAGCTGCTGTGGGAGGTCAACGGGAGCTGCTGCTTAAACCTCAGCGAGGTGCTGTTGTTATCTTGCCCTTGAGTGGTGATTCCCTGCAGAGCCTCAGGTAAGTCACTGTCCCCACTGCACCTGCAGGACAGACTGAGCCACGAGGCACACGTGCTGCAGTTCACCCTTGTTTTCTAAGCATTTCCATTCTACACACACACACACACACACACACACACACAGAACCATACCACTCCCATCCATCCCCAGCTGTTCTTTCCTTCCCAGCCACCCCAGTTCCCAGAAGTTTGACTGTGAGTGGGCAGCTGTGTGCCCTCTCTACTCTCTCTGCCCATACTGCCCCCTATGCCCTCACTGCTCTCTCTGCTCTCTGTGCCCTCTGTGCCCTCACCCTGCTCCCTTGGCTGCCCATGGCACAGCCCCGTGGCCTCTCCTGCCCGCTGGGCAGCTGTGATGGCTCCACACAGTGAGAGCTCCCAGCCTGTTCCCGGTGTGGAGGGTGAGTAAGGCTGTCTCATTGCGCTGCTCCCACCTCCAGTGAGTCATCGGCCAAGAGGAGATGCAGGCACCGAACTATATTTGATGCCTGCATCTGAAACTCTGGGTTTGAATGACTGTGCAGGTCATTAGATCCCTAATTTCTTCTTTAATGGATTTTCTAATGCATCTGATGAATAAAGAGATGCTCAGTAGTAAATAGGAATACCATTTGCAACCTTGGATGCGAAATGGGTCCATAATGTCGCCTTTATTTATGCTTGCCCAAGGGCTGTGGACCTCGTGGAGGTGGAGCAGTGTGACTGCTGCAATGGCAGGGGCTGGGAGTGCACGCGGTGCCACTCGGGGCTACTGCCAAAGGAACAAGTTGCGTGTGCGCAGGGCTTTGGGGACATGAATGATCCCATTGACTCCTGATCGACTGTGGGTACGACCTGGGCTGAATGGGTCTTGTGTTTGCACGGAGAGATGGCCCAGAAGGACCCAAGAACGATTCCAAGCAGACATTGCTCAATGTTGCTTTGTATGTGCTGTGACCCCTGAGGGGGGTCCTGGGTGCCTGAGATTGTGCTCGGGGAGGGGGTGGCATGAGCAGGGTCCTGCCTGTGGCCTGACCAGCTCTGCAGGCTGGGCTGACCCCTCAGAAGGGCTCACACTCCCTGCACAGGGGCTGCCATCCCTCCTGCTTGGGAGGGAGCTCTGTGCCCCTCTGGGTGCAGCGGTTTGAGCCTCTTGTTTCACAAGCGCCACGTTGGTGCAGAATAATGTGATAGTACATCCACATCCATTTGTGCAAAGCTGGCAGCCTCCTCGGCAAATGTTTCTGTACCTCCAGTTTCTAAATGGCATTTCTGCTAACAGCCATGTATCATCATTACCAGCAAGGCTTTGGAGGGTGCACGAGCAAAATGTGATATTACTTAAACCTCTGCAAGTACTGTCTGATAATTAATCAGGCGTGGGTTGGTTATGCTTTCACCTTACTCGGTGAAGAATAATGCAGTGCAAGGGAGCAGGATTTTGGTTAAAATTCTGTGGTGAGCTGCTCCCCCCAGGTCAGGACAGCTGTCTCTCTCTGTGTGTAAGGGCACCATGGACCAGAAGGCTTGTCCAAATCTTCTTCTTCCTCCTGAAGCATCAGATAGCCACTGACTCAGTGCCAGAGGTGAGAGTTCAGCCCAGAGGAACCAAGTGTCCTATCCAAGACTGCAGACCCCCAGCCCTTGCTGACCCCGACATCATTTGATTTTTGGGGTCCCATCCTGCAGCTTTTTCTGCTGTGGTGTTTTCTCCAATCATGCCATTATGTATTAATAGGGCATGGAGCTGGCAGCAGGAAAGGGCAGCAGAAGCACACATTTGTCTTGCTGTCCAGTAAGCCACATAACAAATAGCAATGCCAAGTGTAATCCTGCTTCAGTTAAAACTGTTGCTTTGGTTTGTCATCATTCATTGTTTGCAGTACAGCTGCTTAATGACAGGATGTGGGAAATGAAAAGTTTTTTATGTCCTAGGAGACTTTTTAAAATAAAAATTCCTGAGTGATGAAGGGGAAGAAGGTGCTTGTGTGGAAACTCTGGGTCTCAGCATGGATGGAGTGAGCCTTCCCCCAGCAAGGCTCAGGAGATGGAGGTTTTGCTCTCAGCTTTAAAAATAACCTGCTGTGTAAATCCAGGCAGTATCCGTGCCTCAGCTTGCTTTGCTTACATTACACATCTGGTGCAGCTGCCTCTGCCTGGTGCCTTGCAGAACAGGACTCATGTTTGATAGGAAGAAATTATAAATAAAAGACAAATGCCATGGATCTGTGTGGGGCCACTTCTTTGCAAAAATGCCCCATGGCAAATTAAGCTAGCAAATGTTACATGTTGAACCTAAATACAGAGGAATGGAGGGAATTTATTCATATGGACCATGAGCAAGCAGATGAAATCTGAGATGTGCAGGGCACTTGTAGAGGAGACTTCATTAAGTCAGTAAGGAAAGAGACAACCCAAACTATACCAAGACCTGGGGTGCATGGAGGTGTTTTTTTTATTTCTGGGTACATTTTAACGATCTTAATTTTCATACAGGCCACAGTGGGGCCACAGTGGGGCTCCACCCTTTCTGCATGTTAATCACATTAATTGACAGTGCAGCATTACCAGTGGGTGCATGATCTTTGCTCCCACTGGGAGCTCTCCTACATGGGTGCACTGCATATCATGTAAGCAAATAGGGAAGGTGATGGGTTGGGTGGGAGATGCATTTCATTTGTGCTTTAAACTCATTTCTGGCAGGTACAGCCCTTGAAGAACCACTGGGGTGTGAGTGTGTGTGTGGTCAGCAAGTCTGAATAATTGCTAACCTATCCCCTCCTTCACTCTGCCTCTAGAAATACTCTCTCTCCTCTTCTATGTATCTTCATTGAGTCATGTCCTGAACTATGTGGAATCAGTGTGGAATTTGCCTGAGGTTCCTCTCTGCTGGCCCAGGACTTCTCAACAGCGTAAGCAAAATTAAAGGAGGTTTCTGGGGATGAAACCACTCCTGCTTATCAAAGAGAGAGAAAGAGACAAGTTAGGGAGCTGTGCTCTCTGCCCTCAGTGCTGCAGGAGGATTGGGGAGTGGCTGAAGTCCCTGTGGTGGGCTTCCCACATACCTGGGATTCTCCATGTTTTACAATCTCAGATAAATGTCACCTTTTTTTTTAGAATTATTAGATATATTCTTACAGTAATCTAGTACCAGCAGATCACCGCCATGCTCATCACCACTCTCTAGGTCCACAAGTTGATTTTTCTGTATGTTTGCTTGTATCCCTTGAAAATTTCTATTTCCAACAAGCCTACTGTTATCTCACTTTTGCTATTTTAAGTTCTGTGGCACAAAAAGGCTGACTCACAGAAAGCCATGTTGTAGGAAATATTGGCTCAGCTGAGGAAATAATTCTCAGTTCATTCTTCCACTGTGAGATTTGGGGGGGGAGGGTGGTTTCTGCCTTTTTTTTCTTTTTCTTTTTTTTTTTTTTTTTCTCTGTATATGTGTGTGTGTGTTTTGGTCTCACCTTATGGCACACATCAAGCACTGTGAAATATTGACAGCTATTCCTAAATGCACTGCTCTGCCCAGTCAGATCTTTCTTTTTGTACATACCCCGAAGTGTTTTATGTACCTGCTAGGAATGTTACACAGGATGCTCGCACAGCTCATAAAATTTGGTCTCGTATTGGAAATGTTTCGTGGGAATGTGCTGCTTAATCTACTGCAGCCACTCACAGTTACTGTCGGGAGGGGGTGAAGATTACAGCCGGCTCAGGGAAGTTTGATACCTTATCAGAAGTCCTCAAGAATAAAACTGAAAGAAGTGGATGTTCAAGAAAATGTAGATAATTGACTTAAAAAAGGGGAAATAAGGTAGGCCCCGTGAAATCATCCTTTTGGCTGGACTTACGTTGCTGTCAGTTCCCTCTGAGTACCTGCACTCACCCTCACTAAGGGATTGAGTGGAATAAATCCTGGGTGTGCTTTAATTGAGTGTTAAGCACATCAGTGATGTGCAGTGAAAGACAAGGCTGGAGATCCAGGATGGAATCCTTGCCCAGCGGGGTGGGGAAACAAAAACAACCCAACAAATACAAAAACTCTATTGCTTTAATCACTGGAGCAAGTTGTCTAATAACATACTGCAGGGTGTGCTTTGGCACCGCCACCTTCGTCATTCATTTTCTGCTTAATATGCTAGAAAACAATGTTTAACATCTGGTTTAAGTGAATATTGCATATCTGTCTACAAGAAAGCAGCTGATGCAAATAATTTAGGAAATAAAACCAGGGGCCTTCAAGTGTACCTGTTGATACTTTTTTTTTCTACACTTTTTTGACACCATCATTAGCAAAACCTAATTAGAAGGTGGTTTTCCACAAGTGCTGTCCTCAAGACATAAAGCATAGCCCTCACATAAATAATATTATCATCTTAAAAATGCTTCATAAACACTAATTTACCCTCCAAGTTTTCTTGGGAGATAGATAATTATGTGTTAACAATAATATAGTCACCATTAGTAGCTGTGTTAGTCCTCTCTTTTCATAGATAGAAGTTCATGCCCTGATAATAAACAGTTTGCTGAAGGCCACATGAGCACTCTTTCAGTACTCTGATTAGGGAGAGAATCAGTCCTGGCTCTGTCCTCCCTTCACATAAAAACCAGAACAATGTTCGTATAATGAAAGAAAAGCAGGGTTTAAGTATGGGCAAGAAAGAGAAATCTTCAGGTTGGCTGGATTCTTGGACTGACAGGAAATATTTTAAAAGAATGTGACAGAGATCAAGGTAAATAACAAATATTATACCTTTTGTACTTGTGCCTTTATTTACTCTGCAGTAATTACACCAAGTACTGTAGATTACATTATGATTCACTATGACGCTTACAAGACTGAATTTTTTGCAACCACATCCTGAGCCTGTGAGATAATTTGTTTGATCTCCTATGAGGACCAGATATGTCTTGCTTGAAACTTCAGAGGTGTGCGAGAGCAGCTGGGACACACCCTTTTTCGTAACTGTGTTAAAATAAAACAAGTTTGGATTTGCTCAGCCACTGTAGGATGTAACATCTGAGTTACAAGCCTGCTGTGAAGGGAGCTTTGCCATAACCTCAGAGTTAACAGGGGCCTCTTCAGAGTTTCTGTCTAAGAAGTAACATTTTCTTTCCATTTTAAAAAATGTGCATATTTACATATGCAAAAAAAAAAAAAAAATCCAAAACCCAAAACCAAAAAAAATCCACCAAAACAAAACAAAAAACCCCCCAATCCTTAGCAAATTATTAAAGCCAAAACACAAATTTGTTCCCATGGCTGTAACAACCCTGGTTCACACTGAAGCTACAATGGTGCACCTGTAATAACTAAACTTGATGAGGTCAGTCTGTGTCCCTTCCCAGAGTGAGGTCTGTATCAGCACCTTTCCATGCTGTTCACTCATTTTTCTCCTCTTCTTGTGTGAAACCTCCACTAAATCTCCTGGGGCTGGATTGTGGGTAGCGAGGGATGATGTTCAGCTTTTATGTTGTCCTCCCTCTTGTGCCAGGAACCACAGTGGGAGCTCAGGTGGGCAGGGACATTCTCTGCCCCAAAAAACAGCCCTCGATAGGCAGGAAGACCCTGGGACTGCAGCACTGGTTTCTCTCTGAAAAAAAAAAAAAAGGGACCATGTGGCCCAGTAGAAGCCAAGTGCAGGGATCTGGTGCAGGGTGCTTGAAGGAGCTCAAGCACTGGGCATCTCTTATTTTCCTTTCACAATCCATTCCTCTGGCACTGATTGGAAAGCTCTCCTTGGTGTGACATGTTCACACACACATCTGTGTTTCTATTACAGCCTTCAGGGAATGATGGGCCTCTGGGTTGGAAGGTTGGCAGCAATAAAACAGTGAGGCCAGACTCTGTTTGGTAGGAATCCCCATCCTGCAGAAGTCTTGACCTTGGTCATCTGTACTGTTTTTTGGGGTAGATTTTGAAAATAGCAATGTGAAATTGCCCCTGTGCAGAAGGGCTAGGGCCAGCAGCCGTGTCCAGCAGAAGCTCTGTGCACCAGGGAGGTGCTGAAGAGTTCACATGCCTGATCACCAAGTTAGAGCTGCACATGCTCTGAGCAGCGTACCTTGTGTCCTGAAACTTCTGAAAGCATCACTTCTTGGCTTTGGATCACACAGTTCATCAACTGCCTGTGAATGAGGGACTGTTCACCTGGTCATGCTGCTTCTCTGCTCTTGCTGTTTATTCTGGGATGCAGAAGCCTCCCAAATCGATCTGGTAAGTGTATCAATGAGATTATTGTTTTCGGATTGACTCCTCCCTGGTTTATGGAGACCTACAAGGTTACCCGTGAGTGTATGCTTTATAGCAACGGATGAAACTAGTTGGCACTGGTACGTTGATCACCAGTGTGGGACATATTTTACCATATATGATCAATAAATAATGAATCACCAATAAATTTATGCTAAGGTGGGGCAGAGGATGCACCCTAATCAAAAAGAAGCCCTTTTCCAGCATGTTCTCTCCTGCAAAGAGCCATTGTCAGCAGCCTCAAAAGGAATAAAACTGGTGCTTTCAAACCAGTGAACCTCCACTGCCTTTCCCAGTGTACACAATACAAAGTCAAATAATTTAGAAGGGGTTTTATTTATTTATTTTAATGTTGATATCTCCCTCAAATTAAGGAAAAATGAAAAAAAGGTCTTAAAGAGTATGAAGGCCTCCAGGCCTAACTGTTCAGTGCTTCGGGTCCAGAGCTCACCGTCACAGGGGAGTCATGGGGAAGTCTCGGTGGAATTGTTAGGGTGTGGGTGTACCTGCTCATTAGGATTAAAGTGCCCTTGTGGTTCACATTAATCCACTTTGGGATGCAAACTGACAAAAGCATCTTTGTGGGGGATCCATCCGTGTGGGGAGCCCGGTCCCTCCCCTGCCCTGCCAGGCCCGGAGCTCCCCCATGGGAGCCTGATGGTTCTTCTGTTTACATCAACAGGCTTTAAGTTCCGCTGCTTTAAATATCAGGTTTAACTGGGGCTTGCCTGCATATCAAAGGCACTGTGGTAATTTTTACGAGGGAAAGTGTGGAGGGAAAGTGTTCGCCTGGTGCTGTGCAGGCTCCTCCCTGCCCTCCGCGGTGCTGAGTCACTGCCCTTTCTCCCCCAGGAGCGCCCGCACTTTCCTGGGGCTGTGTTTGTGCAGGATGGGGTCAGCACGCCCAGGCTGGGGGAGCCCCTGCATAAACAAGAGCTAAAAATGAACAAAGAGCCTTCCTGGTTCGCTGGTATTTATTTACGCACTGCCGTGCGTGGCCAGCTCCATTCTGGCACCTGGGTTGTGTGTGGACTGGGCTTGAGCTTTTCTGGAGCCAGCCATCAGCTTCCCACTGGTGCCTCGCTGTGCCTTCAGCCTCGCTCCGATCTGCACAAGATTTATGGATGGATATTATATAGATTTAACACAATAGCATGGGTTTTATTATTTGCTGGAAAATGTTAATAAACCCCAAGTATTACAGATGCATTTTAATCCCTGAAGTGATTTTTGAGTAGAATGCATGAATTATTAATTGTTGTTATTGTTATTATTGCAGTGCATACATACCTCACAGGGCATTGTGAGGATTAATTAATTCTTGTAAAGATGTAAAAGGCCGTATAGGTGTCAAGGGTTATGACTAAAGTGCTTTGAAAATGGAAACCACTCTGCAAGTGCCAAGTATTATTATTTATGGAGTCCAGGCAGTGTGCTTGGTGCTGTGCAAACACTGGGCCAGTTGTTGCAAATATTTGCTTATATGTGCTTGGTAGGCTGAGCACTCCCTGTTACAAGTCATTTCAACTATTTTAAGGATGCGTCTTAAAAGTATGGGTGTGAGAAGACTTTCCTGTCATTGGGATGACGGAGCCACTGGCCGTGAGCAGCTGTGTCACTGAAGAACTTCAGAAGAGTGCTTTTATTCAAACACGGGGATGAACCAAGACCTCAGATCTGCTCCAGTTATACATCTTAAAGTTATGGTATTGTCCAATCTTTCTTGCTACTTTCGAAAGGGAAATGTAACAAGAGTTATTGTTTAGAAGCGGCTCTCCCAGGAGGCAAAGCCAACTCCCTGAGCCCAGCTTGCTCACCAAACAATCTGCTGTAAACCACAGCCTGCTCAACTGCCCTGTGTTACCCAACATCCGTTCTTGGAAACCTCGGAAAGCGAGAACCTCCTTCCCATACGCTCTGGAAGTGTCCCCTGTAGCTCAGAGTCCAGCTGCACGTTTGGGCAAGAGAACTGCAAAGGCTAAAGTTCAGCACAGAGAGTGAGAGGCTTTTGTGCAGTCCTGCAGGGTGTTCACCTTCATGAAAAAAAGGGAAACCAGAATAAAACAGAGTGGGGACAACCATTAAAGCATAGATCTGCCAGAATGCACTTTGCAGATCCTGCAGAGCAGAACTTCTCCTCGGGAAATAGCCCAGTTGAGCACGTCATCATGCTAAAAAAGAGAGCCTGGCACCCCAGAGCTGCGACTGAACATTTGGAGAACACCAGACCACGGAAACCTTCAGCCAGATGACTTCAGCTCCGCGCCTTGTCGCTGCTCGGCAGATGGATGGGAAGACAGTGTTTGTAGTTCCTGAGGGCCAAACAACGCACTCTTCAGGGATTCTCCCTCCCCCGTTTCTCACACAAGCTTTCTGAATGTCACACCTCTCACTCCCGTTTCATGGACTTCTCACATATCCTTCTTTGGGCCCCTGCTGTCCCCCAGTCCCCCAGAAGAGTTCCCTTCCCTCTTGCCTTAGGCTATGTGCATACTCCCATTCCCCTGCCTCCACACACTGTTACTGCTTATCTTCTTTCACCTGGGAAATAAATCAGAGTATCAAGAGGTCAAACTCCATTAGAAACATCTAAAGGTCTAAGATTATAATGTGTGAACGTGGTAACAAGTGCCTTGCCACTTTTTCTTCCCCTCTTAAATATTTGTCTTTACTTTCAGCAAATTTTGGAGCTGGATATAGTCTTCAAAATTATACATGCCTCTTTATGTTCTAAAGCAGACAGCCTACACACCATTTGTGAGAAGAGAGAATTGTCCACTTGGGCCACCAAAATTATTACACAAATAAATGCTGGACACCAAGTGATTTGCAATTACAAATATGTTTCCTGGCTTTCTAGAGAGATTTAGGTTTCCTTATATAATTCTGGCCTCTTCAAGCAAATGGTCTGAAGGGATAGGGTTTTCTCAGAATTAAGTAATTTTGCAATGCAATGCAATAAAAAAAAAAAAAAGAAAATCTGCTCTCTGCAAGTATTTCTTTCTATTCATAAAGGAAGGAAAAATGCATTGGTTTGACGCTGAAGAAAATGAGTACTATGAGGGGATCCTACCCCCAGAGAGCCACCCAAGGTTTTGTGGAGCTGATGGGCCCCATCTGCTTGTGTGATGATGCTCAGGTAGGTAAAATCTGCCTATGGTATATCCCAGGTGTTAGACTGAAGGTAAAATCCAGAACTGCTGCCTTAGGACTAACATAATTCTCTGGCAGTGCCAAACTCTAGCCACAAAAAAAAAAAAAAAAAAAAAAAAAAGCAAAAAAAAAAAAAAAAAAAAAAGGCACTACATTCATGGACATCTCTTTATCCACTGCCAGCTGCAGTGAAATCAAGCTCTGAAATTGAGTGTGGTGATGTAGACACCCTGCTCGAGCAGCACCAGAGCTGGGCTGGGGTGCATGGAGAGCCTTGGAAGGAGCTGGGATACCATCGGATGTTGCCATCGGATCCGCGCAGGGTTTGTGGTCATTGGGACTGCGCACGGGTGCCAATGTCCGGACATGAGAGTGCTGGACCATCGCCCAAGAGTGTGAAACGCTGTTGCAAAACCATTTTAAGATGGAAAGGGCTGCCTGGTGACGAATGTGGTTTTGATTAACAAAGCTCGCTTTCAAAAACAAACAATGCGGCCATATAGATGACAGGCAGCATTTCAGATGTACAGATGAGCAGCACCCAGGTGGGACATTGCATTAGCGCAGCGGAGGATTATTTTCATTAAATGAAAGGGCAGAGGCGGGAGCGGGGCGCCTGCACGGGGCTGGATCCCGGTGCCAGGTGCCATCGCCAACCGCCACGGGCCGCGAGGAGAGAGGCAAAACCACCATGTTACATCCTGCATTTACATAAGCTCTGTCGGCAGCGCAGTTTAATGTCTTTCCTAGAAAAGCTCCGCGGCCTGGGCCCTGCCGTGCCCGGGCGGCCTCCCCTTCCCTTCCCTCCCTTTCCCCGCGGCCGCCTCCCCTCCCGCACTGCCGGGCGCGGCGGGGAAGGGGTCAGGGAGCGGGTCCCCCTCCCCGACCCCCGCTCTGGGCTCGTGTGGCCGGGCCGGGCCGCTCCTCCTCGCCTGGCCTCGCCTCCCGGCACCGCTGCTTCCCTTCCTCCTTCCTTCCCTCCCTTCCTTCCCTTCCCTTCCCTCCGCCGGCGCCCATTTCGGCGCGGCCGGGCACCCGGAGTGTCTGCGGGCCGCCGGCTGCTCCGCGCCGCTTGGCTCCTTCCCCCAGTAACAGCTCCCACATTCCGCCCCGATCCCTCCTCAATCTCAATCACACACACACATATTACTTTTTTTTTTCCCCTCCTTCCTCGGGACTTAATCTCCAGTCCCCCCCCCCCCCACCCGCCCTCCCCACCCTCCCCTCCCCCGGCCCCTGGCTCGGATATAATTGAATATCACAGCGCTACGCGCTGGGTATTTTTTTTCCTTCCTCCTCCTGTGTGTGTGTGGTGGTTTTGTTGTTTTTTTTTTTTTTTTCCCCCTGGTGTTTTTTTTTTTTCCTCCTCCTCCTCTCGGTGTGGACACCTTAAAAATACATATATATATATATCTATTATCGATAACTCTACGCGTGTACACACACACACTCACACGGGCAGGGATGTGCGCGTATATACACGCGGCGGTATAAAACACACGGGAGGAGGAGAGACAATCCAGGGTGAATTCCTCGTGCCTCCATTCCCTGGGAAAGGGGGGAGCAGCCGCTCGCAAGGTAAGAACCGGGGGGCTCCGAGCCCCGGGGGCGGGCAGGGGCCGGGGATGGGGGTGGGGGGCGGCCGCCCTGTTTGTGTCGGTGGAGGCGGGAGGGGGATGGGACCAGAACGCCTCTGTCACCCCCCCTATTTTATTAATATGCCTATATATACGTATATGTATATAGAGACACACATATATATACACATATTTACCCCTTCCCCTCCCCCACCCCGCGCCGCTGGCTTCCCCTCCCCCACCCGCCTTCATTTTTTTAAAATTAAATTTAAAAATAAAAAAAAAAAGGTTTAATGGAGCGGGGGATGGGGGGGACACCGGCCTCGGCAGCGAATGGCACACGGGAGCCATGGCGAGAGGCCTATTTTTAGCCCGATTTGTGTGGAAGAGCGGCTTCCCCTCCCCCCTTCCCGCATATTTACTTATGGGGGGGGAGGGGAAGGGGGGCAGGGCCGGGTCGGGATGGGGGAGGGGAGGCCCTTCCCCTCCCCCACTGCCCGGAGTCCTCCCCCATCCCGAGCCGGCCGTTCCCGGGATGGGGATACACCCCCAGCCCCGGGCCATTCCCCGTGTGTCTCCCCCCACAGCCAAGTTATTGATCAGTTTCCCGGCGAAGTTCGGGGCGGAACATGCAATACCCCGCGGTGGCAGGGAGCGGGCCCCGTTCGGGGCATAAAATAACCTTTTATTTTCCCATTTCACAGCGTCTCTCCTTCCCAGGGCTTATCCCTGTCCAAAACCCTGGTGTAAATTGTGTGTTGCATCAATTAGAGGTGCTCGCACGGTTGCTGCAATGTGTACTGTTTTCTTGGTGGAGGATTTAAGTCCTGAAATATGTAGCTTGTTGTTGTTGTACCCTCGAAAGGGTTAAAATTTATCGTGTTGTTCCAGGTGAATTTAATCTTTCATCACCGAATTTCCTTTTAAGGCAGCTTGACAGAATAAAAGTCTCTTCCTCGCTTGTCTTTATCCCCAGAACAGCAAAACTTTGTCTGTGCTTTATGGCAGGGGCTGCTTGCTGCAGATGACACGTGAGTCTGGAGGAAAGTTTGGTTTGTAGGTCGCTGTGTAGGAAAGTGAAGTTTGCTGGTGAAGTTTTTACTACTCTCCAGTGTGCTCGACTTCCTCGTTTTCCTGTCTGTGTAAATCAAATTCCTAACTGATTTATGGGGGAGGGGATCACAAAACATATTCCTTCCTTATTGTTAAGGCATGGGAGGCATGATCAGGAGAGCCAGGTCTTTGTTGCATACAAAAAAAAGAGTGTTGTGGGCTGGTCTGACTCGCTTTGCTGTCCTTTCCTGCTGAAATAAATGTCTGAGCGCGTTGTGTGCATTAAGAAGGTTCTTTGCTGTTGGTGGTCTCTACCCCTTTGGGTGTTGTGACCTGTGCTCTTTTAGCAGCGAGGGCACCACATGCAAAGTTGGTGTTTGGGGTTTGGTTGTACCTGGGCTTTGGGGCTGTTCAGTGCCCTCGCCTTGCTCTGACTGACCCAAAGGCTTGTCCATGTGAGGCTCACGTGTGGTTTGGGGCCTTCCTTTGGACACGTGTGTTAACGGGCTTTTCGGGATACATTCCAGATGAGGACTGGACCTGCAAGCTCCTGTCTGTGTCCTTAAATTTAAGTGAGTTGGTATGTGTTTATGGGTGAGCTGTGAAGGGTTTTTCGCCCTTGTCCACTGAAAAAAGGGGCTGGTGATGGTGCTTAAGGCACAAGTGGTGTAATTGATCGAAACAAACTTTCTGTAGCTTTCGCTAGTGGGTTTTTTTTTTTCCTTTGCTTTTGTTTAAGGTCTCATGGAATGGTAACATTTTGTATTATTTACTAAGGTCACCTGAGCTGGTACACTGTCGCTGTCTTAAGTTTTCTTGGGGGAAGTTGGATTTTTCTCCATGAGAACTGTGTTTTCTGGTAGTGTGTCTTGGGAGCGTGGTGGCCTGCCTCCCAAACTGTTACTGGGAACACCTGGAGAACATTTAGCTTTCGTTCCTTGAGGAAAGGAGAAGGAAATGTAATTTAAATGTATGAAAGGGGTTGGGGTTTGGCTTTTGAGCTTTATAATTTATTTTTAAGACTGTGCAAGAATGTATAGTTTTTGTTTGTTTGAACGTGCACAGCCATAACGCGTGTGTAACATAAAGAACACAATAATTACAGAAGATTCTGTTGCTTAAGCTTTTTTCCCCCTTCAAACAGGTAGTTAAGATTTTTTTTCCTGTGAGTTTCTTTTTAATATGAATACTTCTTTCAGTTTTACTCTATATATGGTAATTATTGATGTTTGTGTAATGCTTTGAAGTTGTAAGGCAGGGTATAAGCGCTAAGTACCCAACAGCAATACTTCATAGTCATTTTCCCATCATGAAAGAGTTTGATGCTAAAAAGTGCTACAGCCCTAAGCATAAAGAGGCTCTGGATGGATTAGGGGAAATGGCCAAAATTGCTGATAATGTTGTTTTCAGATAATAGTTTTAAGTTAGGAAAAACAGATCTGAGTAATGTAAAGCAAACTGAGTTATTTTACCTAACTTCATTTTGGTCTGGAATTTAATAGAATGTGGACTTCACATTTGAGTCAGAATGTGTTTGCTGTTACAAGTTTTGTAGTGGCAGTAAAGACCCACATCCTACAAGGATGTAATCGTGCAGAAGTCAGGAAGTCCTGTAAAACACATGGCTTTGTGAACATCAGCGCTCTCGTTCAGCTGAGTGAGCTCTGCAGCTGTCTGTGAAGCTGCTTCCAGAAGTTGGGAGTATTTTGCATTAGCAGTGGGCAGTAGGATGTGAATCTTTCATTACCCTGATGCTGTTTCGGTACAACAGCACTGTAAAGTGTTTTGGGAAGGCTGAGGTAGTGGCAGGTGGGACACCTTTTCATCACTAATTCCTCTGCTCATTGGGAGTCCCAAGTGATAGTCACTCCTCCAGTTTTAGCTTGCTTTGCCTGTCTCTCCTGTCCCCTGGTCCCACAGCCGCTGAGGATCGTGGTGCCCGTGTGAATTCTGACACCTTGCTGGTGAGGAAGACAGACACCAACCTCCCAACTGGGATAGCGTGGTAGTAAAGTGGTTTGGTCTGTGCTTTGGAGAGGGCAAGGACAGGGTGTGCTGCAGGTCAGTGTTGTGTCGGTACTGAAATATTGTGATACTGAGATGTATCGTAGCCAGGTGTGATTCATTCATAATCTAATTCACGTTGTTCTTGTTGAGCGGTGTGATACTGGTCTGCAAGCTGACCATCCTCACTGTGTGTGTGTTTGCACATGTGTGCACCCAGAGTTCAGGCTGTAATAATGACTGTATTTAATGCCCTAAACATCAGCTCATGCAAGTAGCTGCAGGTTGGGAGAGAAGTGAAAGTGTGTGTGTGTGTGCACACTCTGTAATTATGCATGTTTGGCTCCTGCAAAAAGTAACTGCTCTGAGAATATACTCATTGCATGTTCATTTTTAAATACAAATTTAAGTGTTTGTGTTAGGTGAAGAAGTGTCAGTAGCTTTCCATTAGAAACTATGACTGACAGCTCTTCTCTCTTTTTTGAGTTGCATTGCTGCATTAATGTAGTAGCTTCAAATTAACAGGTGATGAAGAAACCATTTCAATATTCCTGCTATTGATTTAGCTACCCCGTCCCAAATGTGCTCAGTTTTTTTAAGTGATGAAGTTAGATGGTCTTAATTTCTGTAAAGTCACTTAATGACTAGTGACTATTAGAAGGTTCAACCAATGATTCTGAGCAGAGTAGATGGAGACAGCTTTATTCATTTTGTAATTGGTTTCTTCCAAGATAAAGTGTGACAATGAAATGAGGAATAAGGAGTATCCTTTGATATGAAATTGTAGGGGAATATATTGACTTTCCTTTAATTTTGCAAAATTAAATTAGCTAACTGGAGGTAAGAATCAGTGAAAATGAGGCAGCATAGCTGTCACTTCGGGAGAGTTGATTGCTTGAGTGAAAAGGTTTGGAAGTCTGGTCTGGAAATTGCCAATTTGTATGAAAACTGACAGACTACTTAGGGTTCTGTCTTGTGGTATCTAATCCAAGATGAGAAGGCCCTTTTGTTCCTTCTCATAATGAAAACAAGGCTGAACTTGTTTATACAAAATGCCCTAGAGTCTTAGCGGCCTTGTTTGGGCTCAGGTTAAGTGTTCCTTTGGTTCTGAAGGATCTACAGAACCGTAATTCAGCTTACACTCTGAAACCTTTAATACCTTACCACTTACCTTTCTGTGACATCCTTTTGACTTGACTTTTTATATTGATAAGGGATATTAAAAATAATTCTGCCTTGATAAGAAGTAAGCGGTAATTCCAAGCTGGAGGTTGTGTAAATGTAGGGGAAAATGCACACACTGGTTGGGTGTGTAGGATTTTGCTGGCTTGGCTAGTCAAGGAGTGAAATTGTTGGTGTTGCAGTTCACCCCTGCTCGCTTGCTTCTCAGATGGGCTGATTGCAGGGAAAACTTTTGAGTGTATTTCCTTACCTGTAGAAATAGTAACCAGAAAGTCTGGTGAATTGGTGTAGCTTTCTGAAGAACTGACTGAGAGAAGCTCCAAAGCCATGAGGAGGAGCATTATGGCATTGTCTTGGCCAATATATGCAACATCTTTCAGAGTCTCCTTTTACTTTGAATGTAATTGTGTGTGGCCAAACTCAGTGCTAAGTGGAGATGGTGAGGTCCTTTAGAATATGTTAGCTGGAATGCCAGGTATGCTATCAGCCTAACACGCCATTTTTTGAGGATGAATAATGCAGGCGGATTGGATGTCAACCTGAACCTGGCTGTGTGGTTCAGTCCCTGCCCATGGCCCTTCCTGGTGTTCCATGTATCCTGCTTGTCTCCAGGAGCTGGAGGCGTGGTGGCAGTAGGGATCCGGTCCTCGAATCTGTGCTGTAGTTGTGCTTGGTGCAAGCATGACTCCTCTTAAGAAGAGTATAAGCTGGCATCTGTAAGTAAGACATTAATAGTCTTATTTTCAAAGATGCTGAGTCCCTGCAGTTGAATGTGAAGTTGGCAGTCTCTGTGTATGCTTAGCATTTCTAAAAATCAACTCTTGTGTGTGATTTGCCGGCTTTTGCAAACTCCCGTGAGGGTGTAGTTTCTGTTCCTGGGAGCAGTATTAGTAAAAGGCTATGTTGTGTGCTCTGACTTGTGTTTATTGTTGTAATTCTGAAGTCTCCATGTTGCAGAGGAGCAATCTTGCTTACTAGTAATGTCTAGCAGTAAAAAATCAGAATCATCCAGAGAAAACAGTTTGTGGGTTTTTTTGTTTTATGATCTGAGGCTCTGTTCAATCTCTGTTCAATGTCAGTGTGTTACAGAACGCTCTCTACAGCCGTGTGCCATATGCAGACACGCTGGGCGTCATTTCGGATCGCTGGAGGTGTGTTGCTGGAAGTTTTAGCTGGTTGGGGTGTGAGTAGCAGACCTTCCCTTCCCCTTCAGTGGGGCAATAGTTTTGGCAGCCTGGCAAAGCAGGTGAGGGGCTGTCCCTGCAGTAATGCTGGTGATCTTTTTAACCCATTGTGGGTTTGGGGAATGATTCAGTCGCTTCTCTGGCTGCACGCAGAGCTCCCTCTCACCTGCTGACGTCAGGCCAATGGTAAATTTATGAATTGGGACTGTGGAAGTTGAAGCTTTGCTCTGTGCACAGCTATGTGCCTGTTGGTAGTGACCAGAGAGCTGCAGAAAAGATCTCTGTGTTACCTATTCCTGGAGCATATTTCCAAGGTTATGAGTTAAGGGTCAAATATTTACTGTTTGTGAAAATGAAATGCTGAATACTATGCCCAGTGCCAAAACCACAGAAATTGTCAAGGTGTAGAACCCTAAATAGAACCAGTCCTAAAAGTTGCATCCAGTTGACATTAAGAGTGTTAAAGTTCAGGCTCTACACGAGTGACCTATCACCAACAAACTGATTGGGGAATTACGGATGGCAAGCACACATGAGGCGGCTTCTAGTCCCCTGATGGTTCCCTAAAAGTACCAGGCAAAGAGGAGACAGTTTGATTTCCTGGAATAAGTTGCCCAAGCTGGCTAAGGAGTGGAATAACAAGTTTCATAGCTCTTTAGTGGTTTTTGGACAGACTGATTCATGCTCAAGTGTCAGCATGACTTCTGAAAATACAAATTTGCTTTGTAAAAATAGTATTAAAAATATGTAGTTATTTTTCATTTATTATTGATATTGATCTAACTTACAGTCCTCTTGGACAAATGAGCGTTTTTGCCATTAATTTCAACAGTTGAGAGAGGAGCTTACCTTAAAATACTGATGGATCTTAAGAGAGATGAGTCTGACCCTCCCCCCTGCTTCCTGGTCTCTCTAGCTCACAGTAAGCATGAGAACTTTTCCTCTTTTAGGTTATGTCTAAATTTGTGGGGAAAAAATAGTTTTGATATTGCATAGACCTATGGGGGAAAATAACAAGAGATCTGGGTCAAAAAAGTAGGACGTGCAAGATTTAGAAGCTGTTGAAGTGTATTTATTTGTCCTATATTAGGTTAAAGGAAGTATTGGTGCTCTCAGTTTGGCAACGTGTCCTTCAGTCTGCGGTGTGCTGTAAAGGGAAGACAACTGTTAAACAATGAATCACCACTAATTTTTGTATGGATGTCCACATTCTTCTCTAGTGCAGAAATTTCTGCTTGTGTATCAACACAAACACACTTTCCTAAACACAGACTCTTGGAGATAAATTTTAATTGGGAAGTGCTTTGTAAAAATACAGATTTTTGCCATGATGATGTTTGTGATTCTGTAATGTGTTTACTTTGGGGTTGCATTTCTTCAGATTTTATACTTTTTAGTGTACTTATAAAGCAAAGTTAGCATTAATGTGTATGGAGGAAAATGAGGGATGGTGTTGTCAAACTATCTATTAATGCTGACATCAAATAAGTTGTGCTGGAAACATATCTTGTGTAGCAATGGATTAGCTGTTTCCAATTGCTAGTGCAACAAATCTGGGGTTTATAGAAGTGGGGTCTGTATTTTCTGAATAACACGAATGTTTTCCTGATGCCGACATGGTACCTGATTTTTCCACTTCATTTTGAATGCACAACTAAATTTCACAATCTGGTGTCTTGTTTAGACTGTAAGTATCTAGCATTGTGGGCATAAAAAAAGTCAGCAATATGAAACTTCAATATGTTGAGTTGTGACAAAACTTGAACACAAACACAATGAAACAACCTGCTAAGCAGTTTTGGTGAGCTTGGTCTGATAGCAGGAAAGGATATCTAAATGTAGCTGATTAATAGAAACTGACTTATTTTTCTTGTTGTTTTGTTTTTTTTTTTCTAACAACTTTTGGCTTTATAGTAAATATTTGTCACAGTTGTTTGAGTTGTAAGAAAAATGCTTTGTATTTCTGTGAATGTCTTCCAGGACAGATTGTGAATGGCCTTTGATTACGTTAGAAATATCAATGTTATCTTGCTGTTGGCAAAATCCACGTTCGTTGGTTCTTGTGCTGTCTACACGTGCAAGGTTATTTTGATATGGATTAGTTATTCCTAGTTCATCAAGGTCCTTTGTAAGATTCTTTCTTACAGTACATAAAATAAAACTTAATTTTTAATGTATTTAATGTGTAAGAGTCTCTTCTATTAAAATAAAACAAAAAGCCCTCCTGACCTCTGGGTCATCCCATTGAGGTGCATGGGCACCACAGCCCTCCCCAGGTGTATTATTTTCTGGTAAGATGGGAATTGCTTTTGTCTTAAGAAATGAGCCCTCTCTCTGTGTGGTTCTGTGGGCCGCTTGTGAAAGCACCAAATTCAATTTTCCCATCAGTCTGCTGTTGTCCCAGTGCCTGGAAACAGCTGGGGTCCCATGTTAGAGAGGTACTCACTGCTTGCATGTACTGGGGACTTCTAGAGATCCTGTGTGTCGACAGAAATGGTGGGAAGAATTAAAAAAAAAAAAATACACAAAAGATAAAGGGATGGAAACTTTCAGAGGTAGCCAGGGAAAACACTCTCGATGTGTTTTGACTCGCTCTTTGACGCTACGGGTGACTTCATACGCGAGGCTCGGAGGGTATGTGAAATGCAGTGTCAGACTCCGGCTAGGAGAGCGTCCCTTACGTAGGCTGAGATTTGTCTGTTGTGCCGGCAGCAAGGCTTGTGTATGTTGGACACTGCTGCAGAGCTCCAGAAAGCTCCACTGATGGTGTTAGAATATGTGAAATTTCATTTGCGTGCTTAATGTGCCTCCCACTTTCCCAGCTGTGGCCTGTAACTACCTGCTTGCGGAACGGAGTTTTTCAAGGTGAAATGAAAGAAATGCACAGGTTTTAAAAACACATTCAGAGATCAGGTTAGTCAGATTTCATTTCTGTTAATGTTGCTGTAAATGGTGAAAGTTTGGAACTGCAATGTACTTCCGTGTGCCTGTTGCTGCCTACTTGTATTTGTTAATCTGGTGCTGCTTGACCTACTGCTGTTCTGTGTAATTAAAATAACCCCCCAAGCCTCCCCCTATGTGATAAAAAGACAAATGGTGCAAGATTATGCTGCTTTTTTTCTTTCTGAATTAACCCCTTCCAAGTGTCAGGGTGGCTCTGCCTTCTCCTCTTGGCTCTGCTTCCTTGTCCGCACCGTAGAGGGAAAGTGGCAAATAAGTGTAGTGAACTGGAGTGTTTTGTGTCCACCCTGACAGTTTGCACCGTTTTATTCTTCCTAAGGCTTTATTTCATTTTTCTAATCATTCCCCACCTATTTTTTTTTCCTGGCCTTTCTCTCCTTTTCGTTATTTTGGACTTTTGCTTTCTTCCTGTCCGTTCTCTTGTCAGTCCTTTAAACCAAATTGGTGCCTTTTTGTTTCTGTTCTCTGGATTTTCTCTGCTTTCTTCCCCTTTCTCAAAATGTTAGTTAAGTTTATGTGCAGGACTCCGTCCTAGGTAGCCCTCTTGGACTGGAGGGGTTGGATGGGTTTGGATGATGCAGCCTGAGTCAGTGGTGGAGCAAAACCTGCTGGGCTGCTGGGGAAGTCTCATTTTCCTGTGCGTGCCCCTGGCAGAGAGCAGGAGGTGAGCGAGGGGCCTGCCTGCGGGCACATGGGTGCTTGGGATGGGCACACAGGGCAGGAAATGCGGAGGACACATTTTGGCAGTGCTTTTATACTATAAAAATAATCTTGGCTCTAGGCATATAGCATTGATCCAACTCTTGTTGAAGTCGGAGGCTTTGGAGGGAGGTGGTGTGAGCATTTAGTAAAGACACAAAAAGCTAAGGAGGTTGGAGTGAAAACCTCGGCGCAAGGTGGGGTTGGCTTTGGGCTTTTCAAAATCAGGGTTTTTATGCAAGAAGTTTTTATTGACAGTGTGACTTAAAATTAGTGAAAACAAAGTCAGTCATCGTGAAATCAGTGGCAGCCTTATCTTATTGTTTTTATTGTGGGTAGTGTTGACAAGTCACATGCCCCATTGTTCTGGGTGAACAAACAGGGCTTTGAGGCTGCAAGCTGGGACTTGCGCACTTTGTCCTGTGTGGAACTGCGACTTCAGAGCTGAGATATTTGTCTTTAAAGAGTTCACATTCAGAAACTACATGATAAAATACTCTCTTGCTTGATATCTAAGCACCGTTTTTGTTTCATGTCCTGTGGTCCAGGACCTGAGAAAATAAACACAGGTGACTTAATGGATCATAAACTCTCTCCTACCTCATTGCCCAGTGAAACCTATGGATAGCAGGCTTGTGTTCAGGCTCCAAAGTGGATGTGCTTGGGACAGAGAGAATGCAGAATGTGCTTTTGAGAAAGTCAGTAGAAGATTTTTGCTTTAAAGTCTTCCAGGTGTAAGTGCTTTACCACAAAGCTGGTGACACTTGAGACAATAATAGTGAACCTTATCTCTACTGAAGTTATAGTTTTGTGGATCATCTCTAAATTACTCATGCAGTTTATAAATCCCTATAATCAGGATATGTGTAGTGTAACTAAGATGGATGCAGTAGAGACTGGCTGCAGGAGCAGACTTGGCACGTGTAGGCTGTGGATGTAATCATCCAGCCGGATCTGGGGGAGAATTCCATTGAAATTGCTCTGAGTTTTGCTTAAGGAAGAGCAGAAAGATAAGTCTTCCCTGCCTACAGTGATTTTTATTATGTTGTTGTTTTTAGTACATCTTAACAATGCCTGTGTAGCTCATTGTCTCGTCCAGTATTTTTGATTTGTAGAATAAATGTGGTTTTGGTTTGTTTTTTTTTTTTTTCATTTGTTCATTTTGTTGTCTTTATTATTTTTTTTTTTTTTAATCAGCTTATAGTCTTGCTTTTTCTTCTTTGGAAACTGGTCCTTGCAGTGTGTTTTATACCTATTTATACCTATACAGGACTATTCACCAAAATGATCTTGAATTGTCAGGGCTCCACAGTAGGTATTACCAAGTAACTTTCATATATAATGGCACGGAAGGTGGTAGAAACTTTCAAGCTGGTAGAAATTCTCGTAGCAATCTCGACTGCGTGTCGACAGTGTCAGCTGTGTGTCCATCTGCTCTCTGGTATTAGAAAACTTCCTCAGTTTGGGTGGCTTGCAGGCAGCCTGTAAAATACTGCTTTAATTTTGGTGCAGAATGAATGGCAAACTTTTGGCATCCTAATGTGGGTGTAATACAGCAGTGGAATATATTCTGTGGGTTACTGCTCAAGGTTTTCAGACTTTTTTTTGAGCATGACTGCAGTTTGTTTACACAGTCTCTTCATAGGAACTGCTTGATACAGGGAATTATGGAATTACTTTCTGGTTATAAATTCTCTGAATACATTTCCACAGGCCTCTCTAGCTTTGTGGTGGATCCCCAGACTCCCCACACCCACAGTTTTGCTTTTCTGAGTTGACCTAATATACAAGTATGTAATAGATAACAGTGTTTACTTTATTTTTCGTTTACATCACTGAAGATTTTCTGTCCACATAATGATTGGGACAGAAAGCTGGTGTCAGGATTATCTGTTATTTCTGCCACCGTGTGACCTTAGCAAATGGATTAACAAATTTGCCCATGCACCAGTGATTTAATACTTAACAGGAGCTTTTTCAGACTAGTTCACTGCCCTGAGATCTTCTGATGAAAGGCCATGTAGCAGTGTAAAAGTGGCTTTTGTTTAATTTCCCAGTTTCTGGTTACTTGGAGTTTTCAGTTTAAGCAAGAGCTCCGTTTTTATTTATGGCTTTTGTGTGTGTCTTTCAGTTTTCCATTGGACAGAATGTGGTCCTTCACATTGGAAATACTTTCTACTAGTGCCAGGACATATTGGAATTAGGCTGCTTGGTTCATAAAGTTAGTCATGTTTGTGTCCTTAGTAATGTGGAAATGCAACCTTACATGAAGTTTTGAGATACCTGCACTTTATCTGGACCTTGGCAGTGTTTTGGGAGCGAGGAAAGGTGGGACTTTCTTGGTGGAGCCACTTCGCAGCCCCTTGTTCCAGCACTGGGAGTGGTGGGACACTTGAGCTGTTCTTGATGGAACACAGGCACAAAAATGTTTGTCCTCTAGTGTGGTATATTAAGTCCTCTGCCATGCTGAGACAGATTTATAGGTCCTAAAAACATCATCTCCGGAAGGATGTGTTAGACCCATCAGCTGTTTTGGTGGGGGTAGGGGATTAAAGTCCAGTTTTGCTGCCTGGCTCCACAAACAGTGGGATTGCTGCTGTGAAGGCTGTGACCGACCCATTGGAGTGAGCCCAGGTTAGGTAAGGGTGGGCTGTGAACTTGTTATCTCAGCTCTGCTATCAGGCAGAAACTTCAGAGAGTGCAGTGGGCCAGCCGATAGCTCAGCCAGTCTGTACACACAGGCTTGTGCTGACTGCTTGGGTTCACCCATACATAAAATAGACATAAATCTTTCTCATGTGCGTATAATTTCATTTGGGTGAGTCTTCCTTTATAACTTCCTAAATGATTCTTGTTTATAAGTTTAACTATAAACTAATTTACAAGCTTTTGTGAAATCTTTTTTTATGCCCTTTTCTGAAAGCCAGTGGTGTTTTCCTGGTCTGAGGACATTGATTTCTGGTGAATGTTTTCCTTGTTGGTATAGGTGTCTCCTAAAGCACATCTTGGTCCTGGCTGTCACAGCTGTGTTTGTGATCTGATGAGCAGACATTTGCTGTTAAATTATCTTATTTTCATAGGTTGTTTGGACATTTTTCAGCTGCTGAAAAAATAAAATTTTAGGAAGTGTTTTAATTCTGAGGTGTCTCTTCACTTTGGAAGTAGTACTTAAAGTTGTATACATTTGGGTTTTGCTATTATAAATTGTCCTTCTATATGGTGACTTTTCTTATTTTCACCATACTCTGCCCTGAGAAGTATCTCTGGTTAATTTGAAAAGAAAGTCCTGCTAGTACTTTAATAAATACCTTAAACTTTGCAAAAATGTATTTACACATACTGGCAGCATGGATTGAAGTTAAAAGTGGAATTTACAGTATGCTCACATTTTTTTTGGAATGACTCCAGGAAGAATGTGTCTCATTCCTGTTTAGTGTAATATATATCTATATATCAGCTGATATAGCTGTTGGTGTAGTCAAGCCCTAATTGTTTGAAAAAATATCACTTAAGTGTGATTCTTTGGTATATTTAGAAGAGCTGAGTAAAGCCCTTTCTTGGTTGAACCATTTTCTTGTGATCTGAGGCAGTTTACATGTTCTTCCTAAGAAATACATTATCGCTCCACTGAAGTCAGTTCAGGTTCTCTGGAAGTAATCCAACCTTCAGGAAAGAAAAATATTAGTGTGCATGTTGAGGGAAAGGGTTTCCCTTTATTTCAGAATTTGCTTGTCATGTGTAGCAAATAAGCCATTTTCAGACGCATTAAGGCTCTGTGAAACTAATTTTCAGCGTTGACAGTTTTCTAGTCCTGGGTTAAGCAGAAAGATTTAAATTTAATGTTTCCAATTTTTTTGTTTGCTTGTTTTAAATAGGAAGGGACATGTATATTTACTCAGTTATAATTTGGGTGCCCTGCATGTTTCAGGATAACAGAAAAATGAAACATTTGAAATACTGAGGATGATGGTGATTTTTTTTAGCCAGTCATTTATTTCAGTGTCTGAAACGTTTTGTAGCCAATTTAGATGTTGGAATTTACGGAAGTAACCTTTGCTTGGAAGCCTTAAATGTTTGTAATGTGTTGTTTATTTGGTTTATGAAGTTTTGTGCCATTTGAACGCTGGTTTTTGTTTTAGCAATGAGTTTTGGCAGAGCAAATTCTAGCATATGTAGTCGGTCATAAACAAACTAGAGACCACTAATGCTTTTGTCCTGTGGCTGTATCAAAGCATGTGAGGTTAAATTAAAACTGTCTGACTTGGCTTCTTTGGGCCTGTGCTCCACTGAGACCTTCAGGATGCTCATGTTAAAATTCCGTGCCTTCTGTCATTAAAGCAGTCACTCTCTTTAAGTTTTTGCGACTTTGATCTTTCAGTCGAGGAGGAGTTTTCAGGTTTCCAGGCTCGGTTTGTGGCTGAAGACCAGCGCTGTGCACGCAGGCCTGCCTGGGTTGGGCGCCTGCTCTCCAAAGCGAGTGGCGCTCCAGTGATTTCTGGCGGATTTAATTCGCTTCCCGCGGGAGGGCAGGGATTTGGCAGAAGCCTGCCCTTCGGTAGCTCTGAGCTCTTGCAAGTTACGCAAGCCGGGCCATTGAAGCGGGCTGTGAAGCCTGCGGCCGGCCGCACGAGGCGGGTGAGGGGCGGTGGAGAGGAGCCCTCAGCCCAAGGGCTGTGCTCTGGAGGCTGCCGAGGGGCAGGGGCGGCGTGCCCGGCTGAGGCTGGCACCCCTCGGCAGGACGGTCGGGATGGCCTCTGGACGGGGTCAGCAGGACAGGATGGAGCCTTCTCCTCATCACAGGGGTCAAATAGGGTTCCTTCTCCAGGAACCTGCCACCCGCCCTGTGACCTGCCCTTCATTCTGTCCACAGATTTAGCCACCAAAGCCATGGCATTCTTCCTACACCTGTGCAAAGCACTTCTTTCGGTGTTGCTTCAGAACCAAGTGCTGTCTTCGCCTCCCTGTCATTGCAATCGTAGAGCTACAGTTTAGAAATTATAATTTTTTTTTTAATATTTGCACATATTTCAGTCTATTTTCCTAAATAATTTATGTAGACTTTTAATACCTTAATGACTCAAAACCTCAGCTCGTTTTGTTTGGAGCTATTTCTTCCACAGGCAGAAGTCAGACCTGAAATGTTTTTTTTTCTAAAGTTTGTGAAGAAAAAGCTCTCTGGTAGCATTTCTGAATTGTTGAGATTAGCTCTGAATTTCCAGATAATGTAATTTTCTTTTTTAAAAGAGGTCCCCTCCCCCCTCCCCAGCAAGCCCTAAAGTATTCTTTGTGTGAATGTACTATATGATCTCTAATTATATGATCACATACCATTCCACAAATAGTGCAATACAATAGCATAGAATTATTTCTAGGATCTGGTAGAGGTCTATTCACTAGACTACCTTAAACCCTGAGCCTGCAAGTTGTTTTGTGTAAATTGACTCCTTTGCCTCCCAGAAGCCCTGTTTACTGTAGCTCTGCCATAAGCCCAGGTTCAAAGCTGGCTATGGAATCAGGGTTTGGGATGTCAGCCTTGAAAGTTGCCATTTAACTGCTCTTATACAGCACATGCATGTTAAGTAGGCTAGCAGAATAACAGTGAAATTGCTCACCTAGGTCTGCAGATGAATTACCATAATTAACTGCTTCTTCCCATGAATTGCACCTAACAAGGGCTGTGCTGTTGGCTGAAAATAAATTGCATAATGCATTGCTGTTGACTAAATTATTTACGTACCTCAGAGAGGAGATGGTATAAAAAGGCTGCAGAACGAGAGTGCTGGACCATTATGAAAAAGAAATGGGGGAAGGGAATCACAGCTAGAACGTGGTGTAGCCTTCTCCTGGGTCACCAAGGAGCTCTGTGTCCTGTTTGCAACACACTGTGTGCCTCCATGGTTACATATTTATCACATTGCATTGCATAATGTATGTGTGGAGAAAGCAGAGTTAGATCTGTGCACACAGCCTTGGGCCTGCTCTTAAAAAGAGTGTGGCTGTGTAGTTATAAATTGCTAAAAATGGCTTTTTTTTTTTTTTCTCTCCCCCTGTGTAACTGGTCCCAAAATATCTGAAGTCAAAAGCAGAATATGGCTTAAAAAAAAATCAGTTATGAACCAAACTGGACAATTTTTGAAATGCTTGCTGTTCCGTGTTTATCCATGAAGTGTCCTTTGTGTGCCTGTTGTGAGGTGCTGAGGATTAAGCTATATCCATTATGTGTTTTTCTTAACTTCTTATTTAGCCAAGAACTGTTTTAAAAGAGCTATATTTGGATCTGCTATCCTTTTGTTGTCTTGTGGAATGCTGTGCAGCCCTATTTATTGCAATTTACTAAAAAAGATGGCTCTACTACATAGAAATTACTTACACTACCAGAGGAGTCAGACAATAAATACACATGTGAGCTGCTCCATGAACACACAGTGGTAACACCAAAATAAGTGCAACAACTGGACATGAGCTCTGTCAGAGGTGGTGTT
Organism: Poecile atricapillus; assembly: GCF_030490865.1. Taxonomy (NCBI): domain Eukaryota; kingdom Metazoa; phylum Chordata; class Aves; order Passeriformes; family Paridae; genus Poecile; species Poecile atricapillus. The sequence goes on from NC_081256.1 coordinate 21,085,084, forward strand.
TTGTGTTAGAATTTTCCAAAATATGACTTGTCACAGCTTGTGTTTTCCATAGGTAAAAACCAATCTGGAACTGTAGATCTCGATTCCTAATTTTCTGTAGGGTTTGCTTTGGTCTGGGACTTTGTTTTGGGCCTAATCTTGACAGAGTCCTTGGCAAAACTTGAAAATACTTTTTGTTCCCTGTGCACAAGGTTGTCCATCCATCTGCCTCCATGACAGAGGTGATGGCTCAGGATGGACAAAGGAAGCTGCAAGTGGGGTCATGGCCCTCACAGAAACTCAGTTGTTTATGTGTTCACTTCTGGTTATGATCCCAGTGGAAATGTGGTTGCAGTGGGGAAAAGCTTTGTAAAAACAGCCCTGCTTAGGAAATTGGATCACAAATAATTTTTTATAAGTAGGCCAAAACATTGCGTGATAAGGTTTGTATTGAGAAGGCTCCCTGTTCTTGCCAAGTTAGCTGGAATAGGTCAGCTTTTGCGATAACAGCAACAAGGAAAACCAGTCGGTTGTTTTTAGGTTGGTTTTTTTTTTCTTTCTTTTACCTATTAATTTTTCTTGAAAAGCTTTATTTCCTGTTTGAGAACATGTGCTTTAAGTTTGGCAAAGAAGTGATCTTTGTGTCAGCAGGGGTTATTTTTGGTTTGGTTTTGTTTTGGATTTGTTTTGTTGGTTTGGAATTGTTTTAATGTTGGTAGGGCTATTCTGTAAAACATAAATCTGGCATAGGCAACCTTAGTTTTTGCATTTCTAATAGACTGTTCACACTGGTGAACCACTTACTGTGGAGAGGTTGTGTTGTAGTATTAAAAAGCGATAAATGACAGGAACCCATTAATTGGTCTGCAGGCAAAAGTGTAAAGATATGAAAACAGGCTTGGAAATAAAATACATCAATGCTACCTAACATTTGTTAGGTACCTAACAAATTATGACACAGCATTTTTAACAAACACTTTTCTGCAAAATTTAAGAATGCTTTCAAACACTTCACATGTGGTTCCTGCACTGTACACTTCATAGTGATGAGTGATTAACACTGCTGCAAATACATCCTGTCCAAAAAAATGCCACAGAGGAAAATTTGTTTTGTCTGTGTAGATTTTGGGGTTTTTTTTATGTTGTGTTTCGTATTTATATTTTTAGATAATAATCCAAATTTATTTCATGGAAACCAATGTGAGACTCCCCTAGGAAGGTTTTGAGATCTGCAGTGAACAGAAAGGGAATCTGCTCATGGTTATTAAAGTCCTTCAGACACATGGTGACTCTTGAAATCACTGCTGAAGGATGGAGCCTTTTCTGCTGTTCTGTTGTTGTTTGTCACTGTACTGTTATTGTTGTTAAAGCTGTTATTTAGGAGGGAGGGGTGATCAGAAAGGACAGCAAAGACCTTGGAAACACCCTGCCAGAATTTGAAATCTGAACTGGGGTGTTGTAAAGGCATATTTTTTTTTAGAGGACTGGAGGAGGAGACCAGGGCCATAAGAGTGTAGAGGAAGGGGAGACTAGCATTAATTCTGTTTCTTGCTCTTCCCTTTGGAGCGCTGAATGCCTGAGTTCAGTTCCCTGCTCAGCAGCTTCCTTGTTCTGTCTGTTAACAATCAACTGATTTAGGGTCACAAGTGCATTACAGGACAGGCCACCTGACGTGGCACTGCCTATTGCCTGTGGGACAGGGACCCATCAGTGTTCTGGGGTTTAATTGTGCCTTATGGTGTGCAGGCAGAACTTCAGTGAGAAAATTGTGCAGTAGGGAAGGGATATAGAGAGAGGAAAGCTTGCATGGAATTACTGATGCTACGTTGTCTGGGAGGAGAAGTGGTAATTTCAGAATGTGGCATAACTGTCTTATCTGTTTGGTTTTTTGGTGTGTTGGATGAAGATTTTTGTGTGTTACAGAAAAATTTTAAGAGAAAGATCACAAAAGGAATAAATGAACAAATGTTGTGCAAAGCCTTGGGGCAGTGAGAACCTGCTGTGAAGCATGAGTAGGGGGGCAAGGCTTCACATTTAATGTATAATTATAGGTATGGAACAATTGTAAATTTGCAGGTGAGAAAATACTGTACTTTGCATCAGGCTTTCCAAGTCCCAGTTGAGCACGGATGGTATTTGTCTTGGCTAACATCTGTTCCTTTCTGGAGTAAGTGGCTTTAAAGGAAGGCATGAAACTTTAATATGATTTCTGGTTAGCTCAATCTATCTCTTTCTTTATATTTTCAAAACATGCTTTATTTTATTAAATTCAAGAATACAGGTTACCTGTACAAGCTGCTGGCTCCTTACATAAATAATCATATGATAAATGCAATTAGATTGAAGTTCAGCAATATTGAAATCACTTCCATAGGAAGCTGGCTGGATGCCCAGACATCTGACGTCATCTAGGAACCACACTCTCGGTCTTGGACAAATGTCTTTGGCACAGCCCTGTGAAAGTCACTGTGGTTGGGATCTGGGTGGAAATAAGCTCAGAATGGCTGAATGTTTATGCCTGATGCCTTCCCAGGCATCTCCCTCCCCTCAGACACCTTCCTGCACACCTCTGAGGATCCCTGCTCTCAGCAGGCACAGGGAGGAGAATGCCAATCCTTAACCATTAGGAATTCTTTCATGTATAGCAACAAGTTTCCACTCAGCCTTCCAAACCCTTGTTATGCTGTAATAATGTGGGAGAAGGACTTCATTGTGGCCAACGTAATTCTTGGTAAACAGAGACGAGGAATGATGTCTCATTAAAAAATGCAGTGTGGCAATAGGAAAATCATGTTTATTACCAGTTCTAGAGTTGTATAAATAGAGATGTGAGACATCTGCTGAGCATTGCTATAGTAGAAACACTGAAATCACTTTTTTTCGAGTTAATAAATCTCAGATTTAGGAAGGAGAGTAATGGAGTGAGGGCTAAGAGCAAAGCAAATGAAATGAGCAAGGGTGGTGGAATGAAGGGAGGCTTTTTCAAATATATTTTCCTAAAGAGGTAGTTGTATATCAGTGTTCAATGTTTTAGGATTTGTATCTCCCTGTGCTTGTTGAAAAGCAGGACAGACTAGACATAACTAGGAAAAGCCTTGTATCAGGCCATTTGATTGGTTGTTTATTTATTTATTTTAGAACAATTAATGTTTTTAAATAATTAAAGTTTTGAAAAATAATAAAAAAACCCCACCCTCTTTTTGTGCAGTGTAGTTCTTAGCTGCTATGGAGCAGAATCATAGTTTAGATTTAAATCCAAAAGTAAACGAGTAATTTATTGCCTGTTAAACATGAGCAAATAAAATCCCAGTATATTAAAGAATGTTTTGAATCTATTTCCACGGGAAACGTAGACAAGAATCTCTCAAAAATGGTCACCAGTGGCCTAAACGAGGTAATTGTGTTTGCTGTGTGACAAGTGTGTGTTCTTGCAGGATCACTGGTTTTACCTAGTGGAGCAAGAATAAATAATAGAAGGTGCAAGTGCCACAAAATGTAGTTCCACAAATATACGCCAATATTTCTCTTTAATACAACAAACTTGGTTGAAATAAGGAGAAACTTCGAAATTGCATCAGGTGTATTTCAGACTGGTTTAATAGAATTCTTATGTTTCATTTTGTTGTTTGGCTTTGGGGTTTTTTAATACTCCAAGGTAGACTGCTGGATGTTTTCCTGCTGTATTTATGTACTGAAATTTGTGAGGTAGTCAGCTGACCACCATCACCTCTCATCTCATGAATATGTATTCCGATTTTCTTTTGTTTAACAAAAAAACCTGTAAAATAATGCTGTGCTGTTTTCCACTCAAACCCCTTCTTATTCCCTGGTTCTGATGGTAATAATGTTACCTCAAGACCTGTCCCCTCCCTTTCCAGTGTTGGCTTTCCTCAATAAAAACCCATTCTTCATCTATTCCCAGTTTAGCAACCAGTTCCCCAAACCCATTCAACTTTATCCAAGTCTGATGCCAAACTGAATTCTGTGTGGTATGGAGCATCCACCAATTTCTATGTTCTGACCATAGTGTTAGTATGAGGATTTTCTTTAAGGTTATTGTTAGAAATTTTTTAACAAAAATCAACTGTGAACAGCTCAAGAAGAGCACGGCAAGACTTTTTTTTTTCCAAACTCTAAATCATTCTATCTTGAACTTTTTTTTTTTTTAAATAGATTTGTACAATGTGTGTTTTGAGGTGGAAAAATGAGCTAAGATTCTGAATATTGTTCAAACAGACCTGAAAACTTGGTGTTTTTCTGACTGCAGGCTGACTGCTCTCATGTTCTGTGGACATTTGTGTGTGTAAATGAAATGGTCGATTCTGTTTAATTTGAAGGTGGAAATTGCTGTAGTATTTAGTGAACCAGTTATGATTGCTGGATTGGGGTGGCATGGGAAGTTTGAGGGACTTCATTATTTATGGGGAAATTTTTATTTTGTGGTTCATTATATTGACTTGAAATTAATTCACTGTGAGGTTCCTGTAAAATTGCTTTGTGTGAAATAGTATTTATTTTAGCTTTTAATAAAACGCCCTGACTTCTATGAAAGGCATGAAAATAATTGAAATAAATTATATGCAAATAATTATTTAAATAGTTCAGAAATATAATGTGTGGTCCAATTAAAATTCGTGGACTCCCATCAGTCTTCCTAAGTGAAGTCCCCATAATGGTGTTTTTCAGCTCAGTTTGTCCTGCTCTTGGGTTTTTCCACGTGAAATTCAGCAGCAGCTTGGGTCAAGCAGAGCATCCCTTTGTATTAGAAACATGATGAGGATTATCTTTCTAGTGATGGCATGGTGAGGATTTTAGGAACACCTGGAGAGAGCTGTTCTCACTGCTGCCTGGATTTCAGCCCCAGAGGGTTTAAATCTCTAACCCTGCTGGGGTCAGAAGCTGCTGGACTCCTCCTTGGTGCCAGGCAGGGCAGCAGCTCCAGCTGTGGCGTTCAGTGGGGAGGATGCCCAAATCAGGGTGTTGAGGTGGGTCTCAGCTACACAGCAAACTCTTACTGGGATTTTGATACACACAGGAGTAAGGAAAGCTCATCAGGACCCTGGCTGTAGGCAAGAAATTAGGCTATAACCAGATCTATCCCTTTCTTGGGTGTCTCCAGGTCTATTTTCCTTACGTTGCTGTGTTTTCTGAAGCTCAAAATAATGCCTTGCTCTCAACTGATACTAATCATCTTGCATGCACTGAAGTGTGGATCTGACTGTGACTCAGAACAATTTAAAATCAGGCTTCATGTCTTATGAAAATAAATGGTTCCCAGAGGAGAAAGGACTTCTGTTTTCATTTATTGCTCGTGATGGCGAGCTGTGTCTCAGTTTGAGACGTCCCATCTTGCGCTGACTTCCTCCGTGTCCCAGTTCATGCTGACAATGCCATTGGCTTTGATCCCAGCCTTTACTGGGAGAAAATCTTGTCATGGTTTGGGTGGCTTGTGCACAGATCTGATAAGAGAGGGTTTCTGATGTTTCGTCAGCAGGTCAGGCAGGGATTGACAGAAATATGACTGGCCTGTGTTTTCAGCCTGGGGAGGGAAAGGTAGCATTGGAGGGAAGAACTGAATTGGCTTTGGGAACAGCCCTGGAGCAAGGAACTACTGAAATAAAGGCTGTGGAGATTGATCTGTGGGGGTTATTGCTGGAGGGTTTGTGAAACATTTTGCTATCATTAAAATAAATTGTATTTGAGTGTTTTCTAACTGGTACCTTATCTTTACCCCACAATTGAAGGAAGTTACTTTTTGTCCTTTTGGATTGCACTGGGTGTGTCTGTTTCAGGGGTTTTTAGCCAGTTTCAGGGGGATTTTTTTTTTTTTACTTGGATGAATGATCTAGGTTAGTTACTTAAGTAACAGGTTTCAAATGGGAAGGGAAAGTTAAATTTTCAGCCCTGTGTTTGCCTGCCGTGAGCTCAGCTGAGAAGAACGTTTAATGGTTTCATTGAAAACTGTCGAGAGCTACGGGAATATTTGCCTAAATTAATTCACCACATTAATTTGTAGCTGACACTGGGTAGTGTGGGTAATACAGGATACACTGTAGTTCCACCTTTGGGCATGGGCTAGTGGATTTTTTTTTAAAGCATGATCTTCCCCATCAGAGGCAGTGTGTAAGATTGGTTGCCCATTTGTCAGAATTTTAGATAAACTAAGACAGAGTTGCTTTTGTAGACAAGTCTATTTTTGGAATATCTTCTGGGAACAGTAAGTTGGGGTGGCAATTTTTATTTGTTTTTGGATGCTCTCTCATTGTCCTCATCCTTGTCAAGCTGGACAAAATGGTTACATTTTAAGACAAAAAATGTAATCTGATTTGGGAGCTAATGCATTGCATTATTCAACAGCAGCCTCCACCCAGTTAAATGTAGTATTGGCAGTTGCAGTACCACGCTTCAACGTATTGAAGATTAAAATATGTGTATTTGTGGGAGAGCATTTCTGGTGCTTTTTATTTGATACATGTAATCATCATAACCCATTTGTTGTTCATCTGTCTAGTTTCACGTGTATCACACCTGTGATCCTTCAGAGAACCTGTGATCAGTTATACCTTACTGCAAAAACAAGAGATTTTTGGTAGCCTTCCCTTAAAAAGTGGGAAACATGCATGGACACTGGTGCAGATTTAGAGCCTGCAGTGTGATTTTGTGTTATCCTGTATAGCTGCTGTGGAAGTTTGGCTGCCTGTTCATTAGATTATTTTTTTATTTTATTATTTCACTTAGGAAGCTTGTTTATTTTTATAACACTAGTGAAAGCAAAAATCTCAGGAGGCTGTGCTGAATGGCTGCAGTTATTTGAGAAAAATTCAGAATGAAATTTACCTTCTTTTCTCAGCAAGCAAGAATGCAAGAATTAGTACTGATTAAGACCTCCTATATTATCATCTTGTTAATTATAATTTTCAATTATGGCTTAGGGGAAGGGGGTGTGTCACTTTACCCAATGAATTAAGGAAAGAGCAGCAGGTGGAGAGGCTGAATCTTTGAGCTGTTCAGTCCAGCAAACAAAGTCATGTGTTTGTGTGGAGGGGGCTGAGTTAGTTCTCCTTGCTTGTGACATCTGGTTCACCTCGTGCAGCAGCGTGCGGCTGGGTTTGGGGCAGCTGTTGGATTTGTGGTTGGATGTGTTCTTGACTTTCTGTTGCATTTCATTGGGCTGTGTGTTCCTGGAAATGATAAGCTCTGTGTGGCAGTGGGAGATTCCGGTAGTTTTTCATTGTTCTGAGCAACATCTGTAGTCAACTGTACAGTTTCAGAGGGCAGGTATCTGGGAACCCCAAATCTCTTTGTATGCTGCCAAATGGAAAATAAGAATCCTATTTGCATTCTCGGTCCTGTTTTCAGTCTGATGGGGAGATTTAGTTACCTAAATGACATAAAAACCCAAGCAAGACTGGCCATAGGCCAGAGCTCCATCTTTGTGCTAATGGGCGAGTGTGCTTTTTGTAACTGTGCTTGTTACCAGGAAATCAGCAAGAGCAGGGCTGAAACCCTGCCTTTGGAGGAGCAGTAGTGTTTGATCAAACCGGGTGTGTGCCGGATCACAGCTGCTACTTTAGGGCTTTTTTTGTGCAAATCCAATCTGGCAACATAATTTTGTACCAGCTCATCCTCTTGCCTTGCTTGGTGGTTTGATGTGGTGTTTCATGTTCAGCCCTTGACCTGCTTTAGCCAAAGTCCTTGGTGTGGTTGCAGAGAGAATGGGTAAAGGTTTGCATCTGTAAAAAAAATCCTAAACCCTTGCAGTACAAGCAACAGTATTTGCCATTGTAAGAATTTCAAATTATTGCAGTGCAGAGTGCAAAGGGAAATTGTCTCTGGAACAAGATGTATTTCCCCAGTGTCCTTCTCTAGCTGTTCAGCCGTCAGACACATCAGGAAAAAGCATGTGGAAGTTTATCCTGGCAGTTCCTCTGTGGTGGACCAATGTGCTGCTGTGGATTTGATGTGTTGTTCACAGGTGTGCTGGGAGAGGTGTATTTTACAGTCACAACCATGGACCATGTGCACTGGGTACAGTTCCTTTGTGATCTAAGCATGCTGGTAGTCTGTGGTTCCAAGCTCCATGGATTTAAAGTAGATTTATCTGCTCTCCTCTAGAGCCACAACAGCTGAAACAACTTGCATTAAACTTGAGGATAAATATGAGGGTGTTTGCTTAGTAAAGAAAAAAACTCCATGATGATTTCTGGATGTGAACTTCTAACATAGGAGTGTGCAGTTAAGGTAGTTTTAAAGAAATGAAAGTTGCTTTATGTGAGTGGCAGACTCTCACATCTCCATATGATTTCCTCATTGGTTCCCCTGTTGTCAATTCACAATCTGTCCTTCAGGCTTGCACTTAATGGGTGAGTGTTCCCTGCATTTTCTGCTCCTGACTACCACAGGCGCTTACTTGCTCCTCTCTGGCCTGTGGCACTTACAGGTATGCCTCTGGAGTGAGGAAATGAGGAGTCATTAAACTAGAGGAAACTTGAAAATAGCTTGCTTCAGGCATCTTATTGCAAGGTTGTTTAGTGTTTATTTTTTTCTCAATAGCAGAACAAAGCCACAACAGTACAAACGTTTTAAAGGCCTTTTCCTCACTGCTGTGATTTGTTTGTTTCTTTTCTTCCTAATTCTTTTTTTTCCTCCCCCTCATGTCATATTATGAAATTTTTGGGCTGTTACCTTACCATAGCTACAGCTTTAGGGAAGATGAAAATAGTAACCTGAGTAATACCATATGCCAGGGATGGCAGCGACACTTGCGCTGGATCGCTGCATGAAGTCCTCACTCTCGGGGTTAGCCGTGGCACAGGGCTACGCTGACCTCTCCTCCAGGTTTTGGCACTAAATCCAAGCTGGCCTTTCCCCCATGGGCCAGCTCAGCTGCTCTCTGGTGGCATTATCCAGGCCGTGCTCGGTGGCTGATGGCACGGCTGGGCAGCAATCCGTGTCCAGGTAAAGAGCGGGCAGAGCCAGCCCCTGTGCTTGGTGAGCAGCTCTTGGTGGTACGGGAGCTGCATTCCCATGGGGAGGTGTTTGGGATGCTGGAGCTGAGGAGCAGTCTCTTGGAAGGGAGAACCCGACTGTTTGGGGATGCCAGGGAGGAGGAGGAGGTGTTGCCCCTCTGGATAGAAACCAGGGAGTTATCAGGCATTTGGGGTGGCAGGATTTGAGAACAAAGGAGGTGGCAGCAAAGGCCGGGGAGGAAAAATGGCTGGAAAGTGTCAAGGCAGTAGACAGAGGTGGCAGAGGGTGAGTAGCTGGCAGAGGAGAAGCTTCTTTCAAAATGACTGGGACCATTTGGTTTATGTTAACACATTCTACTTCACAGTTTGGGAGGAGTGCAAATAAACTAGGTCAGCTCATGCAAGCCTTGTTAAGAGAAACATGAAAAAATGGCTAAGTGTAGTGAGAGAAACTATGGGAAACGTCAAAGATAAAATTGTTGGAATGATTTTATAATTTTTAAAATTATTATTTTTATTGGATGTGCAGTGTTAACTTAGTGAGGCAGCATGGATTTTATTTTCCCTGCTGCTATAGTTAATGATTATCTTGCTTCTTTTGGAGAGTGAAAAATAACAGTGGTCTAGTGTGGCTGGGGCTCTGAAAATATCTGTGACTCAGGAGGCAGCAGTTCTGTAAACAGATGTGAGACATCTCAGAAAAGGACATAAAATTATTAAACCATAAAGCAGTGAAACCATAGAACCTTTCAGTGTGTTTACCAAAGTTCTTATAGGTTCATGCTCAAAGGAAATAAAACCACTGCTAGAGAGTCTCATTAATTTATGTCTCAGTCAGCTTCAAATCTGTACCAAAAATGTGTTTCCTGACTTAAAAAATATGAATTTATTAGGACACTACTGCTGTGCTGTGGGTATCATGGGGAAGTTGCTCATCTAGTAAATTAATAGAGGCATGTGTGTTGAACTTCCTTACACAGCCATTCCCTTTTGCTACCCAAAGCAGGAACTGATGAGTTTTTTCCTGCTGTTGCAGAATAAGGAATTGGACCAGAGGCACATTAGGCTCTAACAACAGTTGAGTTAGAGCTGCTACCAAATGCACAGGAACCAAGTCTGTGGCTTCCCTGCAGGTTTCTGGTTCGTCACAGCTGCCTCATCATCCTCAGTAAAGTTCAGCCCTTGAGAGAAAATCCAATTCATTTTCCATGGTAGTGAAATGAGGTGTGGAGGTGGAATGACCGCAGCAGTGCGGGAGGATTTGACAGTCCTCAGTGTCCCTCACTGTCTTTCCCCTTCTGCTGCCATCATCTAGGTGACATGGAGCATCTCCTTTCCTGGCAGCAGAAATTAGTAGTGCTGACACCTTCCTTTGTACACTGGACTCAGCATCTAATGTCCTTGAGGCAGAGCAATTCTGGAAGCCTCTCCTGCTAATGAGAAAAAAACAAAGTGGTTCCTATTAAAGTCCTTTCTAGAAACTTAACTGTCTGCTTGGGTTTACAAGTTGGGTCATCCCCACAGTCAGAATCAGCAGTGGAAGAGTTTCATTAGGCAGTGGAGTCTAATCTCCAGTTTGAGTGGCAGGAACCCATTAACAGCTGAGGGAGGGGATGGGAGAGATTTGTAAATTGGGGAGCACTGTGGTGAAGGTAATTAGGGAGTGATTGCTGTTGCTCTAATGTAAAGACTAAATGCATCAAATGAAACTAAAAAGTGATATCCAAAATAAACACAGGTATTTTTTTCCTAGACTATTCCTGCAGAATATTTTGCCTCAGGACATGGTAATGCTAAAAGTTTATGTGCATTCAGAAAGCCATTATATATTCATGGAAGAAAAATTGACCTGGAGCTATTGAACATTCAGTTTTTGAGCTGACATGGAAAAGGGAGACTTTTGAAAAGGGATTGAAAGGAGACTTGTGAATTTAGGAACAGCTCTCATAATGAGCACTGTGTGAGAAAGCATGCAGATGCTCCTCAGAAAATACATCAAGTGCATCATTAGCCATTTGGAGGGAGCTGGATTTGCTCTCTGGTACCAAATCAGTGATAAGCAAAGTGCAAAGGCCCTTCTTGGCTAATATAAAAGAAGCCTGGTAAGTGTGTTTTGTTTGAGGCATTAGAAGGTGAAGCTGGTGCAGGACTACAAAGAGACGTGGCAAGACAAAAGCCAGTCACCTTTTCAGAAGGATTTTATGTGGTTCTGGGTGGGGAGAGGCTTTCTTTGCCAGGAACAGAATAAGCTCAAGTGTGAGATAACAAAAAACTTCAGATGGATGGATGGAGTAGGCCGTGTTTTACTGGTGCTAAGCAGAAAGAATTGCAAAACTTAGATATAATCTAGTTAAATCTATAGTCTAAAAGACAGAGGCATGTACACCAGTAAAAAAATGTCATTTTTAATGAGTGGCATTGTGCATCTTGTGTATGTACTTGAGCATTTTGAAGATGGAGAGTCACAGTCTCTGAGCCCTTGGAAATGTTTTCAAAATAAGAATACCTTTGGTTTTTATTGCCATTTGCTTAAAGTATGTACATTGAGGCTTCAAGAAGTAAAACAATCTTGCTTTGTGGTTATTTAAAGAGTAAATGCTCCGATTGTGCAGGCTTAGTTAAGAGGGTTCTTTGAAGAGCAGTGGAAATGGAATGGTGGTATATATCAGCCTTTCAGCTAATATGCCAACTATATGTTTAATTAATTTTTTTTCTTCCAAAGTGATCATTACATGAGATTGTGGTTACTCTAATGCAAAGACTAAAGGCATTGCATGAAAATAGAAGGTGATGTCCAAAATAAACACAAGTATTTTTTTTTCATAGAATATTCCTGGAATCTGCCAAGTATTGCTCAGATACATGTCATAAACAGTTTCCTTTTTAACCTTGATTTGTGAATGTTTGATATTTTTTCATATTTTTATGTTAGGAGTTTGAGTTTCATTGTAGGAAGAACTATATTAAGCAGATACTTAGCTAAAGGGAGGAATTTTGCAGGTATTCAAAATTCTAAGAGCGCTATAAGCATCACCCTGCCAAATTAAATTTTAACCTCAGGATGTGGTTTAAACCTTAATTTTTAAGATAACTCCTTTTAACAACTCTGATTTTTATCTACAGAAAGGTTTGATTAGAAGCCTTGTGCTCCCACAATTAGAATATGTCCCGTCTATGGTGAATGTTACATATTTGAATATTGGCAAGGTGAGATGGGATGAAGTTAGGGCTGCTGTTGAAGCATGGGAAGACAGTCATGCTAAAGTTTCTTGCCTCTTTTCCCCCCGCCCCTAGATGTTAACAGGTTAATCTCCAACTTTCTCTCTGTGCAGCTGCTGTTCTTTTTCTGGCAGAAGATAACTTGGGGGTAGCCTTGGTTATGGTATGGGTGCACGTGTTTAGCTCCCCTGGTATTTAGGGGAAATGAAGCTGGGCTCTTTATGTCCCCACCATGCTTTGCTTTTCATGTTTCAAAAATGTGCTTCTATATAAAATATTTAAGAGTGTTTGTGCCTATACACATATATATAAAATACAGTGTTTATATGAACATGCTTCTTGGATAGATTTGCCTTGGTTTAGGTTAGAAATAGCAATTATGTGCTAACAAATTGCCTATTACATATGCCCAGTATACAATTTTTCCAGTAAATTTGTAACAGTTTGCTCAGTTCCAAGCCTGTGTGAGTGTGCGCTGCCTCTCCAACCCATTCTGGTTTTTGCATGCGGAAATAAATTAATTTGGTTTTGCATGCTAAGTACTGTATTAATGAAAACTCAAATAGTCACATATATTTATGGGACTTTGCAATTGCTTGACTTTTAAGATGCTTGATAACGAATTAGAATTAAATACAAACTCAAGGAGCTCCTTTGGCAAATAAGCATAGATGCTCATTGCACTCATCATGTGGCAGTTTTTCATGCACACAGTATTTACTTTAGCAGCATGAACTGTAGAGTGTGCCCCTTAAAGTGCCAATTGTGGCTTAATTATAGACGCAGAAATCACAATTTTAAGTTGTTTTGCTGAAGGCTATGTGCTGGCATTCTCAGAAGACAGAGTGCACATTTTGGGAACAAAAAATCCACAACCAGCAGTACCTGTTGGAAATGGATGTGCTGGAATCGTGCTTTCTACCAGGGCTTATTTTATAAAAGAGCTGCTGAAACCATGTCATTAAGGTTTCAAAGTCAAATATCCCAAATGCAGTGAAAAGACAGAATAAGCCATTGTATGACCCAAGATGTCCAAGCAGACACAACACCACTGGCTGGTGCTTGGCCAAGACCCATGGGTTCTTCTCAGCTCTGGGTGCCTGGATTGGTAGAAAGGCTCTTCCGTCCCTGGATCAACACCCTGCATTTGTCTGTGCAGAATTCCTGGTCTCTCTGGATGCCAGCCCTGCTTTCAGGTGTAGCTGCTTGTTGCCCCCAGACTGGTGTTACCTACAGGCTCGATGAGAATGCATTCCTGGGCTTCCTCCAAGTCACTGGTGGAGACATTGGACAGGTCAGGTCCCAGAAGGGATGGCTGCAGTATCCCAGATGTTACTGGCCTCCCGGTCACCAAAGAATGGTTTGTGTTGGAAGGGACATTTCAGACTTCTCTCATTTTGACTCTAGCTCAGCCTGAACAATTCCAGGGATGGGGCATCCATATCTGCTCTGGGAAACCTGTTCCAGTGTCCCCTCACAGTAAACAATTTCTTCCTCATATCCAATCTAAACCTGACCTCTGTCAGTTTAAAGCTGTTTCCCCTTTTCCTGTCACTATGTGCCCTTTTACAAAGTCCCTCTGTTTTTTGTAGTTCCCCTTTAGGTACTGGAAGGTGCTCTAAGGTCTCTCTGAAACTTTTTGTTCTCCAGCTTTTTCAACATGACTTCATAGCAGAGGTGCTCCAGTCTTCTAAACAAGTTTGTGGCCTCCTCTCAGTTGGTGAAGGACCCATTAACTGCTGTGTTTGGAACCCAGCTGTGTTTCCACACACGTGGTGGTCATTCATCCAGCTGGCCACATCCCGGACTGGACAGGTCCGTATTGTGGAGTATAAATTAGGTTTATACCCTCTGCTGCTCTCCCTTGTTATTTAAGGGTGGCAGGAAAGCTGCCTGTCTGCGGCCATGGAGGACCCCTCAGTCTCCACGAGCTTTCTGACATGGCAGTGGTGGCCTTGCTGTGACCTTGGTTCTCTGCACCCTTGGACCATCTGGTCCCATGGGTCAAGATTAAACCATCCCTCATATGAGCCTCAGCCTTATCTCCCATCTGCTGCCACTAAATCATTCACCTCCTTCTGCAGCAGGCCCACTTTTCCCCTGTTTAGCCTTTTACTATTACTTGCAGCATTAAACGTCAAATTATTTTCCAAGCATTTCCATGAAACGTTGATTTGAAAAGTTATGGTTTATCAGTGAAATGTAATGCAGTGTGCGTTACACCCCAATTAGATGTGCATTAAGCGTTCCCATAAGAAGTCTAAACTGAATTTTGCAAATTTTTATTTAATTATAGACTTACATTTCAGGATGTATTAGGCCACCCACTAAGTGTGAGGGCGTTGTAGATTGCTCCCAAAGAGCTACCGGTTGCTTCGGGAGAACTTCGTTCTTGTCAACCTGATGAAGTTTACAGGAAATCTTCCTGCAAAAATGACAGGAGAGCGGTGCAGCTCTCCTCTGACTTCTCTATTGTAACCAATAATTTAATTCTAAAAACATAAAATCTAGTATTTGAAATAGCTTCTTGTTAGTGACAAGTATAAATATTTTTCACTTTTTATTCAATATTTGAAACAAGTGCCATGACTGTTTGTGTATGAATGTGTGCATTTGTACACTGCATAGAAAAATACTCGGCATTTATGTGTGCTTCATTCATTTTACTGTTATGAAAAAACCTCTTGTATGTCTAGCCAGAACAGAATTTTACTGTAAACCTAATGCAGTGTGCTCATTTGTATGGGTTGCTGCAACTGGAATTTTTCAAATGCATAATGTGGTGGTCATGATAATGTGTTTACAGAGTGTAAAATTTGAGCTTGAATTATGATTACTAAAATAATTGATCGTCAGCATTTGTGCTTTGCATAAGAAGAGTTCAGGAAAGCTGAATATTAAATAAACAGCATGTTGGATGAACAGCATTTCTTTTTCAACTCATCAAAGGAACAAAAACTTAAAGAAGAGCATGTATTCTTATTGCCAATTACTGTCCAAGGAGGATAATGATACAATCTTTATGACCTACTAGAACTGTATTCTTAAAATAAATTTCCCATTACATTCCTCTCAGTGTTAAAATATAGTCTTTCTACCAGCAGATAAGTTGTGCCAAAAATAAAACCAGAAAGGTCTCTCACACATAGTTTCTGGTTATTAAATAATGTGCACTCTCCCTATGCCTTCCCAGCAGGATCTTCTGGTTTCTCCAAAGGCTTAAGGAACTCCTGCAGGAACTCAAGGAGCTGGTGGATTCAAGGGGTGAATGAACAAAATTAAATTTCTCTCCTTAGAACTTCTCATTTTGATCATCTTGTAAATGAGTAGAGATGTACAGAATTTCTGTTTGTCATAAAACAATATTTGCACTTTGTCTCTGATACCTGCGGAAGAGCGCTCAGACATCAGAGGGGATCTTCCTTTTGCGGGAATTTTAAGTTCTGTAAGAAAATTATTAGAGAAATCATTAGGACTTAGAGGCACATAATTAATATGTGGGAGTTAAATGCGTTGTGCATTCAGTGTGTTTGATCAGCCCAGATTCTGGGAGTGCAATCTCTTAGAGAGGCCCCGAAGTTCTCTATAGTGTGTGTGGGCCAGGGAAAAGGATGGAGCAAACATCTCTGATCAGAGCAGAAAAGCACAGTGAGCCTCCCGCTTTGTTTGGATGCGGAGCATTTTCTGCTCTGAGGGCAGAAATAACAGGAATAACGCTGTGCTGGGGCCAAGGCCACGGCCAGAGCAGGCAGGGGAAATCTTTGAAGAGATGATGCTTTAGTCTCACCGAGATGTTTACGCTGCCGTGCCGTTGTTTTCCTGGAACTGTGTGGTCTGGCAGTGTGGGAGTGATGCAGCTGCTGCAGAGCCAACAGGTTGCAGGGGTTTGGATGCAGTGGAAAAAAGGGGAATGTGTCTGGCATGGCACAGGCAAGAGGAGTACAGGAATATACACCCTCTGCCTTTTTGGGTTTTGTTCCCTTTGGCAGTCTCTACCGTCCCCAGTACATCTCTGTTTGTATGCTAAAATGATCAAATCAGTAATGATCACTTTCTTGGGGTTTTTATGCTTTTTTCTTGTTTCTTTTCTGTGAGGAGTCCTTCAGGGCTTCTGAAGATCTCATTTTTATTCTTGTGGTAGCAGGTGCCTTTGATAATCTGTTTTTCTCCAGTCTTGATTATTCTTTTTCTGTGTTGTTTGTTTCTTCCTTTTGGCAATTACATCCTCAATTTTGGATTATTTTAGATTTCTATTGCTAAAATCAAAACATAGTCACTAACAGTCTTCCTGCATTTGCTGTTTTATTTTTTTGGGCAGCGAGGCCCCTGCTCCTTTGGCATCCTAGTTGTCTGCATATGGTAATTTATATTGTCTCTTAGCTGCAAGATATTTTTTGTTCAGCAAATTATTCATGTTTGTTTGCAGTTGATCATTTTTTGTTTAAATAGCATTTTCTATTCCATGGCACAGCAGTATCCTGGGAGAAAAGGATTTTCTTCTGATGCTCTAATGAGTTATTTTCTTAGCTCTCCCAAATGGTGTCCCATTCTTAGGATGTCCAGCAAGTGTCCTTGTGGTGTGGACATCCAGGAGGGTTTGGTGGATTCATTCTGCCTTGTCTGGAAATTTCTCAGGCACTGGACTGAATCGAAGGGGATCCGGCAGGACGTTGGTGGGGCCATGTCTTGGTTTGAAAAGACAGGTGTCTGCTGAGGAAGGCAGAAACCTCCCTTGAAATAAATAAAAATGTAAACCACCCCATTACAGTCTCAAAATCAAGGTGCTCTCAGGCAAAGATATGGGAATAGGAATAACAGTTCTTCACTAAGGAAATTAAAATGAAAATGCAGTAGTGCAAAATAAAAATAAAAACAAAAAACCAGCAAAAAGCCAACCCATTGACAGAGTCAGAATACAACCTGACACCCTGTTGGTTAGAGTGTTGGTAGCAGTCCCATTGAATGGTGGCTGCAGTCCTCCTGGAGTGACAGGTGTGGTTCTGTCGAAGGAGTGACCCTGTAGAAGGGTGTAGTTTTCCTCTGAAGGTGCAGTGGTGTAGATGGGTCTGGTCTCTTCTCTGGGAATCCAGTGGAGAAAGGCTGCCTGTGATGTTCCGAGTCTCAGATTATATCCAGGTAGGAATGCTTGGCTCCTCCCCCTGGGTGCAACACCCCACCATGGGATGATGGAATTTTATCAGTCATGCAATGAGATTCAACAGCCCATTAACAGAAGATATCCCCCTGGAAGGGCGAATTGATCTGGAAGAGATAAAGAGCACTGCCCCACCTGGTTTTAACAGCTGGTAACAGAATACAGGTGTTTGCTTACATCTTGCCCTGCAGGTGACAATGGGATGCCAGGCTCCCGGATCCTCCTGTGCTCTGCTCTGCTGCTCCACGGGAGGAATGACTCAGCAGAGCATAACCCCCAATGTCTCCAAACCAGGAGTGATCTGAAACGAGAGTTTTGGTGCTATGATCAAAAGGATTTTTATTTTTTTTTTTCTTTTTCTGTTTCTGTAAGTAAAATCCCTCCAAAACTAGCAAAAGGGTTGTATCTGCTGATCAAAGGGTCCTTTGGCATCCCCAGCCAGCGAGATTCAATGCAAAGGGAATTTTCAGAATGTTCATTAAAAATTAACAGTACTGGGGGGAAGAAAGCCCAGAGATAAATCCTTAGAGATCATGTTCCTTTAATAGAAGTTTTTACTTGAAAGGAGAAATACCTGAGTGCCCACTAGAAAACAAGTTCTGTAATAAATTCTTTGTACCATATTCTCTATTTGAGGATCTAGGAGGTTTATAAATTCTGGATTTATAACCTGTTTTGTTTCTTGTATGGAGATCTCTTTGATTTATCTCAGTGTTTGCTACTGTACAATTTACCATATTAAAAAAAAAATCAAATTATGGATTTCTGCACCTTAGATTCTTATGGGTTGTATTGATCTTTCAGGGCCTTTCATGCCTTTGAAGTGTATGAGACAGTGAAACCTAAATTCAGAAGGTGTTTCTGAGGTTTATTTTTTTATAATGTATGTGTTTTATATTATTGATTCCTTATTTCCTACTGTACAAATGGGAACAACTTTATTATTCTTCTGACATCACTTGGAGTTAAAATCAGCCCTCTTGGTCCAGTATTTGGTGTTTCTTACTGATGTTCCAGAAGAGATACGGAGGAAGCACTGTGAAGAAACTTCTGGATGAGATGTACAAATTAATTAGCAATGAGCTGAGATTTTTTGATATCCACAGTGAACTTGTGGGGAATGCTTCCCTGCAGAAGCAAGAGCATCTGTGGCACTGCTGGAGTGAATTACAGAAGTGAAGTGTAAAAAAAGCTTAGTTTTGAGTGCATACTGAATACAAAAATAATTGCAGGCACAATTAAGATAGGTGACTTCCTATGGGAACTGCCCTCTTACTCTTTTTTTCTCAGTGTAGTTATCTGAAGCTTACTGTAGTCTGGATGCCACTTTGTGGTTAATTTCAATATATTTGCTGGTTTTGAATTCAGTGGTAAAGCTAAGCTTAAAAAACAAACAAACAAAAAAACCCACCCAGGATTGAATGATTAAATTGCCTTTATTTATTTGTTTGGTGCTCATTGTTCTGTCTCCAAAGGAGCACCAAGCACCTCAGGATGTGGGTTATATCCTGCTAGGGTTTTCCTTGGATCTGTTTCCACTGACTTTCATCCAGAGACAGAGGGACTACCTAGTGCTGCATGCTTTTGCTGCCCTATTTGAAATCCTTTTCTTTTGAAAGTAGTGAATATCAAGGCTGGTTGTAGATGTTGTTTTAAGGAGGTCTTTAGGCTTCAATTTACACCTTTGACTATTTAATGGCAGAAGAAACATCTACTAGGCCCAGGGTGGATCGAAGGGAAAACAATTTAATCAACAGGTAGAAGCTCTTGTTTGAAGTAATTGATTGTAATTTTGCTTTGGATTTAGAGAAATCAAACTTTGTCGAGAAAATAGCTGTGCTGCAATCTATTAAAATGTTTGATTTGCTACTAAGATTGAATTGTTGTAGTAGAAGTGGTATTTATTTTGCTAATCAGGCTGATTTACTGCTTTGCTCTGCTTTTGTTAAAGCGCATAACCTTTATTTATACAAATTATTTAAGTTTTTATGACTTTTTAGGAAGTTGCATGTTGATGAATAGCATGTTTCTAATTTATTGTGTCAAACTGCATTTAGAGGAAGGCGTGTATCTAATGCACAAAATCTTCACTTGGCTTACTGTTGCAGTGTACTGGATAAAAGAGGGAAACTTCTGCATT
Organism: Poecile atricapillus; assembly: GCF_030490865.1. Taxonomy (NCBI): domain Eukaryota; kingdom Metazoa; phylum Chordata; class Aves; order Passeriformes; family Paridae; genus Poecile; species Poecile atricapillus. The sequence continues at coordinate 21,104,546 of NC_081256.1, forward strand.
TCAAACTAGGGAAAAGTGCTCTTTTGACAGTAGTGAAATGAACTGATTATCTTACTCGGTATTTTGGAATTAGTGGGGGTTTGTAGTCTCATAACTGGCGGATAAATTTCTTTTACTTGAGTATCTGGAGTGCATACAAAGCACTGAAGCTACTTGAATGCAAAATAGTTGTGGTATTAAAAATAATTTCTATGCCACTGTAAAAACTGGCCACTTAACATTTTTACTTCGTGAACATTCTGCCTGTGATTTCTAACAGTTCCACTGATTGCTTAGTTTTCTTCAAACTGTAAAATATTGCTTGATTATTTCATTTATCTGACTTTTTTTTTTCTCTAGTGGCTTCAATCAGATTGTGCTACAGGTTGCCAAAATTTGAAATTGAATTTGAAATTAAAATCTAGACTCAGTTTGGATGTGATATTTCTATAGTATCTATAGCTGCAGTGGGTTCTGTTGTCTAAACACTGAAGAACTTCAGTTAAAGAACTGCAAAAGGATTTTTTACTGGCTTTTTTTTTTTTAATAGAAATTCTTTACAAATATATATATATAAAAAAATCCCTGATTTTGAAAGAAATAACCAGAAACGCTTCTGTAGTATTTTCTTGTGTTTCCCTTATGCTGTGAGACAGCAGCACTGGGCAGAAGACAGCCCCACTCTGGGGAGGCAATGGAGATATTGCCCTCCAGTTCTCTTTAGGCACCATTTAGCTGGGTTTTGTTCTAGTTGGTTAAAATAGTAAGCAGCAGGGTTTAAAATTTACTGTCTGGTATCTGTAGGGGCTTGTATTTAAATCTTTCTTAATTTTAAGCATATTTAATAATAATGTCATGGAAGTGTCCTATCTTCTTTACCAGAATTTTTAAGTTCACATTACCTCTCTTCTGGCTTTTTGGGTCTCTCTGGTCATGAGTAACTCAGCTACTCATCTTGGGCAGTGCCCACAGTTTTTCTTTGCAAGAGATATGGTTAATTTAAAAGGGAGAAGTAAAAGCCTCAGGAGGGTTTGGGTGGAGTGCCTGAGATGGGACTGCTGAAATGACCTCACCAGGTCAAATCTGCTGCTGACTGAGGATGAGCAGGAGTATCTTTCTGGTTTGGTAATCAAAAGAAATGCAGATGTTGGCTTTAGTGCTCTTGCAAGTACACCTCTCTATGTGTTGCATGAGAGACATGACATGTGTTTGTACACGGAGAGTTACACGTGAAATGAGATTGCCCCCTCGGCAATTGTAAATGCTCCCAAAAACGAGAAGCTGCTGCAGTGTTCCATTGCACCACACTGCTGGAATCCAGGCTTGTTTCCTTATCTTTCCTCTTCATGGCTCTGTAGCTTGTGCTGGGACAGAGGAATGCCATGCGGTGATGGGAGGTTCTTCGATCACTCTCATACATGTGTTACTGACAATTTACACTCTTGTTGCTTCTCTGGCATGAATTATTTGCACTTCCCTGTGGCTGCCTCCCTTCATCCACACCCTGGTGGTCTCTGGCTGGTCCATGCAGCCGCTGTCTTCAAAATTTGGTAAGAATGTTTGGAAAGTGTTGTTTTGAGGATTGGCAATTGTTCAAGTCAGTTAAGAATTTTCTGGTGATGTTGTTACGCAATAAAGTTATAAAAATTAATTCTTCATATGCAGGCTAAAATAAATGAGTGTAGTTAGATTTTTACTGCTTTACTGGAAGATACCAGGACCAAAAAGCTAAAACTAGCAAAGTTTTCTGAATCACTGAATTAATGGATTAGCTAAAAATGCCCCAAGGAAATTATCTTGACCAAAGAACAAATAGTGCTAATTGCTCTTAAACTGAACTTGTTTAGTCTGCAGATGTTGCTAGCAAAACTGCATCCTTTTTTTTGTCCTGTGGGAGAGGGAGTGTCAGTGTGTAGGTGGTGAGCACACCCAGCCTTCATGAGTCCAGGAGGGTCAACCAGACTTCTCTGAAAAGATGTCAAAACCAGTCCAGTAGTAGTATTCCTGGGAGAATATGGCAAGTGGATTTATTTCTGGGTGAAGCTGGTGTAAAAAAAGAAGGGGATATGTTAAATGGGTCAGAATTGGTAGTGTTTGAGATGTTTTTATAATTCCAAGATTTTGCTTGTTCCTTAGGCAGTGATAAGAAAGATAAGACACAAGAAAAAGTCTGATAAATGATTGCAGCTGTACCGTGTCATACAACAAAGAATATATATATTGAAGCTTGTTTTTATCTGATCTGGTAAACAGTCTTTTCTGAAGTGCAGTAGCTTGTAAAAACCCAGTAAACGTGGGTTTTTATTACTTGTTGGTGATGGAAGATGCATCATTATTGGGCTACAAAGTCTTGTGCATTTATTACTCTGTGTACGGGGTCTGTGTATTTATTAGTGTTAAATACTCCATATTGTTCCATGTCAGCATTATGCCACTGACTTGGAGAAAAGCATGGCATAAAAGTATTCTCCAAAAATCAGGGAAGAAAAGCCCTTGACTAGGTGTGACTGAAATAATATCCACAGTGTTCTGTTTGGAGATGAACCAGACCCCAATATTTGGTATTTGACACTGAGGGGAAATTCTTTTGCTAGGTGGAGTATTTTTGACAAGTGTGTTTGATACTCCTCCCCTGAGCGTTTGTCACTTGCTTCCTTGGTTAACCAGTGCATGTTAGCGTGATCACAAAACAAAACAGTAAAATTTACAGGCCTTCTGTTTGTTCTCCATCAATAAAAAGAACTAGATATCGGTAAGTTCCAATGGAAAACAGAGGCATAGGTGTGATTTTTTTGTTTGTTTTGTTTTTGTTGTTTTGTTTTTTTTTAAAGTTCATAAACATTGAGCACTTTTTTCCTATTACAAAGGAAAACTGAGCTGGATGCTTTAGTGAATCTGTATCAGAGCTGCGAGAACCACATCAGGAGCAAATCACTTCAATGACGGTACCTACCTGGCAAATTTTAATATTAAGATGTGGGTAAATTTTCTATCTTCAACAAGTTAAAAGATTATGAAAGTTTTTCTTCCCAAAGACCGAGAACAGAGGTCTTGAGTTTGTTACATTCTCTGACCAGTCTAATAGATCACATTGATTAATGTGAGTTGATTTAAAAAATAGAAAAAATGTCCCAAACCCACCAGTTTCATGAAGCCCTGGCAGCAGTTGGAGATAATGAGAATTCTGTAGGTGACTGCAGAGGCAGAATTCTGTAACTGAAATTCCCAAACGGTGAAATCCTATCCCCAGCCTATTCCAGTTTGAACTAGATTTGCAGGATGCACAGCTCAGCCAGTTTCAGATTCCTGGTGTGAAACAATCAAGATAAGAATCAAAAAGTAAAGAAAGTGAAAAGCCCTGTTAGATCAAACACTATACACTAATCTTTCTCCTTAGGCAGAATTATTCCTTCCAGAGTCCTTACTACTCTTGTTTAAAATAACAGAAGCCCCATGGCACCAGAGTTTCTCTTAACTTGTCTTCAGCCACATGACTTCGTTATGTGGAAGATTTTCTTGGTTATTTAAAATGTATTTGCAGCTACCCAATCTTCACCAGACAAACCTAAGTCTTCTCTTGCCCTTGACATTTGCTCCTGTGAAATTTCTGGTTTTTCTCCTGTCAGTAATGTTACATAGCTGTACTTGAGGCTGATCCCTTAACTAACATAAGCATTTTTTTTTCTACTTTTTAAACTGTTTGTGAAGTGCTGTAATAAGTTATCTAATCCCACTTTAACTTGTTTATAAGATAAACACCTGCTGTGTGTTGCTCTGTATGTGTAACACATAAGTTCAAAGGGATGTGAATTGAGCTGTACAGCTGCAATGACCATAGGAAATCCAACAGAAAATATTTCCAGTGAAACAAAAATATTGACTTCACTCATTTTGGCAACAAATTAAGTTTGCTTTGGGGTTTTTTACAGTCATTTTCAATGGGGAAAAACCTTTTCCTACAAGCAGGAAAACCAACATAATTGAAATGTTAATTAACATATCAAACAGTATTTTTAGGGGGAGTTTTTTGATTTTTAAATTTTAGGATATACCACCTAGGTCTATCTTGGAGGTACATAGTTCAATAGTTCAAGTGTATATTATACTATATAACTCAGCACTCTTTGCTACTTAGAACAGGCTTGAATAAGGGCACTGTTAGGTTGTTACCAATTAAGCATGGCCTAATTGATGATCTTTGTAAGACCTCTGTGCTGTGGTTTCGTTTCCTGATGCTCATCAGTTCTTTTGAATATGTTGTCTTTGATGAATCAAATATGTGTTTACCTTGGTCATGCTTAAGTCCTGTTGTTAAAAAAAAAAGAAAAAAAGCAAAGAACAAGTGGCATGATTATATTATTTAATATAATGCTGTTGATTAATGACTTTAGCCCATTTATTTAATAGATGCTGTTCTCCTTGACCATAGAGCTAAAGTAAATATTTTGCTATGTTTCTCTATACTGTAAGCTCCTTATTCTTTGGAACAGGTTTTGGTGTCTCTTACTCCATGTGCAAGTCTAATATTGATGCAGCTATGTTGCTCTTCAGTCAGTGTGACAGACAAACAGCTCTGCTATCTGAATGGTTTGAAAGGACAACAGAATAACAGATACATGTTTTATACAGTTAGTCTGTGCTGTTTCTGGTACAGCTCATACCTAGTACATATTCCATGCTTGCTGAGAGCATTTTGTGCTGGGCTCCCTTTTGCTGTCCAAGGCACCAGGCATCCTTTGGAAACTTGTATTTTGATGATGGAGCTGTAGGGCAGTGCTGCTCCCGCGTCTCTTCCCTTTCAGGGAAGTGTTCCCTCCTCCTTTCTTGAGCCGCTTCTGTCCTGCTCTGACCCTGCAGTGGGATGCTTCAGGAGCTGAGTAGAAGAAAACTGTTAATTTTTTTTTTTTTTTTTTAGAGGAAAGGAAGTGTTGAGAACACCCAGCTGGGAGAGGGTAGATGAGGGTAGACTGAGGTCTCCCCACGCAATAGCAGTTAGATCTTGGCTAGGAGATGACTTGAGCATGAAACTCTGAACCAAAGCCTTCAGATCAGCCACACCTCTGAGCTCTTAGGGACGAGAGACAGCTGGCTTGGGAATGAGTGTGTCCCTCTGCCTTCTGTGATTTTAGCCCCTGCTGCAGGGCAGGCTTCCCTTCTCAGGAGGCAGGAAAGCTTGCCATGGTAATGAGGAGCACAGGCGTTTTTCCTATACCCTGCTCTGCAATTTGCCACAGCTCAGTAGCTGCTGTGTAAGAATAAGTTGTCCTTTTAGCAGGGATGGCTGGATAACCAGTGCATGAACAAGGGCAGCCCTCTCCAGGTAGGTTTTAACTCTTTGTGAATTAGAGACCTCATGTTAGAGAAATGATGGAGACATGGAAAGAGCAGAGGCCAAATGTGGTAGGAAAGATGGTATTGTCTGCTGGTGGCATGGTGTGAAGATTTGGAAAAAGGAAAAAAAATAAAAATCCTTGTGTTGCTTGGTCTTGGGCACTTGTCTGCTATTTAGTCACAGGGTTTGCCTGGACAGGAGGAACTTCATCTGTAGGTTATTTGTGTGAAAATGTGACCAAGATGCGGTAGTTGTTTGGAAAGCTGATACAACTGCCTGAGTACATTGTGCCTCATGTGACACTCAGTTTTGAAAGTTCCTGGGCAAATGAGAGGGGACTTCAAGCAGAAGTTCACCAGCTTTTGTTGACCAGTATTTTTTGGGGAGGGAAAAAAAAAAAAAATTCCTTGATGCATTTAATTGATGATTTCAGGGCATTCAATGTTACCTTTTTTTTGGCAGTGTGAGAGGCTTATGTTTTTCTCTGGCTTTGCACAAAATAATAATAGTAGCAATAATTTTAGGAAGACTCTGGAACACTTTATAAACATCTTATTTTAGAGGAGCTGTAACCCTGGAACACCTGGAGTGTATGAGCTTAAGCTTCAGTGCAAACTTTGCTTTTGGTCTCTGGTATGACGTAAAATGTTTTCACAAGAAACGATGAAAATGTTTCAATGAGAAAAAATGTTTTCATACCTGTGGATTTTTAAGTGCTTTTGAGTTTTAAAAGTAACCCATAATTTTGAGGGGCTGTTTTAAAGGCATTCTTGGATCCTATCTCTTCAGCCTCTATGCTACTACTATTACATACCCAGTATCACAAGCAAGGTAGATTTTAAAAAACATTTTGGAATACCTTTGTTTTTAAAGCTGACCCTTTGCTGCAAGGGCAGGCATCCTGGGAATTATTCCTCCAGTGGGCAGACAGAAGGCAACCAGATTTCCTTGTGTGTCCTCAGCCAGGGAGAGCAGCAGTGGGTGTACACAGCGTTCGGGGTCAGTGGCCACAGCAGGACAGCCTGAGCCTGTTTGACGTCAAGCTGTCTGCAAACACCTCCTGCAGCAGCAACCAAGCTCCACTGCATCGCCTGAATGTCCTCAGCAGCTCCTTAGCTTGGCTTGGCAAAAATGTACATCTGAGCTGTTACTCTGAAAGAATGCCCTGTTTGACTTCTGGGTGCCCAAAGAACTAAAGGTGGTAATGGTACCAAAGCTGAGGGAAACCCAGCCAGGGCTCCCATGGTGGTTGCACTCATTGGGGTTGAAAATAACACAATATTGTCAAGTCCTTTTGTAATTTTGGGAGATTTCCTTATTTAAACATTTTGAGGCTAGTTCCAAATGTGATGTCTGTGTAAAACATGAGTCCCATCTCCTTGAATCATGGCAAATTTGAGACAGAATTTTAATTAATTCAATAAATTAAGCTTGCCATAATCTACATAAGCTGTTCTGCAAGGCTACCACGAATCCCAAAGCAGAAGAATATATTGTTCTGAAAACACAGGATCTGTCTAAAAACACAGATGAGGCCCAGGCACTGTTAGCAGAAGAAGGCGATTTTCCCAGGAAAGTGGTTTGAGCTTTGTTCCATATCCCTGCATTGGAGACCAATTTACAAGTCCTTCTAACCTTGCAACTATCAGTTCCCTGCAGACCCATTTCCATGTTGACAAAAGCAGCTGCTGCCTTCCTTCAGCTGTGAAGGCTCATCTGAGTTAGCTGGGTCTGAGTGGAGAAGGGAAGGGTTCTCACCCACCAGTGCAGCTGAGTTGATTTAGTGAGCTGGAGAAGGCTGAATTAGTATCATGGGAAATATGTCAGTTCTTATTTTGAGGAAAGGGAATGGGGAAAAAATTTACTATATTTTTTTGTGTGTGTGTTTTGGTTCAGATTTTTAGGTATATATTTGAAATCTGTAATAACAGAGTGGCCCCTAAATGTTACACATCAGATAATTTTTTTTCTTTTTATTTTTTTTTTAGACCAGGAAAAATCTTTTTCTCTTTCCTGTTTGATGTGTCTGCTGAGAGCACCCAGTTTGACAAGCTGTTTTAGCTGATTAATATTACAGTGATGAATTTAAACTTAAAACTCAGTTCTAGACTAAAAACACAGAAAAATTATTTGTCAATGTGTTACTGATTTGATCAATGTGTAGTAGTCATCATGTCCACTGTTTTTGTTAGAAAAACCCCTCAAATTGGAAAATACCTTGAATTTTCACAGATGGGCCCCCATCCTGCAGGTAGCAGTCTGTGAAAGAGGGGTTTTGTGAGTGCTTTAAGGTCCTTTGGTATAAGAGTGCTTTGGATAATAACTCTTTATACTCCTTCCCAGTCTAGACTGGGTTTAACTTCATTCTCTAGGCCCTTCTAACTTCCAGTTTATGTGAATTGGATTACTTGCTAATGAATTTCATTTAAATGCCTTGCAAGTGAAATGGTGCTGCAGCACTGCTCTCCCTCCTCCCCATTGGTACCAGCTGATTGGTATTGACGAGATTACTGGGGTACATCATGGGTTTTTAATGGAGCTGCTTGACTTGGTTTCCTCTCCAGCAGTTCAGCTTCCTTCCTTTTCAGTGGGCTATGAGCTATTTTCTGTGATTGCCTCAATTTTTTGACTGTTATAGAAATTGGTGTTTAAACTTCTGCAGTGTTCTTTTGCTCTGCCTGACTTGTCCTTTCCCATTGCACAGTGAATCTTGTTTCTGTGGGTTTACAGTGAGTGGTTTCTGTATCTGGATGAACTTTTCTCCAGAATAGTGATATCTGCTTGCCCAGTTCTTATTCTTTATCCCCTCAGATACCCTTTGTTTTAGCAGTTGGTTCACATATGTCCATAGACATACTTCATCTGTGTAAGAGTATTCCTGAAGTGTGGAAAGTAGTGCAGCTTTAATGTGATATGAATGAACAAGTTAAGCATTTCATCTTTGAAACATCTGGAAAGTCAACTTACATCAGGTTTTTCTGTATTTCTGATGGAATAAAGATAAAAGAACAAAGATCAGGAAATAAAAATTTCTCAATTGACAGAGAACTGTTTCAGGTAGAGTTTAGGAATTTGTGTGGCTTTGTCTCTGGACAGGTCTTAGATACTTTCATTGCTTCCTGATGAGGCTTCTTGTAAAACATCCTCGCCCATGCCGTGCTCCCAGAGTGAAGTACTGGAGCAGTCTGTGCATGTTATTTTGTCACTAGGAACCCTATTGCTACCTACCAGTTTCAAGTAATGACAGTTTTTAACGACGTCTTGTGTGTGGTGCTGATTTCCCCATCACACACTTGTACGTGTTTGTTTCTCCTGAATTTTCCGAGCTGGTGTTTGTCTCAGTTTAGCTTCTCTGTCAGATCTGAAAAGCAGATGTTGTTGTAGACGTGCTGAATTGCTTAAAAAAAATTGCCATACATCACTGTGGAACTGTGATTAAAAGAAATAACTTTGGTTTTTTCTGTTTATGTTCCAGGCACAGCAGTGGTAGAATCACCATTAGCTTTGTATGTGCCTATTAACCAAATGAAAGGAAGGATTCAATGGAGTGATTAGTTTTCAATTTAGGCTTTTAAAATTATTGTCTCATGCTTTTTGCAGCCTAGTTACTGAGGGGAATATCCAGGATTTAGTTATTTTTAATTCTGTTTTGATTGGGACACTTTTTCCAGATACTGAATTGAGATAAAAGCAGGATACTCAAGGATTATTCAGAAGGCAAGATACTGTGTCCCTAGAAGGCCTTTGTGATTCGGAAAGCACGACATCTAATGACTAAATTTATTTGTTAGAGCTCAAATAGCACCAAAATCTCAGAAAGTAGTATAAACAGTGTGATCCTAAGAGGATTAGAAAAAAAAGCACAAGTGCACAAGTTCACATGGAGAACAGGAGCAATTCAAAGCTCACACAAAAAACATTGGTTTAGCTGTAACACAAACGCAGTGTGATGTCTGAGAAGGAGAAAGCAGCACCAATAGCAGCATTTCTGGAAGGAAATGGTTAAACATTTCTGCAAGTAGCATTTAAGCTGTGCCAAGGAAAATACAGGTTGGATATTAGGAAAAAAGATTTTACAGGAAGGATGATAAAATGTTGGAATGGTTTTCCCAGGGAGGTGGTGGAGTCACCATCTCTGGACGTGTTTAAAAGAAGACTGGATGTGGCACTCAGTGCCATGGTCTAGTTGAGTTGTCAGGGCTGGGCTGAACTTAGTCTTGAAGGTTCTGTGATTTAGAGAAATCCTTGCTTTGATCTGATCACGTTTGGAAACAGGTAAGGACTAACATCAGTGTACACGTGGTGTTTATAACCAGATCTGTCACTGGGTTGGTGCCAGTGTTGATTTTATCCTTTGTACCAGACGATTATTGCCTGGTTGCTAGCAGCAGATCTGTGCAAGCAGCCTGGATAGGTTTTTGCTGCTGTGGTGAAGGTGGTTTGGTGTGTTAGTTTTGGCCCTGCAGGCAGGAGCTGCCTGGCTCATGCAGGCTGGGTTTAAGGCCTGGAGCGTGGCTGGTCTCTGTAGCCCACAGCAGGATAGGATGCTCCTCACAGGGAGAGGATGCTGTACCGAGTGCTTGGCCCCAAATCTCAGAGGGACATGGGCATCAGGTGTGTCATTTTGTGCAGAAAAAAGTGGTGTGGGCAGGGCTGGTAAGCACTGGCTCTGAACACACGTGTGCCAGTGCACACATGGCAAAATCATCTTTCTTTTCAAGTTGAGGGGAGCAGTTTTCAACTGATTTTGAGCATGTTAGTTATCAGGTAGTGGTGAACCATTCCCAACCCCTCCAAGCTGAAGGATCCAAACTCACAAGCTGCTGTTGCATTCCCCAGGTGTGCCTCAGCAACTTAAAGGGCATCTGGTGGATTATTTTTAAGTGTCACGTAGTATAGCTGTTACTACATCTGGGCACCTGTTTAAATCACTGTAATGTGTTGGAATATAAAGGTGAGAGATAGTCTGAAATCAATAAATTATAACTGTCACCTGCATTGTTTCAAGGTACATGCCAAAATTCAATAAGATAAATTTGGAAAGAAAAAAAGCTGCTGATGATGCGTTTGTACTCAGCAATTGATTCTGAAGAAGGACATTGCAGTTTTCTTAATGTTTACACGTCTCTTCAAGCGCCCTTATTTAAAACTGGAGCCTACAACCAATTAACATTGAGTGAGGAATGAAGCAAAGTCAGTGAACCCTTTCTTTTCTCATTCTCTGCTCTCTTGAGTCTTTGCTTCCAGCTTCTTTCCGTGTCACTGCCCTGTTCAGACGTGAAGCAAAGGACAAGAAGCCTCTTCCACGGATCAGGCAGAAAGGTTTCCCTCTCTGGCTTCGATGATAAGTACTGCACTCGAGATTGCACAAGGGCAAAGAGGCGTTGGAAGGAGACAGTTTGGGCACTGTGTACTGAAGAAAGCCTTTTTTCCTTGAAGAAAATGGTTTATGTTTGTGCAATCATCCCTTTATTTATGTTTGCAGTGTTCCTTCCCAAATGGAATAACCCAAACCAAGCGTCACACTCAGAACAGGGTAACAGGGCTGTCCTCTGCCTTTCTCTGCGCACAGCTTTTTCTTTTGACTGTTCTCAAAAGAATATTGGTCAGCTGCTGTTTTATTCTGTCTTTCAGGAAAACACTTGTTATAAGGAAATAATGTTTTATGGGGTCTGCAGACAGGGTGTTACGGCTTTCTCTTCTCACCTGGTCAGCAGCTCCAGCCCTGGAAAAAAACCTTTCTGAGTAGCTTTGCATAGGATACTGTACCTCTCAAGGAGTGGAGTTTCACTCAGCCTATTTACATATTTTCTGCAGCACTGGTACAACTAAGCAAAGAAATAAGAGCATGTTTGCAAATTCTTTCAATTCCCAGCATTCCTTCATTCCTCAGCATCCTCTGCAGTGCCTCTTGCTTGCACAGTGAAGGTGATGTTTCTGCCTGCCTTGTGGGATCTTCTAAGAATAAAAGGAGCCCAAATGCTGCAGCTTTTTTCTTTTTTTCTTTTTTTTTTTTTTTTTGGCTGGGTCCAAAAATGGGTCTATAATGAATGTTTTTCCTGCTGGTTGAGCTTGAAAAATTGCACGTGAGAACCTTGTGTTGATCATGAGTCCCATAAACTATAGTTACTCTTTACTCATAGTAAAAGTTTATTGGCCACAGGTTGCAGATGCTTGGTAAAGAATTTAATCTAAAAATAGTCTGGTAATACTTCATTAGTCACCCATGTCCATCTGTCACCCTTCCTGCTCTTTGAGTGGGTGATTAGATTATGTCCTAAAGAAAAGTTGTCTGGCAAGTATTTGTATGGAGGACAACCACCCAGGAATATTAGTGTGGATAAAAATCCTTTGTCACTGCTGAATAAAAATGAATGTTGCAGTGGATGGAGTTACCTCATATTTGGATGTCAAAAGCTGTGTGCTTATACTTAGTAGTTATTTTATTGTTGGGTGCATAAAATTATTATATATAGTTAAAGAAAATTGCTAAAATATAGGAGAGTGTGGATTTGTTTGGATTATGTTTTTGTTTGGGTTTTAAAGGTAGTCAAGATTTCTCTTGAATATTGCACTAGGAAGATTTCTGTTGTTTACATGTTGTCAAGTGTTGCTAGCAATTACTGTGAACTTGTGGGTTTTTTTTAAATTACTGAGGTCACTACTGGAGTTGGTAACTCTTTGGGCTCATGGGTACACCTGTGTATATAAATTGAGTTATTTAGTGCAAGATGTGTTAGGAAAACAGATTTATTTTTCTTCTTCTGCTTCACAGTGGATGTAACCATTTTGAAAGCTGTGCCACTGGAATGTTGACTTTTGTTTGGGGCTTTTCAAAGTGTTTAGATGTCGGTAGCTGTGGTTTATTTCCAGAAGAAACTTGGCATGGGCAGGTGATACTGTAAGTTGCCTAGTTGCCTTCCTGAAGCTTTTTGCGGAGAGCTGAAGCAAAATGCAGACATCAGGATGCTTCCACCCAGGTTGTTGTGCATGTGTGTGCTCCTGCTGAGCGGGTCCAGGAGGTGCAAGTGTTCATCCAGCAGCAGGTTTTGTTCAAAGGTCTGTGTGCTCCCTGCAGAGCCAGCTCTGGGATGTGGGGATGACAGGATATGTGCAAAGCTCCAGCTCTGTGCTGTGCTCTCTGCTCTGGGCTCAGCTCCGGGAACTGAGCAGGCTGGGAGAGCCAGGAAGGTTAAATGATAGCATCTAACTGTGTGTTAACAACAGTTTTCAAAATAATAAATACTAACATTTCCTATTTTGTCTCCTTATTTCACTGTCAGCATCACCCTTCTGTGGCAAGAGGCACCCGAAAGGAAAACAAACTTCTGCATATCAATGCACTGCCAATGGTAAGTACCTTTTTAACTGACTAAAGGTGGTATGGTTTCTCTCTGCACACATGCCATTAGCAGGCTTACACTGCAAACAGTATTTTTAGAATAACTACTTTTTAGTATTTAAGTGGATTATTTTAATTTTTTAAGGAACATCTAGACCATTATGCTGTTTGACAATATATTACAATTGCACCTGCTTTTATCCTATGGAAAGCAGGCAGCATGTCAATTTTCATGTGAGAAGTGTGACTTGACAGTAACATAGCTCATCCTGTTGGTAACTGGTGTTGCTTCCTCTTTTGGCCAAGAGCCTGTTTGGGGTGAGCTGTAGCCAGGCCAGGTGTTCTGTTGCCCCCACTTGGGTGCTCTCTGCAGTTTGTTTCAACCAAAATCAGCTCTGCATTGTCAGGTGTATTTTACTTCAGCTCATTTGTCAGTGTAAGACCAGTGAAGTTAAAATCTTAGCTTCTGTAGAAAGGGACAATCTTCTTATTCCACCTCTGGAATACTGCAAATTCATATTTTCAGGCTGTCCTTATGAGGTGTGCTGGTGCTTCCTGATCGTTGTGCAGATGGAAAGCAGAGCTGAGGCCTGAAGGGAAGGGCTGGAACTTACTGCTTCAGCTTTGATCAAACAACCTCTTTTTAGCAGTTTTGGTATCTTACGTCGTCACAGTTGATGAGTACAAGAGTGGTACCTATAGCATTAGCCTTGAGAATTAAATGCATAAAGTGAGTTCTGTATTTGAAGCATCTCCAGATCATTGTGCTCAGTACAGAAATTAAAGGGGTAATATTTTGAACCGCTTGCTTTGAAAACTCAGTTTTGGATCTGAGAGCTGAGCTGGTTTCCTTTGGCTTGCATGTGGAAATGGATCTAAAGAATATGTAAATCAATTACAGCCTTGCTTATACATTTGCAACTCCACTGTCTTTGCCCTGTGAGGAAAATGATGCTCAACGAGAGGTTGCTTGGATGTAACTCCTTTACTTTGAGGTAGTAAGCACTTCTGTTAACTCCCAAAGACATCGTGAATGGAAATGTAATATATCTGTCACAAAGTACAGTAAATATACCTCTGAAACCAGAAGATCTGCACCAAGCATATATGTTGTTTAATAGTCTGGTTTTTTTAGGCACAGAGTTGATATGAGTAGAGTTTTTATTAATTTGGGATGAACCTCAGCTGGTGAATTTGTTGAGTGAGAAAGAATAGAGTTTACCTGGTCAGTCAGACTGGTATTTTAACTTCTCATTCCTGAAATGACCAGTGCTCTCAGCCTTTTCTAGTATTGTTAAACCTTCATTGTTGTTGTTGACCTTTTTCCAGCAAAAAGCTACTCTGTTATGTTTTTATTTTGTAGTGGTTGAGTTTTATTTTAGTTATGATTTAAGATACTGATCTGCCTCTCTTAAAAACATGACTCATTTCATATTAACCTAGTCCTTATACTTCATAAAATTTTAAAATACTGTGAGACTGTACTTGAAATTTTACTGCATTTTATCCTAATTTTCCCCCTACAAATTATATTAGAAATTCAGAATTGCACAGACTCAAGGGCATGTTAGTTGTTACAGTGATCATAAAACATACTCAACTGTTACTTGTAGTGAAGTACTCCCCACTCTTTTCTTTGAGGGCTGTTTTTGTGCTGTAAGTTGTTGTACTTTATTATTCAAGAGATTTCTAAACCATTACTCACCTCTGATTAACTTTGAAATGGTCTGAATGTAGATTTAAGAGACAAGCTAGACACATTTTTTACCATCCCCAAAGTAATCGTAACTAAACCTGTACAGTAAAAAAGACTTTTATAGGTTTTTATTGTCTTTTTCTCTTTGCTGTGTGTAAACAAAGTGTAGGCCAGAGGATGCTGAAGAAAGCAGGTTGTGTACATCTCTCAAACAGGAATTGCTTTAAACATGGTTGTCCATGTTCCCACATATATTTGAGTAAAAAATTAATTTCTGATTCCCTTGAGAAATGGTTGTAGCATTTTTGGTCATGTTTTAATCCTGATTGTCAGTTCCACTTCTTATTGGAAAAAACAAACAAACAAACAAAAACAATTTACACCTATTCCATCCTCTTCTATTGTTTTCTTAGATTTTCAATTTTCAAGGTAATTAGAAGCAGCTTATTTTTTGCATCATAATATGTTATGATATACATACATATGTTACGTATATGTTAACTGATTAACCAAATAGGGTAAAATACTAGTTGCTCCTTGAAAATTATTGAAGTTGTTGGCAATTCTTTAGAAAATTAAATATTTATATTGTGATACAGCATGGGTGTGTTCAGTGGTTGTGAGTTCTCCTTCCCATTCTTCCAGCCAAATCTCATGCTTCTCACAATGTCAAAGCAAAGATGCAAAGGCTTAATGAAAAAGGCCTGGTAATTGCAGGAAACTAAGTGTCTGATGCTACTTTTCTAGGATTTTGAAGGTTCATTTAGAGGCTGATATCTGGGTACTTAATCTGTGGTCACAAGATCTAATGAATGTTTCGGAAATAAAAATTTAAAGTCTTGGATTTTTGGTCTAAGCAAAAGATGACATCAGGATTTCAACAAGGGCTTTAGCAAATAAATTTTCTTTTATATGATGAAATAGGTAGTTTACCCAAGGGAGATTTTCCATTGTATCTTGCAAGGCTTTTTTGTAAGTTTTGGAAGGAAACCAATTTGCCTTTCTGCCTTTGCAAGTCACTGAAGCAGGTTTATGTGTGCACATAAATATGTGTGGGAATATAGGAGTGTATTATCTGTGCATGTATTAATACACACATACAGTGGTATATCTAAATTTAGAAATACAGAATGCACTGTGCAAAGCCCAGGAACTTACAGAAAGGTGGGAGCTACCAGTTTGTGACTGTGTATGACAGCTTGCTGGGATGGGTTTGATTTTGCACAGGTAACCAGAAAGGGCTGTGAAGGACTCACCTGGGCAGTGTGGTGGCCTTCTTACAGGCATCCTGGAAAACACTGGTGTTGGCATTCTGAGCCATTCCACGGGCAGTTTGACAAAGATTGACACCCTGATGGGTTAAAAAGGTCTCAGAAGAGAATAGAGGATGTTATTGTTTATTACAAGCTGGCACAGGTGAAGTCTGAGGCTAGGCAGTGAACACCAAGCAAGCAGTGTCATCAACAGCTAAGGCATGTCCTCACAGTCTTGGGGGAATACCAAGTAGGTGATTTAAATCCATTCTTTTCAGCGCTGCCTCCTTTTAGGTGAACACATTATACTGTGTTTCAAGGGTGTAACACACCTATTGTGTGTTATGCCAACTGTTCCTACACATCAGAGATGTTACAGAGCAGCTCTGCAGGCACTGAGTCTCTTGGGCCAGGAAATTCCATGGGTGCAACATTTCAGCGTAATTACCTATGCAGGGCATTTAGCTCAGATCCAGCAGGAGGGCTTGGAGGAGCTGGAGAGAATGAATACATCACTCCAAAGTGAAGGGACTGGAAGGTGTCTGCAAAAATTTCCCCAAGACTGTTTTTAGTTTTTTTTTAATTTAAATGCCTTTGTGGTACCTTCAGGTAATGCTGTGACCTTACCAGTCCTTAGAAAACAGGTGAATGAATAAATGGATATAACTATTAGCCCGTGCTTCCCCAGCAGCTAAACACATCCAAACACTGATCTGCCAGGCTGTTATGTTGAAATGCTTCCATGCAAAGGAAGACAACCAAGGGAGGGGATATGAGCTGGAGTTTGGTGTGGAAGCCTTGTCTCTGCTGGCACCTGCCAAGGACAGCTGGAGGTCTGTGCTGCTAGCTCCAAGGTTTTTGCACTGGAATTGCAAAACTGGCTTTGTTTCAAGAGGAGCTGAATGGCATCTCTCAACTATAGATATATAAAATGGGTATCTGCAGATGAGCAGCTCTTTGTAAGGTGGTGGAGCTGAAGGTCGGTTGCCATTATACTGCAAACAGGCACCCCTGCTTTTCAGAGTTTATGAAACTTGACACTACTAAAGATGTTGCCCTCAAGAGCCTAGAATAATTGAGTCAAAATAAATAACTCTGCAAGACTAAGGCCCTCATTCTCTGAAATACAAATGCATGTGCACACATGTAACTTTTAGTGTAGGAGTAGTTCTTCTGAGATATAAATAAGGAGCACTTGCATGCATAAAGCTAACCAAGCTTGAAAGCACTTTGAACAGTAGGGCCTAAAAGTGCTCATGAAATTTATTGTTGAGGCTGTTGGTTGTTCAGTTTATGCAGCGTTAAAAGGAAAAAAATAAATAAAAATATTTATTTCAAGCAAGTTCTGAAATTGTCTAAAATATCTGACAGCATGAAATTTTGGACTGTTTTGCTCCCTCTGAAATCAGTGAATGCTATTATCAATGAAGGAAGGTGAAGTGCAGTGTATTTTGTGATAATTTGTTGTGGCTAAACAATTACATTTCAAAATGTTCATACATCAGTTCTATTTATTGGATCAGCATGAATTAGCTAATCCAGTGGTTTATGTGTGGAAGAGGAAATACTACTAATAACATGATATAATAAAAAAAGTTGCTTTGTGTGGTAGGGTGCAAACTGTGATAAGCATTAAAAATTGTATGTACACTATTCTGAATAATTTTTTGAAGAGTTTTTGAATTTTCTCTTTCTTTACAGAGAGCAAGTTAAGCAAGATCCCTTTCTGACTGAGAGGGAAAACACCCCTTTTCTCCTTTTTCTGCCATTAAAGTTCACCACTGAATGAATAAACTGAAACGGAAATGAGCGTCCTTTAAAAAAATATCAGTGTTGGCTCTGTTTTGAAGTAGCATTTGTCAGAGAAATTTCTCTGCTGTTTCTCTAAGCATTTTACAGTTCAAAAATAAGCTTTGACTAAGAATTCTCGGCAAAATCATAAATATGTAATTATCTAAGCAGCCAGGATATTTAGCCCCTGGCAGGTGCCCAGTGCAGTGCAAGAGCAAAGGGAACTGGGCCAGTATCTCAAGCTAGAAGAACATCTTCCAAAACAGGGTGAGGACCATTGCTGTTCCTTATCTACTGCCATTCCTAGGTTTTCAATCTTAAATGTACCTGAAAAGAGGCTGTTTCTGCTGTAATGGGTTGTCTTCTCTTACAGCTGGTTTACTCTGATTTTTTTTTTTATTGTTGTCTTCCTCTGCTTCACCTCCCCTGCCTTAGGTTTTTAAAGTCTTTCTTGCTTTATACTGGTGTTGGTTCAATAGATAATGGTACTGCAGTTAGCATTAGATTCTGTCTTGATCAGCATGCCATCTGCTTTAGAGGAGAGGGAGATTGTGTTTCTGCTCTGGGTTCACTGCCATCTGCCCATGGTGAAGTTTTATAACCTGAAATGACCCTTTTCCTGCTCTGTTATATGAAAGAATGAGAAATACAGCATAAAGTCTTCTCAACATTGACAGAGTTTGTTGTGTAGTTAAAAAATGAAACTGGCTTTTAGGTGTACATGAAGTAGGATGTTGGACAGAAAGCCCAAGGACAGGCTCTTCTGTGTCCCAGCACGTGAGTGTTGGCATCTGCAGAAGAGCAAGGCTGGTTTCACAGGAGACTGTGTCAGTGTGTCACTTGTGTCATGAGGCCTTCATCTTGGTTTCCTTCTTGTCAACAGAGAGTTGATGTTAGCTCAAGTTAACAAAAGTAAAAGCTGCCCTTAGTTTCAGCAGTGCAGGACAATGGGAAGTCTGTAGGCTGTGTGGAATGACACTGCTGGTGCTGACTTCTGTTTACCCAGGAGAAACAAAGACATGCTGGCCTTCAAAAACCAGGACCCTGTGTGGCCATCAGTGTGGAGGGCATGGCTACAAGCCTGTATTTGCTTTCCAAGTCTTCAGTTCACCCAGTGATTAGAAGCAAAAATTGGAGACAATGGGTTAATGCACTCATATTCATAAATAAAGGTCATGTGTTGCATTCTTATTGTAATTTAGTGAACAAAGTTAAGAAACTATTCAAGACAAGGGACTTGAATCCCATACTGAGCATATAAACGTAGGATTGGCATCCATGAATTTAATATTCATACAAATGGAGGGTATTGATGTCAAATGTGAGCCATAATTAGAATCTTTGACCTCATTAATGCTATTAATGATATCTTCCCCTTTCACTTAATTTCTCTGGGCTGTAGATGGATCATATTTTATTACAGTCTACACGTGTTTTAAAAATGTTTTATCGTGTGTTCAGGTGTTTAACAACTTTTTTTGAAGCAAGCGAAGTCCAGTAGTATAAGTTAAATTCAGGTCCAATGTGACAAGGGAAGGACTTGAATAAAGTAATAAACTGGGCACGTGGTGTGACTTGGGAATAGTTCTGTGCAGGGCAAGGAGTTGGACTCGATGACCCTTGTGGGTCTCTTCCAACTCAGCTGATTCTGTGAAACTGGCAGATGAGGTTTTTTCACTCTCTTATAACTTGTTTTCTCTTTTAGCTTAGCTGACACTCTTTATGAGAACAGCCGTGCACTTCTGGTAAAGAGCATACAGTAAGCCAAATAAGATATACTATGAAGAAGTGGTTTTAAGTGTGTGCTTACTGATGAGAATCCAGAATAAAGTCACTGGTGGTTAAAATGAACAGAGGGCAGATCAACCATCAAAGCACAGTCTTTTTTCATGAATAAAAGAAACAAATTTAAAACTATCAGGTACATAACACACAAATTAAGGGGAAAATAGATGGTCAAAGGTTAAAGAGGGGATGAAAACACAAGTTTTATGGTCACAAGATCAAATGAGGCATTAGTTAATTTTCCTTTTTTTTGGTGCAGTTCAGCAGGAGTTCAAGTAATTCAACTGAGTGATTGAACTGGAACAGGAAAGAGTGCCAGAAAAACTGGTTGCTAATAACATAAACAGAAAAAATAATCAAATGAAGTTAAGACTTGATGTCAGCATTTCACATTAAAATGCATTTGAAAAGTCTGGAATTCCATCCTAGTTCATGGAACCTGATTTACATAAAAAACAAATTTGTAACAAATAGTATTTTAACAGCTGATACATTATTCTACTAATAAGCTGTCAGAATGGATTTAACCAAGAAGTGGCTGAGGCTCAGATGGTGTTTTCTGGAGAGTGACCATCTGGGAAATTGGAAGTAACTTGAGTAGTAAGTAAGGATGTTTGAACTGTGAGGAGGTGACTTAGTTACATAAATAGCAAATGGGAACCACATTGGGGATGCTGGGGTTTTGCTCTTAACAGAAGATAAAATACAACTTAATATTTCCTACCATTGATACCCTAAGTGATGTGCTGCTCTTCAGGCAAGATAATCTTCAAAACCAGAATTTCATACTTCTTGTGGTAAGCAAGTAACTGGTACGTGTTTGAGTTTGTGACTGTGAATGCAGCTTAGAATAGATTGTTGGCATACCTTTCCACTGGCCTAACTCCTGGCTTCTTTTATATTTAACTTTTTCTGAAAACAAAATCTTTTTTTGCTGAACCGTTCAATTTTGGTTATTATTTAGATTTCCCCTATGCTGCTGCAGTTTATAGTTTCCTGTTTTAAAGTCCTTCCCAGGTGATCTGTGAGCAGACTCTTGCATGTCCCAGTTCTTGGCTCAGACTGGGAGCTGTGATCAATAGGCTGTTGTGGAGCAAAATTGCTTCCACTGACCTGTCCAGTTTTGTTTTAACATCCTTTTTGCTGAAGCTGATAGAAATTTCTCAGCAGATTGGCCTCCTCATTGCCCACAGGATCAACTGTTGCCATTTTGTTTTTTTGTTTGGCTGATTGTGTTTTTTTTTTATTCACACGTGTCTCCATGGTGGTCCATGTATTTCAGTTGAATTTCCTTTTCATCATAACGCAGATTAAACTCCTGATTTTTTTTGTCTTTCAAAATGCCCATGTCAAGGCAGTTGTGGGGATAACCCTGTCGAGGTTGACTTGCATTTGGACTGTCTCTGTTAAATTTTATCAGACTGCTTTTCAGTGTGTCCACTGTTGGATGTGGATTGTGGCATATTTGGCAGAGGAATGAGTGTTATATGTAATCCTCTGAAATATCTTAGTCCTAATGTCCAGGTGTCTGGAGTTCATGGGAGTTGGGTCTAAGGGAACCGGGAATGTGGGGCAAAAACTGCAGCCTGAGAGAAAACAGTGTAATGACCAGGAACATTATTATAGTTCAGCAAATTCAGCAGCACATAAGCAAGTCCTGGACTCATTTTTTGTCTGATTTGGAAGACAATTTAATCCGTTATGTAAATCTTTAAATTTATGCTTTGAAAAAGGAGTGTTATGTGCGCAAATTCTAAACCATTCCGAAAAGAACTCGTGGCATCTATACATAGCAAACCTATGGGGAAAAAATAGTCATTTTTAGGGTTCCTGAGGTTCTGTTGTTACCCTAAGAGAGATGTGGGACGTTTTGCAAGTGCATGAGTGGAGAAACATCAGGGAAGGCAAGTCTTGAGCAGAGTGTTACTAGAAGTGCCAAGTTACAGCTGTGGTGGGTGACATCAACTTAAAAAGATGTTAACTATGCAGGACTCATAAGTTAGGAACCTCTGTGCTTGCTTTTGAAGAAAAAAGCATTGTAGCTTAAGTGAAGTCAATTGTTCCACATATTTTTGTGACTTGTAAGTAATCTGGTGAAAATTCTGCAGTGGTTTGCAGGCACGGTGCTCTGAGTAGGGAAAGGAGCTTGTGGATCCCAGGAGGAGGTCTGGGTCACAGAGTAACACTTCCTTCCTTATTCTCTTGCCCTGGCAGCATGGCATTTGTGTATTTGCAATGTTACATCCCCAGGAATCTTCCACTGGAAAATTAATTCATGTCAGAGAAATTATTTGTTTAAAATAAATCCAGCCTTGCCTCATGCATCTCTCTGGCTACACCCATTAAAATTGCTAAGAGGTCAGCTGAAAAATTGCCTAGAGGTCAGCTGAAAGGGCTTGTTTGGGAAGTGGGTGAATTCACAGCCCTCCCTTGGATGGTTTATGGGAGCTGAGTAGCACTTAGGACAATTGGGAAGATGATGCTGTGGCTCGTTTCCACAAGCAGCTCACTGCACACTGTGTCAGGGTTGAGAAATGACAGTGCAGTCTTACCGTGTGTGGTTTTGGGGGGTGAAGAGCAGTTTTGTGGCTGCCTCCACTTTAAATTCAGTGTGGTACACAGCGCCTCTGCCAGCTTATGTTGAAATCCTGTAAGAGTGCTATAATTAGGAAGCTTAGTTGAAGAATTGGGTGAAGGAAACACTTGCATTCCTTAAGTATAGAGGATTTGTCAAAAAAGCAAAGTGTTCCCTAACTTGCTATGAATTCCTAGGAGGATTTAATGACAGACATCTTGGGTTAAATAAAAAGGATTATACTGGAAAGGGGGAGGGGGACAATTGTTTCTGTTGTAATGTGTGAATGCCATAAAATCCTCCAAAATGCAGCAATTTGAAGTAGGGGTTTTGCTTCTTTTTCCTTCCCTCATTTTATCCTAGTACAGGAGGATTGTAGGATCTGTAAAGCATGGACTTCACTGTAGGAAATGCATCTATTTATCACTTCAAACCAAATCTCAGCGAGCTGTATGGATTGTTTCAGTAACACATAGGAAAAAAATAATTTGTTTTGGGAACCTTAAATCTACTAAATATTTGCTGAGTGAAGAAAGAATCATAGCCAGGCAGAAGTGCCTGTGTAACGTTTTGCCTCACACCAGGATAATGGCTGCAAATTTCTAGAGCTTCAGCTGTTTAATAAGGCATTCCCTAACTCAGCCCAGCAGCCAGAGCCAAGAACAGAAAGAAGTGCCTTTTCTGAGATGCTTTTACCTTCCCTCTCTCAGCCTGTTCCTGCAAAACACCTCCCTGCTTGCTCAGCTCTGCTGTAGCTCAGTGCCTGTGTTTCTGCTGGGCTCACTGGGGCTGAGCAAGGAGCTGCCTGTAGGAGGCTGGTTGCTATATGGTTAGAAAAGAATCCCATTCTCTCACTGCTGCCTCTATAATGTTTGTTTTTTTCCAGACACAATTAGACCTGTTACATAGCTCTTTATCTAGCTCTTTTTCTAAAATAAACCATTTAATCCTCATTGGGTACTACAAATATTTCATTCCACTGGCTAGAGAAGTTACTGAATTCAGATAAAGGTGACAACAGTCAACATTGTATTTATCTCAACTCATTAACAGCTGGCACTTCCAGGAATTTCTAGAAAAGCTGTGTTACATCTCAGCACTTGCATTATCATTGGAAACTCTTAAGTGTATTTTGTCTCCCACAGAAGAGGGATATTTTTTATTTTTTTTTCATGGGTGTGCTAGGAGGACAGACCTGGCAGCAGCAGTGACACTGACTCTCTGGAGGACCTTGGTCAGTAAGAGATCATCTGAGGGTATATATATGAAAACAAAACAACAAAAGCCCTGGACAAGAGACTTTGTTGTTGACCTTTGGTGGTGTTTATTGACCTTGTCTGGTGAGATTACGATCTCTTCAGCAAAGTCCGACGTTTTTATGCAACCTTAGCACAATGGGGGCCCCATCTTAAAAAGAGATCTTTTGGATGATGCGGTTATTCAGATAAATGGTGGTGATAATAATGTTCATTAAGTCTGGTTTTAGTTGTTGTGAAGGTTCCTTGAGCAAAGAGGGACGTGCCTGAAGTAGAACAGCAACATTTTAAGTGAAATTAGTAAAGTCCCCGAGATCCCCTGCATGTGTTGCTTTTTAATTGTGTGTTTTGTAGATGTTTATGTGCCACTCCGTTTTATCCAAGTGTGTATAAAACTACATCAGAGATTTTACAAGGGTTTGTATCAGTGCATTTTGTGATTTATACTCAGTAGTAAAGATGATGACTGCCAGAAGTTTTTTGGTTTTATATAATCCTGGATTTGCAGTCCTGTAATTTGCTTGCTGTCTGTTTTAGAGTGCAGAACAGTGATAAAAACTTGGCACATAGGCTTGTTTGACTTTCCCTTCTCTACAAGTCATGGAATCACAGCTGAGGGGGTGGCCACCCCTCCTCAGCACGGTACCTGCTCGTTTTCCTCCCAGGCACTGAATTCTGGTAGCCTTCTTTTGTTTTGTTTTGTTTTTTTTCTCAGATTTCAGAATTACAAATGGAATTGAGGGACAGGGTAAATAGAGATGAATTTGGTTACATATGGCTGTGCTGTGGAAAATGCAGGTCTTTTGTGTCCAGAAAATGGGTCAGGTTTTAATTGCATTGTCAAGGGTAGTTAATGCTTAAACAGTTTCCTTCTCAATATAAAAGGGAACAAAAATGGATCTGCTATTAACTTTTCAAAGCATTTCTAAAATTAGAGTTTATATGTATAAACCTAAAGTACAACAGGCCTAAGAAGCCCTACAAACCTTTAACTGCCTGCAAGTGCTCTCAGTTTTCTTCATGACAAAATGAGCTATTTCTGTTTTTCAATGCTGTATCTTGTGGCATATCTACAGTGAGCCTCTTCTCATCTGAGTGTTGCTATGCTGAACAGACAGACCAGTTCGCATGACCTGAGGCAGAAAACAACATTTTCGGTATATTTTGAGTAGTTTTTCTAGCAGATTAAGGAGCTGAAGTTCAAGTCCAAGATAGTTGACAGTGCTGCCTCATCCTTGTGCCTCTGACTGCCTTCCATGCCCCGTACCCGTGTTTGCCTGGCGTTATCCAGAGGCTGTGTTCATGAATAACCCTGTCTGCTTTTCTTGCTGTGGCACACAGGGTCAGTGGATTTTGCTCTTTTCTCAGCTGCAGTTCAGGTGAAGAGCATGATGGCAAAGGATTTATTGTTCCTGTGGTTATATAACGGGATAGTCAGTGACAATAATTTCAATTAATTAGGTTAAATTCAGCGGAAAGGCAGCTTCTGGGGCATCTTGGAGGGAGACTCTCCTTACCAGGAGACCCACCTTAGGCTGACTGTGGAGTCTGTGGTTTGGTGGAAATTCATATCCCTCAGCAGTGTCACAGAACCCATGGGATATGTAATAGCAGTCAGAAAATACACTATTTACAAACGGATGTTCATCTGTCAGCAAAAGCTGGTAAAGTGTCCATTGTTTGCTTGATTATTTTTTTTTCCCCCTGTGATTTGAAGAAACTTTTGGTGTGGATTTTTTGGGTGATCTGTATGAGGCAGAACTTACTAGAAAACCACTTTTCTTCATCTCCATGACATACCCAAACCTCTAAATTCTACCCCTATTTCTATTAATGATTAAATGAAACCATAAAAAGTAATGTTAAATGTCCTTCCCTCTGTAAAGCCAGTTTTGCCTAGGGTAAGTGTAACTAACAAAAAAACCCCAATAATTAAATAAATAAAAGAAAATAATGTTTTCCTACTGCTGATAGTGTTTGCAAGTTTTAATATGGGTGTAGCAAGTAAAATAATTTGGAATAGGAGAAAAATCAGAAGATATGAACTAGGTCTTGACTTGGTGCTGGTTTTATATAAAGCAGGTGGTGTGAGGGTGGTTGTGGTGTTACAGCTACAGAGGCCAAACTTACTGATTGCTTATTGATTGCTGGGCTCCAGTTTTTATTCATAACTGTAAGACACGTGGATTCCTACAGCTGTTGCTTGAATAAAATTTCCTGATAATAGAAACTTTTACTTAGCTGGTCAAGCCCACTCTAATCCCATTTTAAAATGATCTCCTTAATGTTTAAGTATTTTTAGTATATATAAAGAAAAAAACCTGTCAGGGGAAACCACATTCATGTCTTTTTTCTTACCTTCTTTCTGAGTATCTTGCAGCTTTTTTGCTTACAAGTCTGGCAGTTATTAGAAAAACTAAAGTGTACAATGGATATAAAAATAGCCCACATGATGAAAGTGGCTTTGGATCCCAGCTAGCTTTCTGTTTGTTTTCTTGCAGATTTTGTTTCCTTTTCTTGATTGTTTTCTTCTAGTTTTTTAATAGTCAATTTAATAGTGTTAGAGTGAATTTTAGGATAAAAAGAAAATTTAGGAAATGGAAAACCATAGACAATCCTGTTCCCAGACAGCAAATGATGATCTTAAAAACTCAGGATTCTCTTCACTCCCCTTGGATTTAAAGGTGAATTGGCAACGTGCAATATTAGTTACAGCTACAATTGATTTCTTTGTGCAAGTACTTTGGTATGCATAAATACATGAGAAATTATACAGCTGGCACAGGCCTCCTGGTTTTGTGTAAATCTTAAAGCTAGGAGGATGAATTTTTTTATTTTTTTCAAGATTCAAAGAGCTAGCTGTAGAAGGAAGTTCTGTAAATGGCATTATTAGGAGTGTGCTCCTGCAAGCTGATGGGAAGTGATGTGATTTTATACCAAGAGAAAAGCTGAGCAGCAGTGATTTCTGTGTTTCTCTTCAAGTCTGTCTTTCCAACATTCCTGAGTATTGCAAATTATTCTTCTGTACAACTGTAGAAATGGGTTATTATCCACTGAAACATGAATACAGGTCGCCTCTTGGTGTTCCCTAGTCTTACGTTTGTTTCAAGAGCTGTTTCTATGTAATTCTGTCTCCATTTCTGTTTTCTCTCCATGGCAGACATATCTGAAACAATGAGTCCTGCTTTTCTCTCAGCAGAAGGCTTGAGGCAATTTAGTGTGTGTTGGCAGGGTTTCTCCTGCCAGCTTTCCCTCTTCACTGAGCATCCTCTGCAGGATGCTCTTTTTTCCGCTCTTCTGCAGATAGTGTCAGGCATCTGGAGAGATAAAGGGAGGAGAACTGTTTTCAGGGCAATTCTCAGTGAAATAGGTGATATTCTTGAAAAATGGAACTCTCCTCTTCCAAAGTCCCCAATGCAGTCAAATTTTGCCAGAGGAGTTTGTGGTTTTTCCACTTTTTTGGTTACTCTTCCATTTAAATCTAGACTAAAGATGGAGTAGTACTTTGTATTGCATCTCAAGGTGCCCTGCTTGTGGTACCAGCAATCAAAGCTAGTCTTTCTCTGGGAAATCATAAAATCAGATCCAGGAATTTCTTATTACCATCTCCTGGACACTCACTCCTCCTAGCATCACTGTGTCCAGTGTCCCACCCAGCTTCATTCCAGGATATTACTTAACTCTACTTTTTTTATTTTATTTTCTTTTGCCAAGACTTCTAGATGGAAGAATGTTTGCCCCATTTTATGTGACGTGATAAGGACTATTAAAATCCAGCATGGCTTTTGTATGTGTAGTTGCCTGTAATGAAAGTTAGGTATTAATTTGGGAAGGCACACAATAGGAGTATTGTAATTGAGCAGTGGCTGACATGTCGCTCAAAACTCAAAGTAGGTTGTACTATAAATATAGTCTCTTGTTTTGCAATTGACATTTTGCTAGTGGGTGGCTAATTTGAAAGGAAATAGACCAGTGATCTAATATTAATAACTAATTAATAGTTATGTGGCTATTTTAAGTCTATTTTTCTGCTTATTTATAGGCATATATTATTCATCTTTGCTGTGTATCCTTCTTTGCGTATGTGTTTAATTCTGAAACTTTTGCTTCGGTAACATTTAGGCTTTGCAATCAAAAGCTTGATAGCAAAGTTGGTATGTTCTTCAAACCCTCTTTTTGAGGATAACAGTTTCAAAGTAATAGCACTTCAACCGAGGGAAGTCTCCCTCTTGAAGCAAGGCCTAAGAGGAAAGCCAGTGATGAATTGTCTACATCTCACCTGCATTTGTGAGTCCTAAATCAGCATCACTCCTGTATGTTTTCCTGTGTTTAAAGTAAAATACACAGCAGTTTTTAGGCTTCCATTGAAAGTGTGTAGCTCACAGACAAAACTGCAGAGGAATAAAATAAGAAGGAGCATGTCACAGGCAGCTTGGCCCTTTGGGATGAGAATAAAACATGCATTCAAGTGCTCGTTGCTTCTCATAGCATGTGTGTTACTGTACCAAAGAGATGTGGTGTTTTTGTTTGCTCTGATGGGACAAACTTCAGCACAGGGTTTTGTCTCTTCTACCTATTCCCCATCTCCTGCCTTCTCTCTCACACTCACGTTCATCTGTAAATTAATAAGCAGGTGTGACACTTGTCCTTTTAATGAATTCTTAACTGAATTGATAATAAGGCAGGAAGACTATGTGAGAGATTCATTGTACTTTGTATATGCCTGATATTTTTAGATCTGTTTTGTCAAATATCCAAACATTTTTAAATGTATTCCACCAAACTCCATGGAGCCAGTGCTGTGATATCTGGGCCCTGACTGTTAGCTGTGGACTTTGTGTGCATCATCTTTACATCTCATCTCTCCTGTGTGAATAACTTTGCTATGAGTGCTCAACTGACAGGGAACACAAATTGTTTCCCCACTATCTCTAGATAGTGCATTACTCATTTATCTACTGTCCTAGGAGGTTTATGCTGTGTCCTAGAAAGTGTTTCCTGTCATTGGATTAAAACCCTGCTGCAGTTACCTGTGGAACTCACCTGTTAGTGGAAGCACCCACGCTCCCTTCAACCACACACTGCATCTTCTTCATTAAGGTCTTCATTAAGGTACTTAAGGTCTTCTCAGTATTTGTTGCAGGTGTGAGGAAAAGCCCATAGTAACAGCAAATGTATAACAACAAGCAGATACAGCACTCTGACTTTAAATACCCTGCTCTGCAGAGGGTGGGTAGGGGTTGCAGCTGTTTGCTTGTTGCAGGGCATGGCATTGATGATGGAGGAAACCTTGTGTGGGGTTTTCAGCTTCCATGCCTTCCCAAAGGTGCTGAGCTCTTCTGTGTTCGGTCTCCCCAAAGCTGTGTCTCTGTGTTCCAGCATTGTTCACAGCGTCATCGCTGTGAAACAAACAGCTGTGCACAGACAGATCCCTTGGAGCAAGCTCCATCCTTCCATTTTCTTGCAGATAACCAGAGATTGCAATTTCAAAGTGCTTTAGTTTGTTTGTTTGTTTGTTTTTTTGGGGGGGGTGGTATTGGTGTTTCTTTTTCCTGGTTCTTACGTACTTTGCTGTACAGAGGGCAGCTCTGGGCAGAGAAGCAGTCCCAGAAATCCTGAGTCACAGGTGCGGGGATCTTACCTGGGGAGGCTGGTGTTTCAGGCATGGCTTGGGATCCAGACCATTTCCAGAAGTGCTTGAGGTTGTTGTCCAGTGATGAAATGCAGCTGGCAGTGTTTGTGCAGCTCAAAGGACAGAGCTGACACCAGTGATGCACTGGTGTGCACTGGTGCTGAGGGTCGTGCGTGGGGGTAAACGAGGCACACATTTAAATTCTGCGGGACACGTGAAGTTTGATTTCTCCGATTTCAGAGTCAGTTTGAGGCATGTTGGAAGTGAATGCCAGGGGGTTGTTTTGAAGGTTTTGTCCCTGTATATTTTTCTGACTCTTTTTGTGTGACAGTGCATGTTTTTATTTTCAGTTGCCTGTGACTCAGGAAATCTTTTCTTTATGTATATGCTTACTGCAGGCAGTATTTAATATAGTCCTGTTGATTCTAATGTAATCATGAGAACCCATCACAAGGTGCAATCTTAGTCTGCCAAGATTTATAGACATTTCATTATTCTCTAGCAATTAAAAAAACTCTTAATACTTAAAAAAAAATTGAAAAAATTCTCTTGTATCTCAAGTGTTGACATGGTGTTAGGTTGTAGGTTGGACTTGATGATTTCAGAGGTCTTTTTCAATATAAATGATTCTGTGTCAACTTCGGTGTTTTCTCCTCTGTAAAAAGCATATCTGCACATGGGCAATCCTGCTTGCCCTTGTAATATTTACTTGCTAACCTTTTGTATTAAAAATTGTAAACCATGTTTGTCAAATAATACAGCAAGTCACAACACTTAAAAATGACCTGTCGGTCCTGGTAGTGCACCAGAAGTGTCTGTCAGACACTGGGAATATGAAGTAATGGTTCCTGTGCTAAGTTCTTGTGTCTTGAGCGGCTTCTGATCTACCAATAAATTCAAGGAACTTCACATCTGCCCTGTGAAGGGCTGTGAGCAGGAGCAATAGGCAGTTCATGTGTTGGAAGTAAAGTTGATGAGTGATTCTCACACATACATGAGTTCTGAAGTATGGACT
Source organism: Poecile atricapillus (assembly GCF_030490865.1). NCBI lineage: Eukaryota > Metazoa > Chordata > Aves > Passeriformes > Paridae > Poecile > Poecile atricapillus. The sequence goes on from NC_081256.1 coordinate 21,134,202, forward strand.
TTTTTAATGGCTGGAATCCTTGTTTGGTTTGGATGTATAGACGTGGAATACAGTCTTCCATCTGAATGGATTTTGGACTGGTTTTGTTTTAGTTTGTCTTGTGTTCTGTAAGCATCTTGGTCATGCTGCTTTGGTGTTTATAGGTTTTGAGGTTGTGTTTTCCTACATGAGCACACAATTTTCTGAGTTCCACCACAAATAAATGTCCTTTTGCAAACTCCCTCCCCCTCTCCCCCCATATTATTAAAGGCCCATTGAGTCTGAAAATGAAGTAATGTAGCTTCCCACAAACATGCATATTTTTCAGTGTAATTGGAAGATGTTTTGGATTACTGTCTTTAGGCCTGTGGAGCCAAGAACCCAATTATAGGCATGGTTAGAACGCGATCGTGTGCGTTAGTTGGATTATAACAAGATTCCAATAACATAAAATTGCTGCATGACAAATGAGTTTGTATAGTTTTGACAGTTGTTGCCTTTAATAAACTAAATTATTAAGCAATATACAGCTGCAGCACTTGCAAAATTGAAGAAAAATAGACTCTTCTTTCCCTGTCAAGATCTTCTCCACCGAGAGAGCAGGACCGCGGGCGTGTGTAGGTCTGGTTTGAGTTGTTCAGTTGACTTTGTGAATCCATCTGTCCCAAGATGATTTTCTCTGTGAGTAGATGAGAGACAGGTTACAAGAGCTACATTTAAGGCTTTGTCAGGCACCTTCTTTTTTACTGTTAGTGCTGACAGACATGGTCACAATCTTTTGGGATGATGCTTTTAAAGCTAAGATTTGGGGGGGTTAATTGTAATTTATGGAGAAATGGTGGGTAGATGAATGCTGCCTGCTTATTTTCAGTATAAACCTGAGCCAAGAATTTACCTCAAGTCTCCTGGCAGAGTGCGAGAGTCATGGATGTGGTAACTCTGTGTATCAATTGAATTGGATCTCTGAAATCCAAGAACCTGTTGTTCCCTGGAGTAAGGTGTTACTACAACACTGTAAAACAAAGCAAAATCTACTACATTCTAGCAATCAGGCTATTCAATCAGTAGCTTTTTTACACTTTTCTGTCCTGAGCTGTGTTGCAGCTACAGGTTTGAGAACCACTGTGGCTGCCAAGTGACATTTGTATCTATGCTGGCAGGTCTCTATTTTAGTGATACGGACTTTAATTAGATATGACATAATTATGATACAGCCTGCTTTTGGTCCTGTTCAGGACCAAGTCCCACTATTTTTAGGTGCATTTCCAAGCAAATTAAAGCCCAGTTTGAGACAGGTACTCCATCCCAGCTACCTGATACCTGTTCAAAAGGAGCTGGGACTCCAGCAGTACATGGTCACTGCCCTGCAGTTTGGAGCTTTCCTTTTCACAGTCCAAGAGCAGCAAGGGCAGACCTTATTTCTGAGTGTCCTTGGCTGCTGTCGCTCGTGGTGTTTCAGCTCTTGCACTTTTCTCCTGGGAGAACATGATGGCACTGACTTAATGGGGGTAAATGGAAAGATGAAGGCTGCTCGTTTTCTGTGCGTGGTGAGGGTGAATCTCTGGTCATGAATTCAGAGGCAGGCACGAAGTACGGATCAGCCTTCTGCTCTGAGTGCTGACAGTGATATGGGTTGATGGGGCAAAATAAAGCTGCTAGAGATTGTGTGGAGTGGCAAGGGAGAAAAGGAAAAAAAAAAAGGAAAAATATATTTATTTACCAAATGGTTAAATGGAGGATTTTCAGGAATGAGAATGATGACTGGCTTTATAGTGCTTTTGAGTGGCTTACATTCTGAAGGGTGGGTTTTTTTTGGAAAAAGAGCTGCAAGCTCCAGACATCGTTTTTAATGAGTATGCAAAATAGTGGCTGTAGTATTTGCAACACCAGTCATGAAGCAGTACTATTGGAGGCAGTCTTTAGAAATTAAATACTTCTGCCTTCCGGTTTTGTAAAAATGATTCCCGTGTTTGGTTTTTTCAGTAAGCATATCCTTATAGAATGAAAATGCTTTAAACCAAGTTGTGTGCATTACAGTCAGGCCAAAGAATTAGAATATCTGTCAAATAGAAAAAAATGAGAATTTTTCAGCATCTTGTTTCCAAAACAGTTGTACATACTTCTTGCTTCCTTCACATGCCCTTGGCAGTCAGTCAGCTATAAGACTTTTTGAGCACCATCAATGTGCTCTGAAAATATCCTCTGCACTTCGTAAATCGTTAAGAAGATGAATTATGGAAATGACAGTGGATAGGGAAGAGAAGCAAAGATGCACATTCACTTGGGACATTGCCTTGAGGCTGGTGTCATTTGTTGCTTGGATGGTCTTTGAAATAGAGGCATTAGAGGGAATAAGTTGTAGCGAACAGATCAAATATCTCATTTATAGTCATACTCATAGCACAGAAAGAAAACAACATCAAATATTATTAACAGGTGGTCTAGTGGGAAGAAAGAAGTAAACAATACTTCCTAAAAGTAGATAATTCCTCTCTCCCTGATGGGTCACATTAAATTTATAAAATGCCTATCAGTATTTTTATGACCACATAATTTACTTTTTTGTCTTGTTTTCCCTAACTACATATGATTTAAAATCAAAACAAGCAAGAACCTAGTCAGTCATTAAAAAAAAAAAAAAAAAATTACTTGTTTGTTGAAAAAATATTTTGAGTAATTTTTACTTTTTTTTAATTTAAAAGTTGACACTTAAGTCCCAATCTAACAGCAGTAGGGATTTCATTTAAAAGAAATGGAAGAGAAGAAAAATCAAAAAATGTTGTGGAAAAAAGCCCCACCAATGGAATGGGTAAATGGACACTGTGCTGATCAAGGAGCAGGATTTAGTGGCAGATCAATCCCACATGGCCTTCTTGGGTGCCCATCCTCCACCTTCTCTGACACTAATCAGCTTCTTCAAGAAAGTGACATTTTCACAGAATCTTTTTAAATTTACCATTTCTGTTGCTCTCCAGTGCCAAAACAAGTGCAATGTGTTTACATGTGGCATCATCACATGTGTTGGTGGTAGTGAGATGAAATTCCTGCTCTCTAATTAATTTTGCAGTGGGGAAGTATATGTCTATTTTTGCAGATGGTTTTTAAATGCATAGATATTTTAAGCTGAAGAGGGAAAGATTTCATGCTCACGATGCACAAATTCTTATGGAGTGTGAGCATTTTAGTAACAGACACAGTTGTTAAGCTTGCCTGTTAGCGTCACGTAAAATGTTGGGTTCTCAAAACCCTGCACATTTTTGCAGTGTTTTCTGTTCCAGTCTTCTCCCTAAGACTGGAAAAATTCTTTACTCCTTCCTCTCTCGTTCAACTTTTTTTTTCTGTAATGATACTGTAGGTTTGCTTTGATTCTCTTCAGATTTCTGAAATACACATAGATAAGCATCTTGTAAGAAAGAAAAATAAATTACTAAGTTAGTAACTATGAAACAATCCACAGTTGAAAAATAGGTATAGTAAGGGAAATTATGCCCTGTGATTAGAGGTGAGCACCTTGAGGTATGCTTCATTTCATCATATCACTTGGTAGAAATATAATTGAATGTGAAGTTTTTATCCTACATCCTTCACTGTATGTGAGGGGTTTTTTTCCACAAATTCTATTCACATCACTAACATACATTTTAAAAACCACAAAAATACAGTCTTTAAGTAATGTGTCTGCAGCACATGCAATGATTTTTTATTCTTATTTATTAATTTGGAACAGGCTAAAAATATAATTTAGAGGATTCTCTGATGGTTGTGTTATGAGCTGCAAGTGCCTGCAGAAGTAGCTGACGTGCAGGATCCCTGTGAAAAAATGACTTTTGTTGCTTAGTCATTCCTAAAAGCCCTGTTAAGTTAGGCCATGCATTTAATTCTTGCTGTTCCCTCTGCCCTCTCCAGCTGTGGTTGAGGGAACTGAACAGGTTTCTGCTGTTGTAGAGAGGTAAAGCAGTGGGGAATTTCTGATGTTCAGGGTGTTTTGTGTTTTCTGTGTGTGCTTTGTGGGGAACTGTGGAGAGGAAAGGAATTCCTCTTACAGCAGCTTCTGTTGAGGGTGTGCTGGTTCTCTACTCTCCCGTAGGGCCTCCAGGTTCTTTCTCTTGTTTGGCATCATTTTGGGGGTAATTTCAGTTATTTACTTGAGCAGAGTTTGTTTCAAATGAATGAAAAATCCTTCATGTAAACATAAAGTGTACAAGGTTCAAAGCATAAAATTGAAACTTACTGCTCTTGCTCTGTCTTGTTTGTTCAACCAGCAGGATCAACATCCCCTTTTAATGACCTTTTGCACTTGGAGTTAAAATTTTATAAGCTTTTTAAACTTCTGATTATTTTTTTCCAAATTAAATTTTAGCAATGCAGTTGGCATATACAGTTAGGTTTGTAGAAATGATCAAAGCAGTACATAATAGCCTAGCAGAGAATTAAAATAACATTAATGGAGGGTCAGAACCTTTTCACTTAGTTCTTGTGAACTACTGTCAGTGTTACAGGGAGGACCAGGATATTTTCCAGTCCAGTGTGGTGGTATCTTGGTTTTGGAGATTAATTGTCCATTTGGCTGTTGGAGGTTTTTCAGGAGGGAAAGAGGAGAAGTTTACTTGATTCTCTTGGGAATTTAAACATGGAAAATTATTCCTGACCAAAATACCTTGTGGTTCCCCAATCAAAAGAGAAAAGAACATTTTCAAGTCTTACTGAGATTAGCAACAGACTAAATAGCAGAGGGTTTCTTAGAGGTCAGTGGCTTTTAAGACGATGGAAAATCTGAAATGCTAAGTCCTGTTTAAGGCATGTGTTGCCTTCTCGGTTTTAATCCTCGTATTAAGGAGGTGCTTGGGAACTTTTAGTGTTGTTTGTAATGTATTTTTTGAGCCTTTGTAGCTGGAGTTTAGTACTTAAGAAACCTGTTTGTTCTTTTCCAGGTCCTCTTCCAGAGGGCAGAGTTAGCGGTTTTACTATTGAGTGCATCCTGCTTCAAACAGCATTTATTTGACATGTGGATTCTTTTCTTGTGGTGCCTAGACAGTGTTCCTGTGCTTCTGCCTTCAAATCTTCTCCTTAATCCCTTAGTTTACATAAGATCACTTTCTAATGATTTAATCTGTAATGAATATTGGTGGTAGGAATCACTATGTGACACATATACAGGATCAGTAATTATTCTGATTGCAGGTGTGTAATGTGTTCCTAGGGACTGTTTAAATTTTAACAGTCACCTGTAGAAATTAACTTCTTGAGGGTATTTTAAGGATTCTTCATATAATTCGCTCTTTATAATTTGTTGGTGTGAAATTCAGCTCCTGAATGGTCACTTTTGAAAACACTCGATGGTTTGATCATGGCCTTGTGTTTCCTACTTTTTATCTTCCTATTGAATCATTTTAGTATGTATTGGTTAACACTGCAATATCTATTGCTTCAATACTTATCCCTTTGTAAACATTTTCTGGAGTCTCATAAAGTTCCCCTTTGTCAATGTGGACAGAAAAAAAGAACAGAAATTACTTTGAAGCCAGTGAGCTTGTGGTGGGGATTTGTTTTCAGCTAAAAGAGTGAGAAGACGATAGAGTTGAAACTGGAATTGTAATTTGTTTTTTAAATAAATTCCATGTAAATAATCAAGGTCTCTAATTTTTGTTTGTTTAACTTCTTAACTAAGCATATATTGTTATCAGTAGGAAACTGAATGTTGTTTTAATTCTTTCAGTAAAAAGACTGGTAGAAAAATAGCTTTTATCCTTTTTTCATCCTTTAAAATAAATATTGATAGAAACTATCATAATATGGTTTGTGTTACAGGTGGTGTAATACCAAGGGCTGTACTGCTGCCACATCACAATTTTGTGGGGTTTCAGAGAGTAGTTCTGGTAAGGACACTCAATGATTTATCTATTTATTTGTCATAAAAGTGGACTGTAGTTCGGTACAATTTAGAATTACGTGCATTTACACTATTTGTTAGGTATCAGTTTCTGCAGTTCACTGAATCCTTACATTAAGTGTTCTTTTATTCAATGGTCTTTAACAGCTCCTTTTGGAGCTGTTAGTGTCTCATGTGTAAATCAGTATTCATTTTGTTGAGAGTTATGATATAACACATCAATTCACAGTATGGAAATATTAATAAATAGACCTTTTGTCAAAAGAGATTGTAAAAACTGTATTGTCTCCTTGAAGTGTGGAGTCACAATTGCCTCAGTGCTTATCAGTTCTTTAAAAAGGGTTTAAAATTACAGTATTTTGATTATAGTATGTTTTTTTCAAGTGCTAAAATCTTGTCTTCCTAGAGGAAAATACAAGTGTGTGGTTCAGAGGGCAAATATCCAGACTGTGTGCTGTTATTAGTGTCTTCTTAAATGTGATGTACAGTCATGATTTTGCAGTCGTTTTCTTCAAATGTACAGAACTACAATCCCTGTATCATTTATTTTGATTTTGGAAACTTTCCTTAAATATGTTTTCTTATTTCTTCTCCATGGCTGGAGTTACAAGGGAGATGAGATTGCCTATTCTTATTCTTAGAGAGGGAAAATTCGCTGTGCACCAGGCTACCAGCAGCCACACTCAAGTATTGTGCAAGAACACAAGTGAGCATTTGTTCTTTCAGCAGGAGATAAGTGAGACCACATTTGTATCTGTAGACTTTTTAATATATACCATAATTTAACAAATGTCTTGTGGGTGTAGCAGATGTCTTTTCTTTCCCCAGCACCTCCCTACTTTTTTCTGTTGTTGTTGTTGTTTTTTTAATTCACAATTGCTTTACATTTTTGGCAGGCTCTCTTTGTGTGCTATCTTAGGTCATTAAAGGGCAGTTAAAGACAGAGGGAATTTGTTTTAACAAACCTTACCTTGCAAGCAGACCCCCACAAGACAGAGAAGGATATTGCTGATGTTCTTTGTAGCCTTGCAGAGTAGTGTAGTACTGGCTGTGCTCCAACACATCACTTAAGCAGTTGAAGACAGTGGGGCTAGAATATGTTTAAATATTCTTCTGGATTGATCTGTATCCATGTGTACTTTCTAAAAACAAGGTGGGATCCACAAGAACTTCTCAATGGGATTTTCTGGTCAAGCAAAGAAACAAATAAGGTCTTTATGTGTTGGAGATACTGAGTGGAGAGAAGGGATGTCCTTGCTTGAGAAGTCTCTGGACTGATAAATGAAGGAAGCAAAAGATGTTGGAAATTGTGAGTGATTAAAGACTGAAGCCATTTTCCCTTCTGCCATTGCATTAGGTTGGTTTATCTAAAATAATTGGGCATGGTACTACTCAGTGTGTGTGATTTGCAGCTCTTTAAGTACATAAAGCCTCCAGCATTCACCACTCATGCATGTAGGCTTACTTCAGAGTTTCTAAGTCTTGGAGTGGCAGAAAATGGGCTTTCAGATTTACAGGAGAGAAATAGCTTTGGGAAGGTTTGAGTAGCATCACTCAAGAATGTTAAATGGCAATTCTGTAAAGTAAAAACATCATAGCTTTATAAATATTGTAAGAAAAGAAAGATGATGGGAGCTCTTTGGAGTCTGAGAAATACTGAAAATTTTTCAAAATGTTGTGAGCAATTTGTGCGGTACTTATTAAAGTCTAATGTAATCTGGAGAAGTCATGGACTTCTTTCTCTCTATCATCTCTTTATTTTCAAATAATGCTTCCATTACTGGAAATGGGTGAGCAGAATTTTATGTGCATAGAATCTGTTTGAGGCGAGATAAAGATAACTAAAGATGGTGAGTTTCTTTCTGTGAAAAGCCATCCTGTCTAATTTGTTTGACTCTGATCTAGCAGAAGTAGTTACTGTGGTTAATTCTGCAAAAAGCAGAGTAGAGGTCACTTGTGGGACAAGCTACAGACCATTCAGTGCAGCTGCCTGTGTAATAGTGGCCTGCAGTTACAAGACAGGGTGCATTTCCATCTCTGCTAATGTTTTTAGCTTGACTCAGCAAAACTGGTTTTTCTACACAAAGCTATGGTTGTGCTTCCAACTGCATCAGTGGAGGAGCATTTTAATTCAAAATAGCACCTTTGCTGGAGGGGGGTCCTTATCGGACAGATGAGGTATTGTCAGGTTTTGAATAGTTTGCTTCAAAGGGGATTAATTAAAAAATTAGTGAGAACAGATGTCTGATGTTGGCCTGAGCAGTCAGAAAGAAGAGGAAATGTCCTGGGTTTGAACTTGTTATCTTAATTGGATCCCTTGTGACTTTCAGCCCATTTGATAAGAGTTTCTTCAGTAGACTCCCCTGCTTCTACTGCACAAAGCCAACAGCTTTCAATTTTAAGGGTTTTATGTGTGGGTATAGGCACTCAGGCAAGTTTTTGCATACAGCTTGGGAGGATGATTCCTTCACAAAACAAAAACTTTGTATACCACAGGCTGCTTTAGTATAGCTTTTTTACATCCCATGTGCTATACAGAAAAGTAAAATAGTGTTCATTTAAACTACTTTAAAATGTATTTTTTGAATGTCATTATATATCTTCCTACAGGTGTGTTCAGTCTCCTTTTACCAGTTAGACCTTCTGTAGAGTGCCAAATTAGCAAGGGGAACATTTGGTATGCTGCTTTAATCTTCTAAGATCAACAATGCAATTACTTCTAGAGATGCAGGTGACTTTGCAATGTGTAGGAGCCGTCTGGGGCTGTGTTATGGCAGGCACAATCATCCAATCTCTGGGAATTTTTCCTTTACAGTAGTATAAATATGCCTTTAGACTTAAGCACTGCTGAAGTATCAGAACTTGGCATTTATTCAAAGTTGTCCTTAGTGTGGGATAATTTGAGTTAGGCAAAATATTCCAATTTCTACAGGCAAGGAAAGAGGCTTGTTTTTATTTTTCAGGGCTTTCTGTAAAAGAAAAATCTTCTCTTGATGATTCAGTTATTGGAACAGTTCCCAGTTAAAAAAAAAAATAAATAAAAAAAATTGCAGGGTATGGAAAATCTGGTCAAGGAAGCTGATGACACTGACAGTGTTGCGTGCCTTTTCCATGTATTATGGGAATATCACCTTAGCATACATGCTATTCTTAATATTCTGTCAAAAGACCCTTGGTACAGCTTCATTTTGAGAATAAAAAAAAAAGCAGATACTGAAGGCAGAAGGGGGATTAGCTTAATGCCTAGACAACTTTTGGAGACATGAGTGAGTTTTTCATCAAATATATATATGCTTGAAGGGAAAAATCAATACGACTTCTTATTGAACTTTGGGTATAGCTAATATAGATGGAGATGTCTCTGCCAAAATACACAGCAGTAATACCTAGACAATACAGGTTTTGCTTATGAAAACCTCCACGGTCAGATTTGAGGTATGGTACAGAGTAGAACGTAGAGATGCAGAGATGGAACGTCTGCATTGAGGGTGGTTCCTGTAGCAGAAACTGAAAATGGTATAAATTAAGGGAAGAGATACTTGCAGGTTTGGAAAAACAATCTGTCCCTCGTTGCAGAGTTCCTGGAGGTGAGGTGTTTTTGTCAGAGCTGCTGTGTGCCCACCAGGGTCTCGTGTTGTGCAGTCCAGTCTCACAGTGGGACTGGGCCGAGGGTCACTGCGCCGCCCCTCTCGTCCCTTGGTTGTCACCACGCTGCCCCAAGCCCTGTGCAGGAGGCAGTGACAGCCCTGAAGGGACCATGATGGGCAGAATGGTGGCCCAGGAATGCTCAATCTTTCATTTTGGAAAAGTAAAGCAGTGCTCTGCCCTAATGACCGACCCCTACCCCACCTCTGGGCCACTTTTTCCAGAGCTGTCTCAGGAGCACACTCCTCCTTCCCGCCTGCCTTGGCAGCTCTGACGTGCTGGAATTGCTGTTGCTTTATTCCTCCATTACTTCGTGATAGATCACACCAGTACTGCAGATTGGCATACAGAGCAGTGAAAGAAGAAATGGGAATTTTTACATTGGTCTGACATTCCTGATATTTTCAGTTGCAAGTGGAAGATAGGATGAGTACAGTGATGATGCTGTGTCACTGCCTAGGACAGTGAATCAGTGCTGTCTGCAGCTGCAGTCGCTCGTGTTCCCGAGTGGCTGTGCCCAGTGTCTGGAGCAGGGCTGAGATCATGGCTATTAAACCCCTTCTGTAACATTTGGCTGAAGTTTGACAAATAAAAAGAGCTTTGCCCCTTTGAATACCATAAATAATGTTTGTCAGACAGTGTTTGTTTCTCAGTTTCTTTCATGGCTTTTGATTGATGGGTCTTGGTAGGAAGTTGCCACAAAAGGCAAGAACTTCACATCCTGTTCTTCATTAGAAATAATTCTGATATGGCATCTAAGTGATCTAGGTGCTTCTGGAAAATTTAGCTGCCTAACTTCAAAGTTCACCTGAAATCAAATCTTGAGGTGCCAAAGTGAATACAGTTGGCTTCTGATCCACTTCATAGGCCCTTTTTCTAAAATAAATGTTAAGTGTTAAATTCATTTTAATTGGTACATCTTTTTTAAAATGAGGAATATCTGACTTCCCCCCCCCCCATTAATTAGTCTTTAATTATTAAAAACCTAGGTGAAGATGGTTTTGTACTGCCCTTTTACACCTGATATTGTTCACACTGGTAACTGATTTCTGTCACTTGTCCTCAGATACTGCAGTTTGATTATTCCTATACAAAAATGTGCTGTAGTTCTGAGATGGCTTCTTAAAGACTCACAGCTGTGGTTTGCACTTTTTAATACTGGTGGTGCTTTTGGCTTTAATTAAGAATAAGATGATGTTGTAGGTGGCATTGGTGGAGTGGTATGAGGAAAGGAGGCTTTTTTGGCAGATTAGCAACCAGTAGGGCAAGGATAGTGCAGGAGTGTGGGAGTACACATAGCTCTTGGAGATTCACACGTATTCTGGTTTTGCATTCATGTGACCAGTTGCAGAAACACATTATCTATGACTTTTGGTTTTGCAAAAAGTGTTTGTGGTGGTGGGGGGTGTGTTTTGCTTTTTTAAAGATCCTGCACTCATAATTGGTTATTTACCTGCCGATTCCCACAGGCTGGCTTCAGGGTGCTTTAGTGAACAGAGGTGGATGTGAAAATGCTTGGGCAAAGCAAAGAGCTGAGTTTTTAATCTGAGTGTAAACTTTGTTAAGCTTTCTTTAGAACTCCATTCATGCATAATGCTGCAGTCAGTTGTGAGTTACACGTCTTTAAATCTCTTGAGGTGAACACATTGGGGCTAGAAGAACTTGTCAGTTTACATTTAATTTATTCCAGGCTTTAGGATATGTTTCATGGCTGTGGAAAAGTTTGAATACTAAATATGATGAATGTTAGCCTATATTTTCAATACCAAATTTGCTGGCCAACTGCATTAGATTTTTAGCATGTTTAATATCTGGGTAAATGGAGAAAAGCTTGTTTAAAGTGCAGGGTATTTCTGCTATTAGTGTTCACAAGTGCCAGTCTGCCTGTTTGCCATTAATCCACAAGTCATGAGTAATACTGGCCTTGTCCTAGGAAGTCAGAGGTATTCAAGGCTTTTTTGTTAAATAATCCACAACAAACCCCTGCATTGCTAGTATGACTGACTGATTGTTTTCACTGTCCAAAGGGCACTCTCTTCTTCATCCCAAATTTAAAAATAGATAAGAAATCTTGCCTTCTCTTCAGTAAGTAGCAGGTTCCAGTGTAGTGCTCTTGAGCTGATTCTGTGATTAATGGCCACTAAAGCTGGAAATTAGCTTTCCTTGTTAACAGCTCATATTTTCTTGACTTGAAATTTCAATAAATTGTAACTAAATGATCTTCTCTATGTCCTGTGGGGCTGTTAGGTTGGATTTTTTTTTCCTTTTTTCACCCCATTATGGTATTCCCTCACAGGGGTTTTATGTTTCATCCTTAATTTTTCAGAAACCTGGGACTCAGAGCTGCTACTGTTCAACAAGACATCTGCCTCAGGAAAAGAATTGGCAGCTTTTATGCACTCACAAAGGAATTTCAGAAAAAATATTTGTTATTCCCAAACTAGATGCTGCCAGAGTACATAATTCCAAAACTTCTTTTCTCATGGGAAAGGCTTAAAAGACTAGGCTTAACAATGGGGAAATAAGCTGGGTTTATTTGTGTTTAGAATGGATCAAAGCCTCTTCAAGACCTGTTGTGTGCACTGAGCACCTCATTACTGCCTCTCTCTTTTTCATATGTTTATATCCTCAACTCTGCTGAAGCTGTAATGTGCCTGATAATCCCTGATCTTTTCTAAAACAATGTAGGGGGTCAGGAAAGATGCTCACACAGAGCATCCTTCCACCCCAGGAAATGCTTCTCTTGCTCCATTTACGAGGTCAGTATTATTTATGCCGTACTTCTGTCAACTTCTTATGCTGAAAATAATGCCTGCACTTGAAAATAACTTTGTAGGTGCTTAAAAAGCTGAGGTGAGAGTGTTCAGGCTCAGACCTGAGGGGCAGGGTAAATGAGGGAATGGATCTTTGTTAGAAAAGGTCATGTTCATGGAGCTGTCTGTGCTCAGACTGATGCATGTTTGGTTTTTAGTTTTTAATTTGGTTGCTCACTAGGAAAGAGAAACCAGTCTCCAAAGACCTGCAGAAATTTAGTGTAGTTACCCAAGTGATATCAACCTTAATAAAACCCCAAAATGTGGTGTTTTGCAAAGAAAGCCTATTCCAACACCATCAGGCAAGAGTGGCCACCAGTGAGTGTTTCCCAGCTTGGACTCTAGCAGAATTCACTGCTCTTAGAGCTGCCAGGCAAGGGCTGCTTGGATCCCTGCAGGCTCAGCCTTGCAGGTCCCCAGTCACACCACACAGCACAATTTGGAGCCTTTTTATTTTGCTGCTGGTTGTGCAGAAATTCTAGATGTGCAGTATGAAATGGACCTGAGGAAGGAGGTGCCCAGCTGCCACGCTGTGCTGAGCTGTGGGCACCAGCCTGGGGCAGAGAGGAGCTGCTGGTTGGCTCTGGCAGACCCGCTCTGCTCCCAGTTTGTGCCCCTGCTCAGGTGCTGGGAACTCAGAGCAGTGCTGGGCTTGGTTACTCTGAGCAGCTGTCACTCCAAATCACCTCAAATTCTTGTTGTTATGGCAACATTAAAAAAGCTTCCTTATCAAGAGTGAGGAAACCCATTCTGGTAAATACACTGAAGTGAGTCAGACAAAGGCCTTTCCCCTGCAGGTTGTTCAGAACATGACTCAGGGCACCAGGCTAAACAAACAAGGACAAATAAAATGAGCAGGGGTTTACATGGACTAGAAAACACTCTTGTTGATGATGAATTTTTTTTATTTTTTTTAATTTTTTTTCAACCAGCAGAATTTATTTGTGCAAAATGTTAGCAACTTGTGTTGTAATGGAAAAGTAATGAAAGAAGGACATAGAAGAAGGAGTGACAAGGAGGTACAGATGAATGCTCTGGAGAGCAGATGGCTTAGGAGATGGAGAGAGATGGGCTTAGGAGTGCAGAGTATGTGTAGGCAGTGCTTGGTGAGGAGGTGAAAACCGGGCCAAATGTGTGACCACAGGCTTGAGATCGGATGTCAGATCAAGAGATGAAAGCTTGGAAGATGAATCACCAGCTTGGGAAAGATAGCAAGAGCACTGGACAGAGGCTGCAAAAGGGTGACACTGCATGAAAAGGGAAGAGGAGCCCATACAGCCATATGAAAAAATCCCCAGTTAAGATAGGGCTGCTGTTGTAGGAGTGCAGAAATACCTTCCCACAGCTGCTTCTGGGAACTACATCTGCTGTTTTATTACTAGCAGGTAGCAATGTAAATATTTTAATCATAACAAATAGAATCCATGCCAGGCTATACAGTCACTAATCACCATTCCACAATAAGATTTACAGAACACACAACCCCCCCCCCAAAAAAAGCCACAGACAGCTGAGAACTGACTAATTGCAAAAGTCTGCCCAAACTCCAGAGGTTTTCTGTGGAGAAATAAGTAGCATTAGTTGGAGAATGACTCTTGTTTTGTAAGCTATCAGCATCCAGCAGCAGCCTAGTGGAAAACTGTGTCACTGTTAGTGCACCAGTATCCATCAGCTCAAGCAATTGATGTAGATGTAATCACTGTCTCTAATAGAAATAAAGTCAGGGTAATGGAACATTGTCACAGGATCAATGTCTCCTGTTTTGAAAATAAACCCCCTCAGCTTTGCTTTTGCATTTATGTAGCAGCAGGCGACCACATCATTCAATTCAATTGACACAGTCCCTTAGAGCCCTGAATGATCTATTGTGGGAACATCAGGAAGAACATATTGGAAAAAATTGAATGTTCCTGATCAGACTTACAGGCCACATTATTTAGTGGGTTCTCTAGCAGTGAAAATGAGAATAAATCAAGTGAGAGCAGAAACTTGGCACGGTATGGAGATTTTTAACCCCATTTAACTGTTAATTTCTACAATTTCTTGACCAAAAAGATTGAACTGCAGAAGCAGTGTGTATTTTCAGGGGTGGTGTTTACAAATAAAAAAGCATTTTTGCACCTTGCCCCTTCCTACCTTAGTCTCAGCAGAAACCCTTGATAGGCCTCATTTTGACTGACTCAAGGGCTCTTCTCAATCTGTTATTTTCTCAGAATTTTTTGCACAGTTTGATCCAAGCGAGGTTTAATGGGTGTGCTCCCACATTCATCCATAATTAATTTCTTGCAAAGGCTTTAATGCGGCACAGGAGATCAGCAGCCATATAGTTGCATACTTAAACCAGGTGCATGCCAAAAAGGCATATAGAGGATTTTGAACAATTTTGCAGAAAAGGCTTTTTCCAGTTTTCACCTTTCTTGGCCTTGATTCCAGCAGCTGTTCTGTGTCTAGATCCAGGCAGCATTAGCAGGAAGCTATTTTAGCACTTAGTAAAGCCATTGAACAATTTCACAAAGCCTTCTTGAGACAGGGTCTAAAAATTTGATTACAGAAGTCTTTATTTATTGGAATTAGGTATTCCTGAAGGACTGTAGCTCTGTCTAAAGGGACATCCTTCTAATGGCCTAAGAATGGAAGCTGCAGAGCTTGTTTGATGTTAGCACTGATCCTGGGATGCCCCTCTAATAAGATGATTTTCCCTTTTGAGGGACAGATGGACAGATGTCTCTCCCTGGAGGAATGCCAAGTATTTGTCTGGTGCTTGCTTCTCCATTACAGAGATAGATTTAGCACACAGAGCCTGGAATTTGGACCTTGCAGGTCATCTTGAAGTAATCCATACTGGCCAAACCCACACTAGTGTTCCCTCAGGTGATTCTGCTAATTCTGGTCATCAGGACCAGTCACTTCCTAATCAGTTTTGCAAATGCCACATTTCCAGTTTTGCTGCCGTAATCATCTGTCCAGCTTGTGTGTGGGTAGGACAGTCTAACCCTGAAGGTCATCCCATCAAGCCACAGGTTCTTCCTTTCTGAAAATGCCTTTGGTCTGGATTAGACAGTTGATCAAGGAGCATTTCATAATGTTTAGCTATATTTCCTGGTGTGTTCTGATAATTATTTAAGTATTGAAAGAGAGAGGCGGTTTAACCTTTGAACTGCTATGTCTGGACAGTTTTAATTTAATCCCAGTTTGTCTCCATCAGGGAGCCTGAGCTCTGTGATTAAAAACCCTTCACTACACAAGATGTTTGGGCTTGGGATCTTGTGGGGAGTCAGGGAGGGGTGGCTTTAATGAAGTAATCAAAAATGATGCAGGACTTACTGCTGGAGGTTTTACTACATACTCTGAGCAGCTGAATTTGGCTTTTAAGTTATAAAGGAACATATTTGCATCTGCAGAAGGATGTATCAGGACTAGCTGCATTTCAACAAGGTTGTAATTGTCATGCAGGAGAGTTGTGCCTTTAAAGAGATGTCACAGAATCACAGAATGATTGGCGTTGGAAAGGACCTCTGGAGATCCTTTAGTCCATCTGTGTCTCTACTTTCATGCTTACCAAGAGAGCTGAAAAGTCTTTAAAATACTAATAAACAATATGGCTTTACTACTCTGATACAGGAAATAAAGAGAAAAATCTTCCCCAAACATAATTTCTTCTGGTGTTGCATTGTAATAATGAAAAAAAAAAAAGGATTAAGAACCTAAAGTGTTGAATAAAGTGTCAATACCAGAACTATCCCTTTATCTTTGGTCAGCTTAGGGATTTACAAGATGTGGCTGCCAAGAATCACTGCAAGATGTCCTTTAGCTGTCCAGGAAGATGCATTTTCAACTCTAGAAAGCACAGAAGTTTGCAGCTTTGTAGCCATGGCCGTGGAAATCCAATGCTGGGTATGCTGTCACTTGTGTGTGTGCTGTAACATCCGGAATTCCTGCCTCCTGGGTCACACAGCATATGACTTTGGGGAGGAGAGTCATAGTTCAGTAATTAAATACTACTTTGCTCTAGGCAAAATCAACAAATGGGCTTTATCTGCAGCATATTTTGTAACTGTACTCAGGACTGGGCTGCATTTTTCAGATAAGTAGACAGACAGTAACTTACTTTTAGCCAAGGTTTTGGGTGGTTTTGTGTTTTGTTGTGGGTTTTGTTCGGTTTTTATTTTTTTCCTTCTCTTCGCTTTCAGGGTTGTAATTCTTTTTCTTCTGAAGATTTCAGACTGGCTTTGTCATGTTGTATTCTTCATACTCCCAGATTGGCATGGAGAGGCAGAGACTGTTGCCATAAATTAGGTCACTAAAGCTGAAGTACAGAATACAAATATTTATCGCCTGAGCTAAGGAAGGCAATTCACATGAGGAAAGGAAAAGTTATTTTTTTCAGTGTTCAGAAATTAAGCTGTATTCCTGAGGTTAAAAGCAGAGCAATAGAGTTAAACAATGAACATGAGAAGCATCTCTTGGTTTAAATTACTAGAAGGAAAACTAGCAAAGCCTGATGATATGAGAAATCAGTAAGAAGGTTCATAACATAGAATTACAGATAATTTTTATGCAAGTGCACATCTGACATATTATTAAATCTTAAACAAAAGGGCATTTAGCTAATAGCAATTTGGAGGCACAGGTAAAAATGCAGAAAATGAGAACACTTGGGCATTTAATTTGAAAAAATATTTTTCTTTTAATTCAGAATGTAAAATTCCTAACTGCAGATCACCAGATAGTAGGAAAGCTTTACTAAGGGTTCAGTTGTACTGTGCCTGATAAAATACTGGCCCCCATTGCTCAAGTGAAGATGTGAAAGAGCTGATGGGAGTGTTTAGAGCAAGTAGCTAGTACACTTGGAAGAAAGTAAACCCTTTTTTTGTCTTTTTAGAGTGTGACAGAATGTTCATTTTGATTGAAACTGGTGTTTAATATATTCTTACACAGAAGGATGTACAAAACAAGTCATAGACTGCATGCTTGATATAAAGGAACCATTAATTAATTTTATGAGTTTTCCTTTATAAAGCATTTCTAAAGGTGTATGCAGAACTCTTCTTTGGATATAAACTTAGGAATTTCATCAGCCGTTGGGGATGGACGCACCATGTCTCAGAGAAGAGCATTTGGAGAAAGCTTTAGTAGAACAGCAGCCACAAGGAATGGTGTTGTGGTTAAATCTCCAGTTCTGTAACCTATGGTGGCTTTGGTATCTGAATGAAATCCTGCTGAAAGCTCACACATTCAGGAGTTTGCCAGGTCCGAGTGGCTGGATTGAAACAGCACCCTTCGCTCTTTTAATTATTGTGGCCATTAAAAATGAGAAAGACTCTTAAGCAACAACTGATAAAATGTCTATGTGCACATATGCTAGCAAAATATTTGTCTGGATTTCTTGCAAAAGAGGAAAAAATAAAAGCTCTAATGGCAATATTTTTGTTGTAGGGGATTTATTGTTTCTGTAGCCAGACTTCTGTTTTCCATGGATAAATGTAGCAGGCTGTTTATGTCTGAGCATTAAGCATTCTTCAGAGCTACCCAGAGCATTAGCTGCTCCTTTTAACATATCATATTTGGTATCACACTAATGATTGGTATGTTTTTGGGGAATTATTATTCACTGCAGCCTGTCAGGTTTTCCTGTTATCCTACCTATTGGGAATGTGTTAGAGCCTGCCTACAACTGCAGAAATATCACTTTCTTAAGCTGTTATTTGATGATACAATAACTCTAATTGTAGTGTAACTCCAGTATACATTATCAAATGATGATTGAGAGATACCCAGTAATAATCTGATGTATAAACTTTCTCTGCCAGTTCAGGTTTGTCTAAAAAAACCCCCTAAACACCCAAAAAACCTATTAGGCCAGGAGCCATATCGGGTGGCATCTGTTCTCCAGCATTTGGCATGAACCTGGACAAGGAGTACAAAGCTAGCTCAAACATGTGGAGTGGAATAATGATTTGTCAGAAACACAGTTGGGTTTGCACTGTTGGGCGCTGATTAGCTTGCAGATCTGGTGTTGGTGAGAGTGGAATTCGATCTCCTTCTTAATGGATTTTAGTTGTAAATTTTACCCCAGGTATGAAGTGTGTGAATGGTCCTCAAGGGACAGAGGTGCTGGGGTGCGACCTGCCCTGTCTGCCTTGGGGCAGGCACAGAAACACACACTTCTGCCAGGCTGGAAGCAAAGCCACACTTGGTGTTGTCTCTGAGGTAAGAAACCAGGTTTCCCTTGAAAAAGGTAGCTTCCAAATGAATTTTTGTGTGATTCCTGGCATGGAATGAGTGGGTCAGTCTGTCTGAAGCACAGGCGTGTGTCTTCTCTGCTCCTGACCTGTTAGTGAGTAAATCTCAAGGCCAGCATCTCTATGGATAGTTGACTTTTATGGCTGATATGTGTTATGCCTGATAAATTTTGGGACTTTAGGGACTTTCTGTAGCAGCATTAAAAATTACCTGGGATTACCTGGCTGTTGTGCTGATTGTAACTGAGCAGTGGTGTTACAAACCACAGGCCCATCCTCTGGGAAGGGAAATAAAACCTGGGAAGAGGCCTGCTGAAATGGACTTTCTTTTGAGCAGGGAATATTGATCCTGGTGTGGTCCCATGAGCAATTTGGGCATCGTTCATAAGCTCTCATGCCCATCCCTTTTTTACCTGTCATGGTGTATTTTATATATTTAATCCTCATTTTACCAATGAGGAATTCCCTTCACATGCACTGTACCTGCTCCAGGGCGCAAAACAAAAGTAGAGGCAAATGGGAGACATTTCCTTTAAAAGCATAATTGGATCTAAAACAGCAATGTGGATGCTTCATACTTTGCCAAGTAATTCCACAGAATGTTTTGAGGAAGACCTGAAATGTTTCTAAGGGCAAGGAAAAAAAAGGGCCCTGAGAATCTCATCACATTTTTAGAATGGGTTTGGGACATAAAGCTGCAAATATTTTAAGATATTTTTAATGGTCCCTATGTAAATTAGGCTACATATCTATTCCTAATTCTGCTAGGAATTGCGTGTTAACTTCTACTTATCTTTGTCTCATTTTTATGTGTCTTTTTGGTGATTTAATTTCTGCATATAAAATGAAGAGCAATACTAATATCTTTTAAGGTGCCCAAAAATAAGTAGTTGATTGCTTGTGGAAACAGTGAATTTGGGGGGAATTAGCCAGCATCGATGAAGTAATTTTTTTAGGATGTGGGGTACATGTGTACATGCATGGGTCCGTTGTCACAAACACTTTGAGGGTTGGCAGCGTAAGCCTGGTGTTAATTCAGAGTGTGTTAAAGGGAAATAATTATTGTATCCTCTTCTACTGTATTTTCTCTTTAACGTGACATTTTGCTTTGGGTTGGAAGGAAGGTGGTTTGGTGTTGCTTGTTATTCTCATATTTTTTGTGTCACTTGGCTGTGGGACACAGCCCCGAGCCACAGGGCCTGGGATGGGGGAAACACAGAAAACACCTTCCAGAAAATGTAAATAAGCACTGAAAACATGCACAAAGCAGTATTTTGGTAAAATGCAGGAATCTTTTGCACCCTTTCCAGTTCCAAGCCCTTCATCAGGCAAACTGTGTGTTTCTGGAGCTGTTTCTGTGTTTTTCTGGTGGCCAGGGTGCCACAGCCAGTGCTGCAGTGCCACCTCCTGATAGCCGGGCAGGACCAAAGCTTCTTGTGCAAAACACTCAAACCAGCCTGGAAGAAATGAGGCTCCTTTGATTGGGCCAGGGTGAAGAACACTTTTGACAAACAAGCAAAACATTAGTTTTTTTTTAAATTTCCTTCAGCTACCCAGCTACATAACAGGTGAATTGATGTGGCATCTCCAGGGTTCTGCTTTGAGGGGGGAGCCCTCTCTGTATAAATAATTCAGCACCTCTCAGTGTGACAAACAGCACTTTCATCAGATTTCTGTGGTTTGATCTATCGTTTTTGGTGATGCAGCAAGATTTTGAAAATCTGTGACATACCCATGAAACAAATACTGCCATTTGTGTGTGTGTATGTACATAATGTTTAAAAAAGCCCTTCGTTATGAGTCTCTTTAAACTTAATTACCTTCTCCTCTGAAGGAAAATATTGTTCCTCTTCCTACAGCAATTTTCTGTAAAAAACAGTCTTAAAGACAGATAATTTGCTCCACGTATGGCAACAAAACATAGCTGAATAAAATTAATGTTTGGTCCTGCACATGGTGGAATTGGTTGCTAATGCATGAAATGGCTAAAAATGCCATTCATTTTATATTCTGTTCAGTAAACAAGTCCTCAAAGTATGTCTTGGAGTTTGGCAGGGATGTCTTGTACCCCAGGTGTGGCTGGGGCTGTGGTGGGAGTAGGGTTGGTATCAATGTGCCTTCCTTTACCAGTCGTGTTGCACTTACTGGAAGTCATTGTCTTGGGGCAGCTTTTTCCTTTAGAAATGAGAAGGGTTTAAGTAGAACTGCAATTTTATTTTTTTCCTTAAGAAACTAAAGCCACCTCCCCAACATCATGGCTGTGAGTTGGGTGACCACATACCTGGGGCAGGCTTAGGGGTGTCCAGATGTGGTTTCAGGAAAATATACTCTTCATACCCAAGTTCATCCTTTAGCCTCTCTTCTTGAGGGGTTTAATTGGATCATGTTTGTACAGCATGATGGGACTTGTGGGAAAGTCACATCCTGTCCAATTTAGCTGCAGATGAATGGTAAAACTCAAAGTTAGGTTATCAGAAAAACAGTGTGGTCATTTCCTCCTGTTACCTTGGGAGTTCTGGCTAGGAAAAGATACCCAGGGAGAATACACATGGCAGCCTTATAATGCCAATCATGACCTTGTAGTTGTTACTTTCGATTGTGTTCACCACTTTCCCACTTGGAGCAGCAGTGGCAAGTGGCCTCCCCATGCAGCCACGTAGCAAGAACTTTTTATTTTGAACAGTGTAGGAAAACCCATTTTCTAGTACCTTTTTACATGAGAATCCAAGTTGATCTTTGTCAAATACCAGTAGGAAAGTCACTTGCTTTCTCAGACTCCAGTTCCATAGGAGAAACAATGGTGGTGGTCAGCTGGGTAAAAACCTGGGAAGGTTTGCTGATGAAAAGTGCTGGACAGATAATAGGAACAGAAGGTGGACATTATTCCATAACATGTTCTTGAAGCTGATGTTTTCACATGTTTACTTGGAAAGGTCAAAGTTTTCAAACATTCAGACAGCATGAGGATGTTCTCAAAAATGAGACTTAAAAAAAGCACTGTATTCTGTCTCTTCATGTTTTAAAGACTGTTGTTGCCTCATATTTTCCAAGTTTATAATCAAAAGCATATACAGTCTGATACATTATTTTTCTTGCTAAATATTTGCTATTACTAAAATCAAGGAAAAATTGTACATGTATAAATATATATATATCTCACATCAGTATTTTCAAAGCACTGACTGAAAGCCTATAGAAATGTTATGAAAAATGGACTGTATAAAGTTTGTTTCTAATGTCAAGAATTCCTTTTGAAAAGCCAAAAGATATGGCTGAGATGTTTTCTGGTCTTCAGTGGGATTAGCTGGGCTTGCATTGAACGGACACTATGTTCTGTATCTCATACTGTTCTGTACCTTTTCACTAGGGCGGGAGTACCTGAAAACTGGAGTAGATTAGAATGTAAAAGTGAGAACCTGCCTGGATGCCAATGTGAAACCAAGTTCTTGGTCTTTGTTAACCAGGCAGAAAGAAAGCTATGTTATAAAAAATGTGTTCCATAGCAGTAATGTAGATTGGATGAAACTCACTTGATTATTTTTTAAAACCTGTGAAATAAGGCCTTCTTTAATACTGGTATTAAACAGCAGAGTTTCCCAGTCCATACCAACTTGCCTCATATGAGAATCCGGCCCTTTAATATTTAATTTACTGATCTTTATTTTGTGGTGAGACAAATGACTTTTTAATGATTCCAGTAGACTTATTTGCATTATAAAATAAAGCCATTGTCTATGCTGCCAGGGAACTACTTACTTTTAAATATAACATTTGTTGGGAAATACCTATTAGCTATTAAAAATATTTAATTGACCTACTTTTTTTTTATTTGCAGGGTTGTGTCCTTTGTTGTGACCTCATGGTTTAACTGGGAATAAAGATGAGTATAAGCAGTGATGAGGTTAACTTCCTGGTATATAGATACTTGCAAGAGTCAGGTGAGTTTTTACAATTCTGGTTATTAAACAATGCATAATTTATTTGATCTTCATCTGCAACTGGCTTTAGCAAACACAGGCTCATTTAATTATTTTGCCAGTAGGCATGTGCTTCTGTCTGAACTGTTTCTTGGTGTTTCTTCTCAACAAGAGAATGAATTCCTGCCAAGTTACCTTCTGTAACTTAATCAGATTTAGTCATTTGGAGTCTTCAGATGGCAGTCAACCAGCCAAGGACTCACTCGATTGCTAAAATGCATTTTCCTGGAGATCACTTCTCTGCAGGGTGATGATGGCACTTTGCACCATTTTCTTCAGGGCTGCTTGAAGAAGAAAATAGAATGATCAGCAAAATGCTGTTTTCTTCTGTTGTCTTGGAGTGATGGTGCTTCTGCCAGCCGGTCTTGTGCAGCCGAATTCCTTGCCTGAGCGTGACTGTGGGAGGGCAGATGTGGCTGTGTTTCAAAGGAAGATGTGACAACTGTGACTGTGACTTGTATCACTTGATTCTAAATAGAGATGAACAGATTTTTTACAGGAATAACTCTTTGGGTTCTCAAAAGCCTCCGTCCCTGCAGGACCTTTTTTTGGAGGATCTTGTCCTTCTTAGGACAAAGAGCAAAAGACACTTGAATATTGCCAGACTTGAAAAGAAACATTTTTCCTGTCATCTCCCTCCACACTGACTGTGTCTGCACAGCATAAGAATGCAGCAGTGCTCCCTTATTTTTAAAGCTTCCCCACCCCAGTCGGATCAGCAGTTTGTGTTGCATGTTTGGGTTTCTAGATGCAGCCATATGGCTGCAGGGAGTTTTGTGGTGGTGGTTATTCGTGAAGCTCTCTAAGAGACAACATCATCTTTTACTCACAACTGTGATATTGATTGCTTAACACAGCCTACATTTAGAATGGGAAGATTTGACTGGAAGTCAGGCCATGCCTCAGTAAATGAACAAGTGATGATTGTCAGCTGGCAGGAGGGAATATGATCTCAGCAATACATAAAAGAAGTCTGCATATTAAAGCAAAAATAAACTTCAGTCTTAAGACAACAGTGTAAGAGATCAGCTTTAATACATATATGTGTAGATATATAAGAAAATATACACATATATTTCATATTTTACCTTGCTGTTTGAACATTTATTGATTCGTAGTTTTTGTTTAGTGATTGCTGATGGGCGGCTTCAGGCTTACTGAAAATGCATTTGACTGGTGCAACGCATGTCCACTGCTCATGGACTTCCCAAATTGAGGCAGAGAAGAACCATAGGCAATGGTGGATGGCAGACTGTTACAGTTTCTGCTTGTCAAAAAAAAGCAAAACCTCATTTTTCTGCCTGAATTTACTGAAAACACCTACACGTTCTTATTCCAGTTGCAGATTGCTTTTGTCATAGAAGCCAAACTTTAAAAATTGCTTCATCTTCATTTTAAAGTTTGCAGGCAGCTTCTTGCTTACCTGACAGGGGAAAAGAAAAAAAAAATAGTGGTTTAAGAAAAAACGCTACGACAATAAAGTTAATTTCCTGAAACAACTATTTTTCTCTAGCTTAAATTCAATTTTTCAGGGTGATCAAATAAATAGCAAGCAGCTGCCATTGCTGCACCATAACATGTTTGCCACTTCTTAATCAGTGCACAGTGCTGATGTACTTCTAAATGCCAGAGCATACAAAATTATGGCAGCACTGTTCCATGAGCTGAGTTCTGTTCACATACAGATCCATTTCATTTTCATGGGTATCAAATCAGGGAGTGAAAATAGCAGTCTTGTGTCTTGGATATATTTTTTTAAATTAAATGCTACATAAGGTGCAATACTTACATGTAGTTTGTGAAAATATAAACACATTTAAATGCTGTGGTGAATTATTTATTTTATATTGACTTGTGCACAAATGTTTTGCCATTGATACTGTAATAATTGCTGTGTTTATATATGAATTTAGCTTTTCTCTTTTTGTACACTTAGACTATGAGGGAATTGAGGTGTTTTGACAAGTTTTTGGTAGTTCAGAAGCATGCTGTAGCATTACACTTTGTATAATTTGCTCAGGTTTTAAACAGAAGGTCCTACCGTGGTACAGCAAGTAGCGTTGTCTGTCTGTAAATCAATTCTGATGTCTTTGCCTTGTCTTTAGGGTTTTCCCATTCAGCATTTACCTTTGGTATAGAGAGCCATATCAGCCAGTCTAATATAAATGGTGCTCTGGTGCCACCAGCTGCTTTGATTTCCATCATCCAGAAAGGTCTGCAGTATGTAGAGGCAGAAGTCAGTATTAATGAGGTAAGGAGGCTTTGCCTGCAGGAGCATTGTGTCCTTGCTTGCAGTAAGTTTGAATGTTAGTATATTTCCTTAACTTTCTTGTATCCTATTTATTTACTTTTACTTCAGATTCCTTACTGCTGGTGTTCACCATGACTCCAGTGGTGGAACCAGAGTGGAGTGACATAACTGGGTGGGGGTTCTGCCCAGTGCAGCCACACAACACCAGGCATGGTGTTCTGGCTCATTGCTTCAAGGTCCGTTATCTGTAGAGTTTTTACCCTACTCTAATGTTGTAGTGCATCCAGACAAGTGTGATAGGATAATAATTGAGACCAGTAATCTCTTCATTTTTTGTTTTTGTAGACTGGGACTAGGGAGATGGGAGAGCACTGTGCAGCTCTTGTTTGGGCTCTGGTGTCATCACAGTGAAATGATGTCAGCCCAAAGGCAAGGTTTCCAAGGAGAGAGAGGGTTTGAATTTGTGGCAGAAAGGCTGAAGGTATATGCCAGTTTGCCTTTTGCCTCTGCTGGCTAATTCATCTTGAGCAAGATCTGTTAAATTTGATGTTTAAATGGTTATTCCAGCAGTACAGAAAGCTATGTATCTTCCTGCCTGATGGTGCAGACACTCTCCCTCAATTTCCATTCTCATTTGTGCCTGGAAGGTGAGAAGCCGTTCTGTGTGTCAGTTAGATTACAGAAGGAAACTTTTTTTTCCATTAATTCTGCTCACTTTCCAGTCTCCCGTATGTCTGCTGTTTGTGTGGCTTTCACAGTTCTAGTGAAGCAAATCCTTTCCCTTAGGAAGCCTCAGGAAAATAAAGCAAATGATAGGAATAGAAGACCCTATATTTACTGCAAGGAATCCTTCTAGTCCCTAAAAATAGATCCTTACAAAGCCCTAGCATATGTATAAGGGTATTTTTAACTGGGTCTTGTCCATTTCAGGATAAAATTCTTCCTTCTTGTTTGAAAGCATGCCAGCACTGTTTGAAAAAAGGAAGAAAACTAGTCAACTCCCCAGATAATATGTTTATGGAAAGTATTAGTCTAATAAGACTATAACTTCACAAGTCAGTGACCCGAGTTGCAATGTTTGCAGCTCTCT
The DNA here is from genome assembly GCF_030490865.1 of Poecile atricapillus. Taxonomy (NCBI): domain Eukaryota; kingdom Metazoa; phylum Chordata; class Aves; order Passeriformes; family Paridae; genus Poecile; species Poecile atricapillus. The sequence goes on from NC_081256.1 coordinate 21,160,089, forward strand.
CTTCAAACAAACCATTAGATTTTGCTGCAGCCACTCATGTTTGAAATCATATTCATAGATAGCTTACAGAATTTTTTGCTTTAGCAGACAATTCAGCAAACTCAAAACAAGTTGCTTTTGATTCCACAGGCTCTCCCAGAGGTCTGCAGTGGCTTTTTTTTTGCATATTTATGGTGGCCACTTAACTTTAGACTAAAATTCTAACCACTAAAAGTCCTAACCACAACAATGATGAGATATCACTTCCAGCACCATATGTAAACTGCTTTATTATATTAAATGAAAACATTTTCTTTAGTTTTGCTTGGAATCTTTGCCCATAATGTTAATTTGTACTTGGTGTTATCTTTTTTTTTTTTTTTCTTTTTTTTTTTCTTTTTTTTCCCTTTTCTCCCTGTGCTGTAATTTAGGATGGTACCTTGTTTGATGGTAGGCCGATAGAGTCTCTCTCACTGATAGATGCAGTGATGCCTGATGTGGTACAGACAAGACAACAGGCCTACAGAGACAAACTTGCACAACAGCAGGCAGCAGCTGCTGCAGCTGCAGCCGCCACCAACCAACAGGGATCAGCGAAAAATGGAGAAAATACTGCAAATGGAGAGGAGAATGGAGCACACACTATAGCAAGTAAGTCGAGATATAAATGACTTTAAGCTGGGTTAGCAGTTTCTAGTTGTTTAACATAGTATGAGCTTGTAGACAATGAGGTAAAAATGTAGAGTTTGGAGTGACCCTTCAGCTTGCAGAGAATTCCTTCATCATGGCTGATACTTGAACAGATCGTGTCTCACCTTTGGTTGTCTCTAGTTTTCTTATCTGGGGTTGCAGAAGTCAAAGTTGTGAATTCATTAATTCACAGTATTCCCTTGAGTGGTCTCACTTCCATTACTGCTTCTTTTCCACCACCTGAAGGTTTTTCACAGGGCCTTTGCATAAAAAGGAAAAAAAAAATTGACACATTCCTGTGCAAGGAATGAGGAGAGGAGTCTGCCAGTCCATGGCTGGTTAAAACTGATTACTGCTTGTGAAGCTCTGCAAACTCCCTCTAAAAGGTTCTGTAAATCCCATGGATCCAAGAGCTGTACCTGGCTTTTCTAGTGATGTTGAGGTCAGGGTTACTGGGACAAGCTCTGTGTCTCTTGTCTCTTTTACCAGTATCAGTTTTCACTGTTTGCTATTCAAATTTGCTCGATGGAACTGCTCTCAGGTTTTCTTTATTCATTAATTCCATTTTAGTTGTGATTGGTGAAATAAATGAGTTCTGTTTGTCATCACTGGTCAAAGGAACATGCTGTACAATGAGGCTTAGTATGGAAGAGTTTGGGTCGGGCATTAAACTGTGATTCTGAAAATACTTTTCTGGAAGTCTGAATTGCATGTTTGAGTGTGGGACTTACAGTTTTTCCTGTAAGAAATGACATTTTTAAGAGAATATTGAGCCATGTACAAGTTTTACAGCCTGATTTCACTAGCTTTTTTGATTAGTGTATGTGATAAAAAGCTAGAAATAAATTCTTTGGCTGAAAGAAATGATCTCTACTTTGATGCTTTCATTTGAAAATCTCAAAGGGGTATTTACTTGATTACTGTGAACTGGATAGAGGGAGGGTAGAGCTCGGATCTCAGCCCTGTTAAATGTGATCTACCAGCAACCCCTGCTGGCTGTACAGTGCTTCAGACTGGCATCGATCCTCTGAAGCAATGCTTTATATGGTGCTCCTTCTGAAAAAATACTCACGTTTTAATAGTCTTTTCTGTTTTCTCACATGCACAAACAGTGACAGAAACCCTTGATGCTAAATTAAGCAATAGCTGTGAAATTATTTCTTTAACTGCAGTGAATAAATATGGAACAGGTGAACTGTGCAGCACTTCTTACATTCTGCATTTGCAGTCATTCTGAATTTATTTTTAATAATAGAAAATGGTTGATGGTAGATGCCAAGAAAACTGTTTTGTCACTTGAATTACCCCCAGACTGTTCTACAGAACAATATGGTTTCAACCTCACTTCCATGCAGAAAGTTACACTGCCATAATTCCATGGTAATTGCTGATGAAGTTTGAGAAGCTTGGTTATGTTTGCTCTGTCACCAAATGTGATTATATTTATTAAAGTCATTTTGTAAATGGAGTGTTGGAGATGTAGGTTTAAAACCTGCTTGACTGCAGTTGGTGAAAAGAGGGATTTTTGAAAATGAATGTGTTATAAATGCATTCTTACAGCACAAGCTAGACTAGTAACATATTGTGCTATGCAGTGTTGGGCCTGAAAAACAGAGTACTTGTAACAGCATTTATTTTTTAGCATAGCAAAAAATTAACTTTTGGCCCTATTTCTGAAGCTCCTAAATTAAATCCATTTGGATGTGAAGGTTTACAGGAGCGAGGAGCTTTCTCACATTTTCGAAACTCCCCATCTGTTTATAGCTTCATTAATTGGAACTGAAAAAATAAGAGCATGACAGCTCTATCAAATTTTTGAATCGCATAAATTGTGAATTCTTGCACTCATCACAGAAGAATCTGAACCATACAGGAGTCACAATGTCCCAAAATACTAAAATTCACCTCTCTATGCTGTTGTTTCCCATAATACAGATAATCACACGGATATGATGGAAGTAGATGGAGATGTGGAAATCCCTCCCAACAAGGCAGTGGTGCTGCGTGGCCACGAATCCGAAGTGTTCATCTGTGCCTGGAATCCCGTTAGTGACCTTTTGGCCTCAGGGTACGTGCACTGCCCATGAGTGTCTGTGTGTCTGTGTGTCTGTGTGTGTGTCTGTGTGTCTGTGCTGCTGCAGGGCAGGGCTGCAGGCTCAGGGAACACCTGCCCCAAACATCAAATGCCACAGTGCTGATTAGAAAATAGTGCCTTAAAATTAAATTTATTATTATTATTATTATTATTAACATTAACATTAACATTAACATTTTTAACATTATTACTAACATTATTAACATTATTATTATTAACATTATTATAAATATTATCATTATCAATATTATCATTATTAACATAATTATAATCAATATTATCATTATTATAATAAATAATATCATTATACTACTATACTATTAAATAAATATAATTTAATATTTAAATACAATTAATATTAATAAAATAATACTAAACATACAAATTATGTATAATTATTATATAATTATTCTATATATGATTAATCTATTATAATAAACACGTAATCACAACATATAAGTATAAATTATGTATAATTATAATACAGAATCAATATATGCTATATCACATATATGTTGTATAGCACATATATACATTGCTACATTATATAGTATATATTCTATATTACATACTATGTATGTAATATATATAAAACCTATATGTTTTACATAACTATATATATAATATATATTATCTATTATTTTACATACCATATATTCTAATAGTGTATATTATTAGTATGTTGTATATTATCAGTATATGGTACATTGCACATTATATACTCTTACAGAGCAAAAACTGTATGTTTTACATAACTATATAAGTATAATATATATTATCTATTATTTTACATACCATATATTATAATAGCGCATATTATTAATATATTGTATATTATCAGTATATGGTACAGTGCACATTACATACTCTTACAGAGCATCATTCTAATGATGTATGTTAATATATAGATGAAATAAAAGGGGTTGTCCATGTGTAAACAGCAGCATTTCCATCCCCACGGGGTGTTTTGCAGCTCTGGCGATTCGACAGCGCGGATATGGAACCTCAGTGAGAACAGCACGAGCGGCTCCACGCAGCTGGTGCTCCGGCACTGCATCCGGGAAGGGGGGCAGGATGTGCCCAGCAACAAGGACGTGACATCGCTGGATTGGAACGTAAGTGCTGCAGATGCTCCCAGGAGAACCCTGCTCACAGCACCTCGTGCTGTCAGACTTTAAGTGACAGCAGCGGTGTGTGCTCCATGGCAGAGCTCAATATTTCCCTTTTGAGCAGTGTTGTAACTTCTGTTGTACTTTTGGAACTTCTTTCTAACGAGTTGTGATCAGTGAAATTGAATGTCGTAAATCCTATGCCGATCAATTCTCCCTCAAATTTGCTTTGTGCTCTTTAGCTTTGAGTTAAGCAGTAAAAATGAATAAATAAATAACCTCTTTGCTGGCAGAGTGAAGGTACACTTCTAGCAACTGGGTCTTATGATGGCTTTGCAAGGATATGGACTAAAGATGGTAAGCAAAATACTTCTTAATTTACGATATATTTTCCTATATTGTGGCTCACGGCATAGTTTTTTATTTTTTAATGTATTCATATCAATATAAATTTTCAGGTAATCTTGCCAGCACCTTAGGGCAACATAAAGGTCCTATATTTGCGTTAAAATGGAACAAGAAAGGAAACTTCATTTTAAGTGCAGGAGTGGACAAGGTGAGATAATCTTTGGTAAAATTAAAATTCTTTCCTTCACCGTTATAATCTAACTGTAAGCAAAATAGAAAAACTATGCAAAGTAAGTAAATGAAACCAAAGGCATGGGATGTAAATATGTGCTTACAAAGATCTTGTTATGCTTAGTTATGTTTCCTCGGGTTTTATAGTAGTTTATTGACATATTTTAATTTCCTAGATTTCAATGTCTGTGGATCTCTTCCCATTTAGGTTAGTCTGAGTTGGAAAATAAGTGTATTGAAACCAGAAACATGAAACCTTTGTAAAACCTAATCCTAATTCAGTGAACCACTACATGCAAAGCCTCAGGAAAAAAAGAGTTGTACTAGAGGGATAGATTCAGGCTGAGTTGGATATCAGTCAAATCAGAATGATTATAAAGATTAGAGCTGGAACATAAGGGAAGTTGATATATGTGACTGGGGAGGTGCCAGTTGTGTAATGCCATGGAGCTCATTGTTTGACTGTGTTTTATTTCACATCTCTAAACAAATTCAGGTTTACAAGGTCTTTCAGTTCAAAGCTGCTGTTAGTGTGAGAGGTTTTATTTATGAATGATAGGAAGGGCACAGACTGATGGGAAATGTACTTAAAGTGAATTCAGAGACTCAAATAGACTATTGCAAGAGTAAGGAGAGTTGATTTTTTCCTCTGTAACAGATTCAAGGTGCAGAAGTCAGCACAGGTTTTCTCTTAGTGAGAGTGGCAAACTGCAACCTCAGTACAACCACTTAAAACTGGCAGTGTCACTGTAAAGTAGTAAATTTTCTCCTTTGTTTTTTTGTTTTTTTTTTTTTTCCCCTGCATGCATTTACTTGGTTTGCTTTATTAGCCAGCTTTATAAATGCTTGTGCTGGCACAAAGGAAGGAAAATTTAATCTCTCAAAGCATGGAAAAGATGTGTTTACTCTTTTGGCATCTGTGATGGTTATGCCATTTTTTAAATATTTGTGGAGGTACAGCTTTCGTTTGCAGGAAAATAATGAAGGAAGAAATAGAAACCTCATTTCAGTCAATAAAACTTCTTAAACAAACTGAGTTTATGCTTTGGAAAATATTCTGCTTTAGCAGAACCTTGGGCCCCTTTTCCATAATTATTTTGTGTGATCAGTTCATGCTTCCATGGAATTCGGTGTCAAAATTTTCACTGATCGTTGAGGTAGGGCAGGGATGTTAGCATATAATACACTGATGATATGATACTAATTCTGTCACATAAGATTTCTTTAACCTTTCAGAAGGTTATGAAAGTATTGGCAGAGAACAACAGAATAAAATTACACCCTTAAATTTTTCAGCATGTGACTAATTGCTAATAACATCTCCTTAGGAACAAGTGAGTAGCTGATACTACAATTTGAATATACAAGTATTTGAAATTAAAACAGGTGTGTGGAATGGATTACAAGAATATAAATAGGACTAAGGGGATAAAACAGTTTAAAAGCCCACAAATTCCTTCTTCCCTCTAGACCCCAAAATGTTGTGGCTAAACACCTTTCTAATGCAATCTTAAATTATCTACTGTTTTCTGTACATCTGCTACTATTTCTTTTAGTACTGGATCAAACTCTAGAAATGTATAATCAAGAGCAGGTTTGGGTGATGGTGAGCAGGGTAGGTATTCTTGTACTTGGGTGTGGTGGTAATTGTGGGGAAATTACCAATTTGTACAAGTTTGTTTATTGTTTATTTATCTGTTTAACACAGACCACAATTATTTGGGATGCCCACACTGGCGAAGCCAAGCAGCAGTTTCCATTTCATTCTGGTAAGTCTTGATTTCATCATTCAGATTTGTCATCTGAAAAGACAAAAAGCTGTTATTTTAAAAAATAAATTTAAAAATCTGATGTTTATGGTGCTTATTATTGGCATAATTTTAAAATCTTACAGGTAGTCTTTGGTTACTGAGTCCCATACTGGAATTTTGAGAATGTCAACAAAGATGGATTTGTTCTGATTTTATAACTCACAGTTTTATTGCAGTTCCACAAAACTCATAAGAGATAAATAATCCAAGTATTCCTGACTTTCTGTAGTATGGTGGCAGACAAATCAAGTGAGTGGGCCACAAGGGATTAGTGTTTATCACCTAAGGACTGCATTGTCATCCTCCTGCTGCAGTGATCCTCCCCCATATCCCATTGTTCCACTGTCCCCAGATTGGCCACAAACCAGCTGAAAGCTGTTCACTGGCCAGCTGGGGTGGGAGTGCAGGAGGTCAGACAAATTGCTTTGTGGGCTGCCTGCTGAGCAATCCTGTCAGAATCAGCTGGAAAACAGAATGGAGAGGATGACAGACGTGTCATTGAAGGGCCTTTAAGAAACGTGTCCTGGTCCATTCTTTATTCCGCTTGTGCCACATTTCCAGTGGCATGACAGCAGTCAAAAACATCAGCTCAGCATTTACTGCAAGCAGTTCATTCTGTGCCATCTGCCATAAATAGCTGGCTTGAGCAAATGGAACATGTTGCCCATGATTAAGCTTCAAGTTACCACACCTTACAATGCTGGAATTGAGAAAGGAAATAAATCCTTACCCTTCCCAGGCTGCCATCCCTGAGCATGAGCAGGAGATGTTGGTGGAGATGAGCTGATGCACAATGATGTGTGAAGTTGTGGGAACCTGTTCCTTGTGCTGCCTCCTGAGATTTGTTTATAGATGCCTTAGCTACAACTTGATGTCCTGCTGCACTGTCTTCTCTATAACTTTGATTACAAATATGTTCCATATTATGATGTCTTATATTAAATTTGTTCCACTTTGTGTAAGACTTGTTTTAGCTGTGTTTCTTACTGTTCATAGTGTTTATCTTCAGAACTGGTCTAAAGTTACGATTGCTCTTTGTTGGCTTTTGTTCCAAGGTGGTGAATGCTAAATTTGCACATCAAATTCCTGCAGAGTGCGTATTATAGCTTTAAATATCTTTCTTTTCCTTTTAGCACCAGCATTAGATGTTGATTGGCAGAGTAACAACACATTTGCCTCTTGCAGTACAGACATGTGTATTCACGTTTGTAAACTAGGACAAGATAGGCCCATCAAAACCTTCCAGGGTCACACAGTAAGTACTGCAAAAAGGGGGCTGCTCTGTGATATTTTTATTAGTGAGAGATTGGGGGCCTAATAAACTTAACCAGTGCCCAGCACCTGTGTAATGGTCATTGGCTACAGGCAGTAGATGCACACAAAGGTAGTTGTGTGTAAGGTCTTATGGTAATCACAATCTCTGTGATTATCAGAACAATTCTCACCCCCGTGTACAGCTTGTTTTACCAGTGCCAGGATGCAAGAGTGAGCTCTAGAAGAAGAAGCAGTATGATAACTTCAAGATTTTACCACATGGTGTACAAGAATGCATGGGAAGTGTGATAAATGGATAGCAAAAAGCTGTTGTTATTGAAGGCAAAGCTATGAACAAAAATTAAGTGTTAAAAGCCTGACAGCTATGCAAATGCTCATAACTGCTGTCCAGCTTTATCTTTTGTAAGTTGTCATTTATGATGGAAGGAAAGTCTCCAACTTACTCTCACTGTTAACTTTTAGAATGAAGTAAATGCAATCAAATGGGATCCAACTGGTAATCTGCTGGCATCCTGCTCTGATGACATGACTCTAAAGGTAATGGGAGCTCTGGGGCTGGCACTTGACTTTGTAGGACTCTGGAATACACTCCATTAGCCTGGATATTCCAGCAGTATCGCTGTGATTGCTGTGTTGACCAGTATTTGTTCTTTTTTTTAATATAAAAGGGTTAGGCAATCCTAGAAATCCTTGTTAATCAGGTCCAAGCTTTGGTCCAGAGAACTTGTTACAGGCTGCCAGCCTGAGACTGGGAGCATGATTTATTAGGTGCTTTTAGCTGTTTGCAGAATCAGGTCATTAATCGTTAAGCTGTCATGCTTGATGGTTGCTTTTGTTTAAAAGAAAAAGTTGGAATGCATGTCGGGTAGCACATACAAGAATGGGTGACTTGCTCCTTTCCTGGTTTTCTTCTGCTTTCCCCTTCTTTCTAGTTAAAATCTTTGGCATGTTGTTTCTTCCTGTGCACTCCTGGATTTTTCCAGTTCATCAGGAGTCATTTTGCAGTTTTCAATCACACCAACACTTGTCCTCCAAATCATTCACAGCTACGTGCTTTCTTGTAGAACAGGATCAAACTTGTGAGTGCAGAGGACACTGCAACTTACACATGTGACCTCAGGCCACTCTAGAGATCCTTACAAACCAGCAGAAATGAGGCTGTTCATGCCTGGCAGGCCTGTGCTGCTTCCATGGTACAGATGCTTTCCATTACTCCTGTCCTGCTTTACATTCACTGAGACCTTCAGCACTGTGCTTGGTAGAGTTTCAGGATACATTTTTTACATTGACAGCACTGTCCTGCTAGTAACCCTTGGGACAGTTAATTCCATCCAGCTCACTGTTGTTTAATCAGGGAATGGCTGAATGAGTGAGTAGCCACATATCTCTCCTGCTGGCACATGGTCAGGCTCTGGCAAGGGAAATCACCTTATCTAAATACCAACACTTAAGCATTAAGCCTTCAGTCTAAAGCTGGATGTCTAGACATCTCCAGTCAGCACTGTTTAGCACTGCTGAAGAGCAAGTTATCCTTTCCTAAATTAAATGTCTTAAGTCAAGTGTCATCAAAAAGGAATCCCTCTCAGGATCTCAGGAAACCCCTGAGAGCATCAGTTGTTCTCCACTGGCAGTGGACGGAGTCAAAATAGCCAGCTTAAGCCAGGTATTTAATACTTAAACAGCTCCAGGGTGATGAATTCCAGGCTAGAGCTGGAGCTGTTGCTGCTGCCTCTCTGTGAGTAGAGGTGACAGCTGAGAATGTGTCAGCATTTGTGGGATTCCAGCAATTAGCTTCTTGGTGGCTGTTTCAAATGGAGCCCAGTCTGCAAAGAATGTTATTGTTTTGTTCAATATTAGCTCAAATGTCAAGTGCTGGAGGATAAGTCTACACATCACTAATCACTTGTGGATCCCTTACTTTTCAATGGCAGAAGGAATAAATACCAGGTTTGGAAGCACATGGAAGGTGCCTAGTGATTTATTTACTTGGTTAGTTTCTATCTACAACTTAATATTCACTAGGGCAGCTGATAGGGACTCTTTCATCTATGTTAGTTTTGGGAAGAGAAGTTAGATTTTGATCTCATCAATTAAAGTGGAAATACAATTTCAATTTTGTCTGCACATTGAAAATCAATTTCCTCTTCAGCAAAGCAGCAGTGCTGAAAAGCAGTGCTGAAAAGCACCATTTATTTACACATGCACCTCAATTGCATCTTAAATACAGTTGGGCTTAAACATGCTCCTGGTAGCTTTTTCTAAAAGAAAAAGTGAACTAAAAGCATTACTGAGACACATATTATTAAAAATAGCATTCAGGTGGTTATCTGCCTTATCAAATTTAACATGTAGGAAAAGGTATAAAAGCCTTTCCAAATCCCTTCTGTAGAAGCAATGTAAACTCTTAATAGAATAAAGGGGTTGGTTTTTTTTTTGTTGAGCATGATCTTAGAGGAGTTGGAGTCCTCTAATGACCTCTGAAGTACTGAACACTGAAATCTGGCAATGCAAATGCTAATAAGTCAGGAAAATGCCATAGTGGTATTTGTGTCTCTGGATTTTTAGGAAAACAGAAAATTTCTCTACTGTCCCTTTATTTTTCTCAGTCTGTGTAGCAAGAAGTTAATTTAAAAATAGGACCGTGATATTTTATCAACTCAGACATGAGCATTTACATATTGCTCTTCTCATTTCAGCATCTGCTTTCATCCCTGCACTTTTCAAGGGGTTTGCAGTTCCCTCAGGCAGTTTGGTTTCTACAGGCAGCACCTTTATTACTCATTGACCTTGTTGGGGGCTTAAAACACAGAGAATGAAAGGTCCTGGAATAAAATTTGGCATAACTACTCTAGAAACCTAGCAATCATAGCAAATATTTTGAGTGGCCTAAAATGTAACAGTCAGCCTGCAAATGATGAAGAAGAAACATGTAAAATGTATTTTAGTACAATATTGTGCTAAATTACTTGTGTGTTCCTCTCTTTTTATCGTAGATCTGGAGTATGAAACAAGACAGTTGTGTCCATGATTTACAAGCACACAACAAAGAAATTTATACTATCAAATGGAGTCCTACAGGACCAGGAACAAATAATCCAAATGCCAATCTTATGTTAGCAAGGTACTATTTAATCCTGGTTTTAAATGTTTATTAAACATTATTTTTACCTCACTTTCTATAAATGTAAGCTCACAGAATGTTTTGAAGCATTTAAGATACTTTATCATATTCTGTTTGTATTAGCAACAAAATATGTTTAATTGAGATGTAATTAATCTGTTTTTTTTCTTGACAGTGCATCCTTTGATTCTACTGTTAGGTTATGGGATGTAGACAGAGGAATTTGTATTCATACTCTGACAAAACATCAAGAACCTGTGTACAGTGTAGCTTTCAGTCCTGATGGCAGGTACCTGGCCAGTGGCTCCTTTGATAAATGTGTACACATCTGGAATACACAGGTATTGCTCTTCTCTGTGTTGAGAAGTTTGTGTTTTGGTCTTTTCCATCCTTTCAACCTTTGTTTATCCATCATACTTCAGCCACAATGAGATTTGTCATTCTTAACACACTGGTTTTCTCTTTGTTCTGAGATTATTTCTTTTAATGTTTGTACATTTAATTTCTCACTTTGAATGCTTGCCTGTGGTGAAGTAATACTTGTCTTCACATTGTCTTATCAAAAAAAAAAAAAAAAAAAACCAAACCAAAAAGACAAAAACCAAACAAACCAAAAACTCACTGACAAAACTCCAAATTGAACAAAGTTCCTCCAAGAACATATTTCATCCAAAAATAGTCTCTGTTAACTCTGAACTTCAAATTCCTGCTAAAACAGGGGCTTTTGTGAAAAATGATGACTGGGTGTAGACATACTAATCTGATTGGCTGTTTCAATGAATTTCACTGACAAACAAGAGAATGCAAAGTGAGGGAAGATAATGATGAGAAAGTATTTCTATGAAACTTTCTCATAAAGGACACTATTACTTGTTTTGTATTTCTGCCAAAAAATAAAAGAGATTGTTATGTTTGAAACTCTAAAGACCTTGTCAGGCATGATGCAATCTCTGGCTTCTGGGCATTGGGTATTAATTTCTGAAAGGCTCATTTCAGTAATTGGAAGTAGTTGTGACCATCCCAGCTTTGCCTGTCAAGCACAGGAGCTCAAGGTGAAATGGTTGTGCCACATTGTTTAACAAGATGCTGAGACTGTCCACAATCTCTTCTGGACCACTTTCCTCTGAGAATTTCAGCTTTTAAAAGCAGTGGGGAAGTTTTACATGTACAAACTGTGCTTGTTCACGTTGATTTTGTTGTATTAATTACTTGCCTTGTTCCTTTTTTAGACAGGTGCCCTAGTTCACAGTTATCGGGGAACAGGAGGGATTTTTGAGGTTTGCTGGAATGCAGCAGGAGACAAAGTTGGAGCAAGTGCTTCAGATGGTTCAGTAAGTGTTGCTTGACTTGGTGGGTGTTCTAATAATAAACATCTTCTGGAAATCTTTTAACCAACAATGGAGACAAAATTTCCTTCTCTAGCTGAAGGTTGAATGCAACCAGCTCACCTGTATGTTTTCAACTGTGGTGAAGCTGCTGTGGTATTATAAGGAGAATATTTTTATTCCAGTCCAAAAAGCTCAGAAGGTGGAGATATCTCCAATTAATATTTTCTGTTCCTTCTCGGGCCTACTGTGTCAGTGTGTTCAGTGTGGCTGGTTTGGAAACAAATTTGTTTTTCTTTCTCTGCTCTTTTTGAGGGAAAATGCTCAGTGTAGGTGATATTATTATAATGCATGACAGGAGTGAAATACCTTCTGCATTGCATTCAACAGCCAAACAAAGTGCAGATTTCTAAATGCTTGTAATTAAAAAGTTCCTAAAAATGTCAGCAGCTATATATAAATATCAGTCTGCTTACTTTGCCTAGGAAGAGCAGGGAATAAAATCATGTTTAACTAATCATGAATGCTCCCACTGTCATTTCGCTGCAGGGTGTAGGAGCATCACCTCCTGACTGCTCTGACTGTCCTGCAGAGCTGCAGTGGGATGGGAATGTGCAGGGTCATCATAAGGAGCACAGTCCTGGGGCTTTTGCTTGCCTCTGTCTCTCCATGGTTTGCAAAGAAAGCAGAGGAGAGCCTAAGGAAAAGCAAAATTAAAATAAGGCTGATAAGGGAATTGTGTTTTGAAGTGCTGTAGCTTCCTTTAACAAACGTCAGCAAAAAGCAATCCTGGCAGCTCAGTAGTGCAGTCTCAGGTGGTATCTTAACACAGGTGCCAAAGCATTCCCTCCTGAGTGCTGGTAAGTAAGAGTTAGAGTTGTTAGAGTTCAAATCACAAAATAGTAAGTTCTAGATTTGAAGAGGCCTAAATGCTAGAGAATTAATTTTGATTGGTCTTCATATAATTTTAGTCTTGTAAGTATAGGAAATATCATAAAAGGACAAAAGCTCAAGGCATATCCTGAATAGAAATTATCACTCCCCCTAGATGACCCTTTTTTATACATACTGTGTAACCTTTCCAGTCCTTCAATTAATTTGGCCCAAGAGGCTGATTGTACTTGGATTAGATTTGTTTTCATTTAGTTTCTGATATTTTAAAAAATGTTTGGCTTAATTTGTTCTCTATTGTTCTCTAGCAAAAGCCCTTCTCCTCCACTCTGTTTAAAATGTGCTTGCAGGTGGTATTGTCTTGTATGTAGTTATATTTTACTAATATATTTCTATATCTGACAGACCCAGAAGCACTACTTGGTGGAGATTTTGGGAAGAGTAAAACTGGAATTTGTACACCGTTAACTGTTTTTTCTGATCTATTTAGTTCTTGTCCATGTACTTTCATTTCATTTTATTTTTTTACAAACTAGATTAGAATAAGTTCTCGGCCTCACAGTATTAAATATGTAAGCAAACAGCTTACATAAGATGTTGCTGTTCTGATAATAATTCTGGAGGCAGCAGTGCCCTTAGCACTGGGGCTGGCTTGGGGGTTCATAAAGGGCTCACCTGGTCATTTTGATATTATTTAATCATTGTTAATAGATATAAGGTTAAGCTTACACACAGGTTTTGCTCTGAAACTCCACACAGAATGTAAAGGCCCGTGGTGCTGTGCAGCTGCTGTATCTGTGTCTCTCTCTTTGCAGGTTTGTGTATTAGACCTCCGGAAATAGCGCTCTTAGTTGGAAGCCATGGACCGACTATGAATGTGTACATAGCCAAAATGACTGTCCCTGACCCATGTACTGCTATAGTCCCAATCGAACCATGGCCAGTCCACTACAGCCAAATGTAAAAGAAATATATACATATACTGTATATAAAAAAAGAAAAAAAGGAGAAAAGAAAAAAAAAAAAAAAAAAGAGGAGAAAAAAAAAAAATTACACCCTGAAGAGGATGACAGAGTTTTGTCACAGCTTGTGAATCCTGTTCACCAAGTGCTGGAATCTGCTGTGCCCCAAAATAACATTTAAAGGTTTTGGATATGAAAAACAGAAGAGCACGAGAGAGAGAGAGAGAGAAATATACCATATACAAGAGCAGACCCATATACATACCAAAATCAGAAGATACTAATGGCAGCCTTCATTACCCCTTCCCCCATGAAATCCATTCTCACGTGGATTATGGGGTATTTTTGTTTTCCTTCTCAGTAGTTGAGCAGTTTGTGTGTACAGAGAAAATGGACTTAACAGAAATCTGCAGCAGTAGGTTTTTTTTCTTTGCTTTTAAACATTGGGTTTTCTGTTTTGTTTTGGTTAAATTTATGGATGCATGAAGTAAGGGAGTGATTTAGTTTCTTGTTTATATTTTTTCACCTTGGGAAAAAAAAAAAAAAAAGAGTTTCTTTGAAAAATGTTTCGATGAATCCTTTGAAGAGGTAGTTTGAACCTGGTAATACTTGGTACATTTTGTGGCTCCCAGAGCACAATTTTGTGAACAGAGGGAGGGTGGAAAAGGGATTAGGGAGAGAGAAGAAAAAAAAAAAAATCCTTCTTTGCAGCGTGATATTTCACATCCTCATCTACAAAGTAGGATGGAAATGGGTATTGTGCTATGTTTGACTTTTTGGTGACATGGCTGGAATGCAGTAATTTCTTATTTGGGACATAATTCTGCCAAACTTAAGAACAGAAGGGCACAAAAACACAGGAAAAAAACCTAAAACAAACAGGGATGCAAAAAAAAAAAAAAAAGAAAAAGAGAAAAAAAAAGAGGAAAAACGCATCTTCTGTTGCTTTAAGACCATAGCTAAAATATGGTTCAATTGTGCACTATTGTGAAAAGGAGCAAAGTATAGCTGGGGGATTTTGTTTAAGAGGTTAAGATCTTTCTGGACAAGGGTTCATGCCACAGCTTCCTTGAGAGTTGCCCATCATTATTTGTAGGAGCTTAGATGTATAATTGTAACCAAACTCCAGTATTAAAAGTATTTCATGTAATTTTTCTTTATTAAAATAAAATCTTTGGCATATATTTGATAACACTGCCATTAAGAGGCAAAATGTTTACTACCTTAGATTTAAAAAAAAAAAAAATCTTAAACAGAGGACTTGCTTCAAGTTTATTTTAATAGCAGTGATTCAGCTTATTTAAAAGATGAATACTTGCACTAATTCCCCTGCTGCTCCGGTCCTGCAGTTTATTGTATCTTGTGACTACATTTTTCTCCAAATATAGGGTAGATGTAAGCTGCTATTTTTTTAATAATCACTACTATATAGTGTCTTTTACTCTGTTTACAATATCAAGTATTTTTCTTACAATGACAGATGTATATGGCAAACCTTTTTCTGCTCATGTGATTAAAAGTATACTAATAGTGATTTTATTTGTAAATGATAGCATGAGGTTGTGTTTATGCGTATGTGTAGTCGAAAAGGTTGCATCATGTCTTGCATAAGATTCCAAGAGTGTAAATTTATAAAAAGAGAGGTTGTCAAATTTATGTCACAGACATTTTACTTAAGGAATGGTTTATATTACAGAGCTTTGCAAAGTTATCGGTTTTATAACACTATTTCAATCACAATTAATTTTGTGGCTTATGATTGTTAGTCTCTAACCTATTTTTTTATTCGTTTGGGGTTTTTTTTTCCCCCCTCCAAGTGAAGTATGAATTCATTTAATTGAGATAATGCAGCTTTGACATTTTAACCGTTGTTCATTAGGCATTGATTTCTGCTATTTCCATGAAATAAACACGACTTGAAGCAAGTCTGAGTTTGGCTAAGGTAGGGTAGCAATTTGCCAGTGGTAAAGACAAGTCAACAATACATTGTTTATCTACCCCCCAGGATTATACTGCTATCACACACAGCGTTTAAAACCAACACCAAGTCATATCCATAAAGACAGTTATCCGTGGTGGTTCTGTGCCAGCTATTTTTAGGGTTTTGGAACATATTGCAAATGTTTAGAGCAATTACCCTGTGAGTTACAATATGTAGGAAACCTAATATATTGAGTGTCTGGCACTTGAAATATTGCTTTTATTGCTGGAGGTCCATGACTGTGGCTGACCTCTGTCATTTAATGAAAAAAAAATAAAAATAAAAAAAAAATTCTGTGCAATAATTTTAAACTGTGCTCCCAGGAATAGACACAAATGTTTTGAGTATGTTTAAGCTGCATTTTTCGTTTAGCAATGCATTTGTCAATTGCACTGAATTTAAATCCTGAAAGTCAGAAGTGATTCTTGATAGTACTTTTGTATTTTAATATGGACAGTTTATTCATTTTCATAAAAGTTATTGGATTATTCTTTCAGCCAATCTAAACAATTGTGGTGGAATTCCGTGACATAGCTGCAAAATCACACAGCCATGTTTTAGGGTATTGCCATTTTCCTCTTTCTCAATCATCAGCTGTTTTGGTTGTAATTGTAATTGCTTCAGCATAGCATCACACACACTCAGAAATAGAGAACACCAGAGCTTCAGCACGTCCAGGCCGGGGCTGTCAGCTGTGGGTCCGGCAGGAACGCCGGCTCCCTTGGCCCGAGCGCTCCGGGCACGCGGGCAGAGCCCTGCCCCAGCGGGGGCCAGGCCACGTCCCCGAGCCGAGCTCCGGCCGTAGCTGTCCAGCTGTCCTGCCTCGCTGCCCTGGGGCCAGGCCACGTCCCCGAGCCGAGCTCCGGCCGTAGCTGTCCAGCTGTCCTGCCTCGCTGCCCTGGGGCCAGGCCACGTCCCCGAGCCGAGCTCCGGCCGTAGCTGTCCAGCTGTCCTGCCTCGCTGCCCTGGGGCCAGGCCACGTCCCCGAGCCGAGCTCCGGCCGTAGCTGTCCAGCTGTCCTGCCTCGCATGCCACAGTGCTGCTCCTGCTCCCGCGCTCCGCACGCCCGGAGCCGCCGCGTGCCGGCCGCGCCGCGCGCTGCCAACCACAAACCGGACAAAACCACACAGAACCGTGACGTTCATTCCTGTCTTGCATAGCACAGAGGCCTCGTGTTCCCGGCTGGGGTGCACTGTCCAAACTGCTCCTTTCAAAGGGGAAGCCAAAGGGCAGCAAGGCCCTGACTTTGTGTAGCGTGTACGTACATCCTCAGTCTTACAATTGGAGTCATTCCTATTTTTATCAGTTCAACGCGGTAACAGGCAAATATCCCAACAGAGGATAAAAGGAAGGGGAAAAGCTGGGCTCAGAATTAATGATGGGATAAGAAATGAACTGCTCTTGAGTTCGCTGTCTCTCTGTGCATCCATCTCTGAATCCCGTTTCTCATTTTTGCATGACCGGATCCAGGTTTCTGTAGAGTTCGTCTTTTTCTATTTTTACTTTACCTTTTTCTGCATTTTTAAATTGATGTAAAGATTCCCAACCAGTGGACTTTTTAGTGTAGTTAAGAGAATATCTAGGTCTTCATAAAAGCTTTTTTAGACTCTTTGTAATGTTGGTAAACTGAGTTTATTCTGGGACTACCATTGTGCAGGGTTATTTAGCATGTCTACTAGATGATTGGAAATCTTATATGAAACACTAAAAGTGCCTCTTTTTCTGGGTTGGGTGGAGGGGAGGTAGTAGTTACCAGAGTCAGAACGACATGGCATTTCAAAGCATGTTTCTTGATTTCGTGACACTTTAATGCATCTTGAGAGAAAGGCCAAAGATTTCTACCGATTTTAATTGATTTTCATTTTAAAAAGCACTCCTTTTTCCTTACACTGCTTACCTCATGCTAGGGCGTCTGATGGGGCGTTGTACCTTGGGCATGTCCTTTGTGTTTAGGGAGAGCAGTGGGTGCCGCTTTGCCAGCAGAGCGAGCTCAGCAGCTGACGCCTTCAATTCTGCTGCAGGAAGGAGCTTTGTTACCACTGCAGACTGGGGGCTGCAGCCTGTCCATGCAAGGTTGTCTGGTTTTGTCTGTTTAGCGCAAGAGGGGAGCCCTGGGACCTGATTTTTCCAGTATTTACTTCACCAGAAATCCCACTGTCTGTCACTTCACGAGGAGCCCGTGCCGGGGTGAGCGCTGGAGGCGCCGGGGCTGTGCCGAACCCCGGTGTGGATAAAACGAGCCACATCCCCCTGGAGCCGAGGGTCCCCGCTGTCCCTGGGGTTTTGCCAGAGCAGGGCATGCCAGATTTAGCCCAGTTCCTTTTCATCTGAAGAGCAGGATAGCGCCTCCCTTCCCAAAGCCCTGTAGAGCCATTCCCCAGTGGGATCACTTCCACCCTCTCCAGACGCCTGAAGAAAGCAGAAGCAACATTGTGGCATGTTAGAAGCAAACACGGCTTCGGGAGACAGCAGTAAATCTCCATCAAGATCCCTGACATTTTCCGTAGGGAGAGAGACATGGAGCAGTCCTCACTTCTCCCTCTAGAGAAAGCTCTGAAATACCACGAGCTGTGAAAGTGTGACTGTCTTCACTGTCAGTCTGGTGGGAGGCAGACGAAGCAGGAAAATCTGCCGTTTCGAGTGGATTGCAGATTTAGTGTTAATAGTGCTTCAGATCAGTAGTTTTGAGTACATAATTCGCTTTCTCTGCCTTTAAGTTTGAAGCTTGACAATAACTTGAGGCATGTTTTTGTTTTGTTTTGTTTTTTTATTTTTAAATAATCATTCATTTTTACTTCATAATGTTTTTTGACATTTGTGGGTAAATACAAGAAAACAGTCTGCATGTTGTTGCTAGTCCAGTGTACTTTGCAATCTTGTCCTCAACAGACTGCAGTGTGCAGAACAGTAATTCTAGAATACAGAAGTAATTTTCTCTCTCTCCTGACATTGACATTGTAGTTGTAATGGTTTCATTTGGAGTTACAAATCCTTTGGGTCTAATTCTGTGAGCCTACCTATAGCACTGGATTAAAATGTCTGCATCATTTCTTCAGTTATCCAGTTAAACTACAACTGTTGTAAAAGTGTAAACCAGCCCATGACAGTTTTTTGTACTTGTTTAAAGGACTTTTATTGTTCAGTTTTCATGATTATTGTCTAAAGAAGACTGATAATAGATGTTCTATACTGTCCTGGACCATGTTAATTACACTTTATGATGTATTTTGGTTCTACATCACAATGATTTGTCCCCAAGGCCCTTATATCCCTTCTAGGCACATTTTCTGTTGCAGTTTCCCTTTGCATTGTATTGCTTTGACAACTGTAATTTGAATCAGATCTGAAAGAGGTCCAGAATAAAATATATTTTGATATTACCTTGGCTGAATGTTTTATACCAATGATTTTAAACACTTGGGATGGAAGGTTTGCAGATCATTAAGCTGGGGAAGTGACAGACTGAAACACTATTTTTAATGTTTAGCTTGGCACATGTAAGACAAGGTGCAAACAGCAGCAGGAGGTAAAGCAGTGTGTGGCTGCAGCATCTTTGGGCTCACAAAGATCCTGTGACGGTGACACCGTCCCCTGTCACCATGTCCTGCTGTTCCATTCAGGGGAACTGATTTATTTTGTGTTTTACATGCTCCATCTTCCCCTCACCCCTGCACCTGTGAAACAGAAGAGTCCAGTGGTGCTTGCAGCTGCAGCCCAGAAGATTCTGGAGGCGTGGGAGCAGCTCCTTCCTGGTGATGGAATCTTATGTCAGGGAGATCTGGTGTTACAGAGCGACTCAGTTTGGCTGTGCAGAGCAACATTGTTTGTGTCACCTATTTCAGATGTGTGAAACCATTCAGATTCACCTGTTAAATACCATACATGCATCATGTGTATAATGATCTAATACCTTTAGAATTGTGAGTCATGTCATAATCCAAGTGAGGGAACTCAGACAGTTCCTTTTCAATGTGTCTAGAACTTCATGGTGAAATAGCTGCTTTCTCTTGTAGATTGCTGGTTTGTTCTATAGTAGCCTTCTGCTATCAAAATTGATTCCAATATTTTGAAACTTGCTGTTGAAAAGAGCCTGTAATTAATTGAAAACAGAGGAGGGACTGTTTTACAAGTGTAAAACCAGCCTTGCCTTCCCTTCACCTGGAGTCTGAGTGCATTGCAGGATTTCTGCATCACCTGGATTTTGAGGCAGCAGTGTTGGAGCAGTTTCATGGTTCTGAGACAGACTGTGAGTTGATATTTCATTAGTTACAAGTGCAAGAACCACAGAGCAGTGTTGTGTTATGTACATATTGCTTTCACATGGTAGTGATGGCCAGATCCATCCTGTGAAGAGGAGACAGCATTCCAGGTAGGTGCCTTATTCCACTGCTTCCCAAATCTTCCCTTTGGACTTCAGTTAGAGCCTGATTCTTATAACTCTGTAGGAGCTCGTGGTCTCAGGTATTTATAAAGTCTGTGTTCTCTGCCTCCCAGGGAAATGATTTAATGGAAGTTGAAGCAATATCTCTGGTTTGCTGATGTCAGCACAGGGCAGCTGTAATGGAATAATAATTTGGGAGGAATTTATTGGTGATTCTGTAGAGAATGATGATGCCCTGGTTAGTATTTTGTCCTTAAGGAAAGCTGACCCAGGAGTTCTGTAGTGCAGGGGCTTTTGTGGTTATCTGACTAACTGAAAATTTGTGCCATAAAGGCTTGGTTGAAGGATTAATAAAGACAGGTTAATAACCATTAATAAAGGTTTTCTTAACAGATGCCATATGAAAATATTCTGCTTCCAGATTAATTCTTCAGTTACCAAGTCAAGATTTTGGACTCAAAAAAATGTCAAGACATCTCGGTAGAAGTTGAGTACTTTCAGCAGACTTTTATCTTTTCCCCCACATTTTTCTGGCTTGTTCTAGATGCTGAGTGCTCTGACTTTAACCTTGAGAACGCTGTACATTGAACTTTCTGAGTTACATGTTCTTGAGCATTTTCACTGGACTGGTGACAGCTCAGGCTGAGTGTTCTGCCTTTCCAATGAGGGAATCAAAGGGCCCAGCTCACAGTGATGCTGATGGGAAATTCCCAATTACTTCAGTGCAAGCAGACCTAGGGCAGCACTTCTGAAAACAGGTGTTGGTGGATGAAGGATTTTTTTTTATCCTGACATATCAAAAATCCATCCATGAAAGATCAGTGTGCCACTGTGCTGAAGTGCTCATACCACAAACCCTCTGCTCCTTGCATGTTGCCTCAGCCTTGGTGGAAACCATGAACTCTGCAGGCTCCATTTAGTTTAATTTGTACTTTTGTCCTTGCTTCAGATGTTTTCTGCTGACAAGAATATCTGAAGGTGTGTGGCCTGCCTTTAATAATGCCAGACAGAGGGGCACAGGTTGGGGTTAAGCCATGTGGAATGGCTGGGGGCTCTCCAAAGCTGTGCTGGGTCTCCACAGCCTCCTTCTTGCTCGGGGGATGTGCTGCTGCATCATTTGCAGTTCCAGAAGCCACCTGGAGCACAATGTCTGCTGGCTGTTACACTTTATAAATATAGAAAAGACCTTTTTTATGACACAATAACCATGTATTCATATTACTTGGGAGCCACAGTAATTTTGACAGATATCCCTTAATTTCTCATAAGTGATTAGTTTTTAAAGTAGCAAATTCCCACTACAGGACAATAGTGAAGAATAGCACTTAGTTTACTTCTCAAATAGTTATTTGAAGGTCTTGCAGTTCTTTCGCTTTCTATTGCTACAGCCCATCTGTCTTCAGTTTGCTTAAACACTGCAGAGAAGTCAGGTGCTGATTAGGTGGATGGGAACAAACTGCTTTCTAGCAGTGAGTAATTTGAAGCCAGGAGCCAATTCCCAAGACACAGTTTGTGTATTTTGTTGCAATTGTGTTGTTTACCATCTCATGCTCAGATTGGTAAAACTTGCTGTGTGTGCTGAATTAAATATTCTGTTATTTTATTCTATTTATTTATATCCAGTTCCTGCAGCTAATTCTATGGGAAAATCATTCAATAGAGTTTTCATAGGGAACAAATTATAACTTTACCCTGTGTGTTGTTCAAGCAGGGAATTCTCCAATAGTTCTTGGAAATGTCAGCTGTATAGAGGTGTAGTTTGGTGCTGTTGTCTGGACAATGAGTGATCTCCAGTTTTGGGCTTTAGGTGTATAATTTATCTTGAGCATTCAAGAGCGAAATACTTGTTGACCCATTTATTTATTTTATCTCCTGGCTTATTACTGTTTGCTTGGCTGGGTGGATAAATTGACTCTGTGTTTCCACCAGATGCTTTTCTAGTTGCAGGTAAATTGTGCCTCTGAATTGGACAATAAGAAACAATAAGGATGAGAAATCTGTGCCCATAGTGCTCTGTAAGTTTGAAATCAGCACATTGGGACTTTCCTTGCATTTGCAGCTGGATCACTTTTTGCATGGATATAAGAATTCCAAGAGTTCTGTTCAGCTCTTCAACCATTTTATTTCATTTTCTCTAGGAGGACTTGTAAATGAGCAGACTAAAGGGGAATCCTTTTGCTTTTGGAGTTTCTGTTTGAAAATAATGTGAGTCACCGAGTGATGAGGAAGGTGAGGGGAAAGGTCTGAGGCTGTAGGTGTGGAAGGACCCTTGGCAGTCAGGGAGCTGCACATGGTCCTGCTCTCCAAAGCTTTCCTGTTGAAATACTGCAATAGCCTTAATGGTAAAGCACTTTCCTCTCTAATCTGAATCTTCTGTGCAATTAAAAACTTAGCATTTTGTCCACCCTGAATGTGGGGGGGAAAAAAAGCTGTTTATTGTTCACAGCAGCCTTTTACATCTTTGAAAACTGTTGTGCCTTTTCTTTGTTAAGCTGAACCATCCTCAGAGTGCCTTAATCAATTCATCAACACCAGCTGCTCTCCTTGACAGACAATCTAATGAATACTGAAGTAAGAATCTTGTTTATAAGAAATACAGTCTCTGAAACAATGCAGGGAGAAACTGAAAACAAAATAAGATTTCTGGTTTCACAGTTCTGCTATAACTCTGAGAAGTAGCTCAATAATTTATAGGTTTTTGCTTTGCTGATGTCCCAGCAAGGACCCTCCTGGTTTTGGGGGGTTTTTACAAAAACGCCCTTTTTCCCTTCTGCAGCCTTTGCACTGTTCCCCATTCCTGGTTTCCAGTCAGTGACAGATTTTTGTCCAAGGCTGCCCAGCAGGTCTGTGGCAAAGCTAGGAATTAAACTCAAAATTTCCCCCAAAATAGGACAGAGGACCAGGCTGAGAGTTGTCTTTGCCCATGGCTTCCACCTGGGACCCTGCTCCCAAACCAGCATTGTGACAGAAATGTTCCAGAAACAGGGAGAGTGGAGACAGAAGAGCTCCTGGAAAGCAGGGCCTGCACTGAAACAAAACAGAAAAGTGAATTCAGGAAATGCTCCAGTGATACATTAAGACACTGGTAATAGTGACAAGGAAGAGAGAAAAAATATTAACTGCTCTATATTAGACATGCTTTCAGGCAGTAAATGCCTTTTAATGTGATATAAAAGTATTTCAGACAAGGCTGCTTCTGTCTCATGCAGACCCACATATTTGGTTTCTGACCACTGTCTTATGAAGGACTTCTTTTAAATAGACCAAAGTCACGAGGATTCAACAATACCCAAATTTATTGTGAATAAAAAGCTTTAAACACATACCATGTTTTAGAACTGGAAAACCCCAAGCACCTGCAGACTAAGTAGGGGCCATTGCTCAAGTGAGACTGCTGCTGCCTTGGTAAGTAAGGAGAAAATGCATCTCCTTTTACAGCCCTGTTTGAGAGAGGAGTTTTAAGGATCCAGCAGTCCCAGAGGTGATAGAGAGGGTAGGTGTGTGCTGTATTTTCAGCTGTTTCTATATCCCCAAGGAGAAGTGGATTCCAGAAGAGGAGATCTTATTAGCATGGGACCATATATCACGGTACATGTTCATTAATATTAAGAAATTACCATTACTGCTGCTGAGCAGGAAGGATGTGCTCTTTTTCCATTAGACTTCTGCATCTGCTCTCTTTTCCAAAACTTGCAATTCCAGCTGGGATGGCTGCAGCAGTGCTTGGTTCACGGTAAGCTGGGAGATTTCAGGATTTCTTTCTCGCAGTGCTAGGGTGGGAGCTGTGCTCTGTGCAGCTCTGTGGTGAGCAGGAGCATCCAGCAGAGCAGTGCAAGCTCAGCAGCTGCTGCTGTCCCAGCAGGACTCACCATGTGTTGAGGGCTGTTTCCAGAAACACAAAAACCAGCTTGATCTGGACTAATAGGGCTGGATTTTAAGTTTCAGGGTGTGGGTGAGTGAGTGACACGAAGTATCCTGGCAGCTCTTCTGACCTCGAGTGATGCTGCTGGTACTGAACTATCCTGTGTGGAGACAGGCTGAAAGGACAATGTGGTGTTGGAATTGCTCATGTCATCTGAACTGAGCTACAAACAGGTAACAGAAGAGTGTCTTGGAATGGGAGCAAGTGTAGTCAGTCAGATTCAGAGCGTAAGTGGTGTTATTATTTCCCATTTCCTGCAAGCCAATTTACTGCACTTCCAGCCTGCCTTCCCCTCGATAGAAAGCAGCAGCCAGAGGAATCATTAAAACAAAGCTCAGATCCCAAGATTGCCTGTAATTCAGATACTTCAGTGATAGAAAAATGTGTAGTTTCAAGAGAAAGCATGTGCGAGTTCCAAACCTCCCCCAACTGCAGAGATGTGTGTCTGTTCAAACCAACCCCTCTGTGCTTTAGAGGAAACAATTTACTACTTAAGTAAATAAACACAGCTGTTAAGAAGTTAAGATTAGACTGTCAGATTCATCGTCCGCTGAGTAAATGATGGTGTGCAGGCCTTCCCTGTCTGCAGAAGGGAAGATGGAGCATGCCTCAAGGGTGGAAAAAAATGAGATTAAAAGCAGATAAAAGAGCTGATGCATTGGGACCATGATCCTTCCAGCTGAAGGGTGGATGGAGTGCCCCTCCAAAGGGAATTAT
Source organism: Poecile atricapillus (assembly GCF_030490865.1). Taxonomy (NCBI): domain Eukaryota; kingdom Metazoa; phylum Chordata; class Aves; order Passeriformes; family Paridae; genus Poecile; species Poecile atricapillus. The sequence continues at coordinate 21,184,927 of NC_081256.1, forward strand.
AGCAGGTGCAGGTCTGTGTGGGTGTATGGGGGATGCAGGGAAAGGTTAGGATTTCAGGAAGAGCACCAGGCTGTCAGCTTTGCAGAACAGCAGGGCAACTTCCCCAGGCACAGTTGGGTGTTAGAGCTGGCTGCTGTGCAATTCCAGACCTTCCTTTTGTTTCCTTGCATCAGTTTGTCCTGCAGGAGTGCTGGCTCTTCCCACTGTCCTGACTCCCTGTGGCACGTGCCATAGGCACTGGTGCAGGATCTGAGGTGAGATTGGTACCAGAGAATCTCCTAAGCAGCAACAGGGAGGGGGATGCGAGCAATGCCGTGTTTTGCCTTTCTCACCTGTAAATGTCATACCCTAGGATGGTGGAAGGCTTTTTCCCTCTTGGAATTACAGATATTTCTAGGGTGGCTGGCAGAAATTCAGCAGCCAAATCTCTGGGAACTTCAGTACAATTTTAGTACAAAAAAACCCAACCCCCATCTCTGTGACTTTGGCTTCAATCATATCAATACAGACATTCAGTGTAACCTCAGACAGTGGTTGCAGTTTTGTATGAAAACCCACTGCTTTTCTCTCATTTTTGATGCTGTCCTGTTTAACTGTGCTACACCTTTTCCTAGTGCCAATGCCATGGCTGAAGTGCACGTTGTAGGTATTGTTTCATTTATTTTTCAACAGCCCAAGAGACTTTGCAGGTTGCAGGAGCTGCTTGGGAGCCTGGTTCCCTCCTCCTCCTTCCTTGCCTTCCCTTCCAGAGCCTGGCAAAAGCTCTTTGATTTTCCTATGAGCTGCCTGTGCCTGTACCCTTCACCAGTACAATTCTTCCCTGGCCTGTTTCTATTCCTGCATCTTCTGCTGCTTTCTGTCAGCTGCTGAGTCAGTGATTCACCTTCCCAGCTGCCTTAGGAGGTGACATTTCAGTGCAGGTCATCAGTAACACCCACCCCAGGCGCTTTGGCACCCGAGGGGTTCTGCTTTTGGAAGCAGCAGTGGTTCAGCCCAGCCAACAGGTCTTGCTTCACAATCATTCCTTGCCTTTTTGCCTTGAAGGAAGATGCAGCGTTGAGGTTTTGGTGCTGTTAAATCATGCCTAATTGCTCATTTTTTAATACTATATATCCATATAGAAGTGCACAGGATGAGCATCCATAGTTAACAGCAATTTAAAATCCACAGTCATCAGGTGATTTGTCTAACTGATGCACATTGGATGTTTTTGAGATACAAGTTGACTGAGAAAATGAAGTTGTTCTTTTTCACTAGAAAATGCAGTAGTTACTTATTTGCCTTAATTATTCCATATGTTAATGTCTTGCTGCTCTTGCAGCTGCTGGCAGAGAGAAAGGCTCCTTTCAGGCAGTGCTGTGCATGCTAATGAACCCCAAGGTTTGTTTTCCTTGCTTTTACACTTGTGATAGTGCTCCATCCAGCTGTGTATGGCCCTGGATAATAACTACAGCAGAGAACCCTGTACTGAGTGGAAACAAAATCTATTGATGACAAACAACTTTCCTGTTATGATAAGGACTGATGTGAATTCAGTGTTGCTGGGAAGACAACCATGGGACTTGTTAGAGAAATCAGATGTGCCTTTGAAAAGCATGGGAGAAATGCTTAAGGGAGTTGATTTAATTTTTAAGTCATTGTCATTCAAAATGTCTCCAGGAGGTTCAGCTCTTTTTTTTCTTCTTCTACCCAGGAAGAAGCTCCAGGAGTCTTGGACATGGGTTATCCCTGTAGGACCCTGATGAGTCCCCAGCTCTTTTAATCCATGTCTCTGTTACAGACACAAGCTTTGATGGCAACACTTGGTTCAGTTCTGTTTCTGTTACATTTATAGCCCCATCCTTGTGCCTAGTATCTGCTTAAAAGGCTATTTCTGCTCTATGTCCATTTGTGGTGTTATTTAAAGTGCAGCTGCCAGTGCTCCACTTCATTGCCCAGAATACCAGCAGAGTTTAACAGGTGTGGCTTTTCCAGCTGGTGCAGAATCCTTGGAATCTGGCTCAGCACATCCACCAGGAGCCTGGGGCTGTGCCTGTCCTGGCACACACACACCAGCTCCTCTCTTCTGGCTGCACTGTTTGGGCCCCACTGCCTCATTTCGGGCTAGCTGGCCTTTAAAAGCAAAGTACAAATAAATAAATTTGAAAAAAGGAAGGAGGGGGAGGGAAGAGAGAGAGGAAACAAGCCAGGCTCTGCTCCTGCTTCTTCCCAAGCTGTATTCAGCCCTCACAAATCCAGCACAGCTCTTCAGGGGTGTGTAATTATCTGGCAATGCCATGTACTTTGCTCTCCCTTCTCTGTGCTGAGAGAAAGCTGCTGAGCCCGTGTTCTTTTTGAAAATAACAGTAATAAAGGAGACTTTAAAGGAAAAGATGCTGTTCCCCTGCAGAGTGTGCTTGTTTGGGCAGTTCGATGTCCTATTTTTATTATAAATATAATTGAATTTCCAATAGTTACACACAAACAACTGTCGTTTGGGAATAAAAAGAAGAGACGTATGCTAATCGAAAGCTCCCATAATTACACAATCTTCAAATTAATTAACGAGCCAAAGGCAGCCAAACATTAGCATTTAGAAAGCGCTTTGCTGCATTAACCACTAATGAGTTCATTTAAATACATCATACAACCCATTTTGGAAAGCATGAGCCATATTTAATCATATTCAATCAGATTTAATAATGGAATTCCTAGCACGAGGCATTGTTGATTGTGAAATTACCATAGAATTTTATTTGTTAAATACAGGGGATAAAATGCAGGTATTCATTGTTGGCTGAATTGTACCTTGAGAGAAATGTGAGGAAAAAAAGATACACGTGCCCAGGTAAGTATATTCTTAATGTAAGTGAGAAGTGGCACAGGAGTTTGGGTGGTTGGTTGTTTTGGGTTTGTTTGGTGGTTTGTTTGGGGTTTGTTTTGTTTTGTTTTGTTTGTTTGGGTTTTTTTTTGGTGTTGGCTTTTTTGTTGTTGTTGTTTTTAAAATTTGTTGGTTTTGTTATTATTAAATGAAAAGAAATGATGTCACTTTTGAGAAATTCATCAGTAGTTTCCCAAATATATTTGGGAATTCCATGATAAAATATTTTTGCTTGAACTGTTTGATGGCTTCAGCCTGGGCAATTAGCCTAGGCACAGCTCTGTTCCCTGTCCTGTTCCTTTAGAGCAGAAACAACACAAAAGGAGTCACAAGAGCTTCTCTGCATTTAAATCAGAGCAACTGAGGTGAAACCTCCATTCTTGTCTTTTCACAGACAGGCCAATTTCTGGTCCCATTGAAAGCACCAGGGCTTTGTCACTGTTTTAATAGAGCAGATAAATCACCATCAGCTCAGAGAGGAGACTTCTTCCACCAAAGTCAGGGCAGTTACAAAACTCAAGACACTCCTTTGAATAAAATATCTTTCTCTGTGAAGTCTTTTGTTGAACATTTCAGCCAGATAGAGCAGTTATGGGAAATTTCAACCCAACAGATCCTTGAACTCCAGGCTGCACTGGCACATGGAAAGGCCAAAGTTTGGGCTGCCCACCTGGCACGTGTCAGACCAGAGAGGACACCACTAGAGAGCTGTCCTAGGATAGAGGCTGTCCTGGCAGGGGATTCTTCTCTTTTTTCATGAGAGGCTTTGACAGGGCTCAGTTTTGTTCCCATATCTTGGATTTTCCCGAGTATTTGGTGTCCAGGGAAAGGGGAGACCCCGGAGATGAGCAGTGGTCCCCCTGTACTGGTCCAGCACCATCCTGGAGTGGCACCACTGGTGATGAAGCTCTCACAAGGGAAACAAGCAAGGCCTACAATGCTAAAAGACAATGGGATTCCCCAGGGAATTGTTCATATCCTTGTCCTTGGGGATAGGTTTATTAGGAATAGAGGAAGAGCCAGAGGCTGAGATTAGAACAATCTCTGGCTGGAGTTACCTGCCTGGCTCTCTGCAGGTGTGGGAGAGGAACCTGGATGCTGCCTCTAGGCTTCCCTTGGGATCTCTGCAACACCTGGAGCCGTGTTCCTCTGACACCTCTGCTGCCTGCTGTTCTCCAGGGGATCCCACTGCCTGTCTGCCCTGCCTGTTCATCACTGCTGGGAGTGAGGGATCTAGCAGCATGAAGGTCAGATGTTCTTTTTTATTGAACAAACAAATCTAAGATTGTATTAGAAATTGAGAAGTTTTCAGTCTTTGGGTCTTGGAGCAGTAGTGGTTTCATTTTCTTTCTGAAAACTGGATAGTCCAGAAAAAAATAAATCCTCTCCCCAAATAAAAAGGACTTATTTGAAAACATCTTTAGTAACAACTCAATTTCTCTTTGATTTCCCCGTAAACTTCTTTGTTTTACCTCTTATCCAGTGTTGTTGCTTCAAATTCAACTTCTCAGCTTTGTGACCCAGGTCAGAGAGAAAGGGATTAACTCATTAACCACACATAAACAAACACCAATAAAACTGCTCTGAAGACCTCTAAGAACCTTGCAGCAGTAACATGCCCCGGAGTGAGAATGCAGGTGAAGGGATTAAATGCCAAAGAAAGTCACCCTTTTATCAAATATGTTCACAGTAATTCCTTAGAAACATTACCGTGCCTTCAGTGGATAAAGGAATCAAAGTGACTCCCTTTGGGGACAGCACATTATGTCTGTCCCATAGCTCAGCAGAAACCCAGGAATTCCAGTTCCCAGTCTCTTGATGTAATTACAAAACTTTCTTTAGCAAAATGTTAGTTGTAGGAGTCACTTCTCTGCATCCTAATGCATAAATATCCACCATTAATAGCAGCAAAATGGAATAAATTTGCCAGGTCTCATGAAAATACACTGACTGAAACATTTGATTAGGACAGGTTTAAGACTTCAGAAGATGTCTTCAGCTGCTTGTAAAGATAAAAGCAATCATAAAAACTAAGTGACTCTCAGTTAGAAGCTGTATTCTTAAGCTTTTAAATGCACATTCCCTCTAATTACTAAGTACTTCTGAATGCAATGCACTTTACAAGTAACAGGACAAAGTTTCAGAACATTTGTGTTTTTGCAAGTTGAAAACCATTAACATTTTAGAACTTGGTAACAAAGGGAAAATTGCACTGGTAGAAGGAGTGATTTTCTGTGAGTGTACTCAAATTTGTGCCAGCCAATCTGTGGGTGTTCATTTTTCATTTAAGAACTGTTTATTTTCCCCTAAATCAATCAAAAATGCATTCAAGTTGAGCTAAATTCATTCTCTTGAACCCTGTGGCTGTTGTGCTGCCTTAACTTTAGGGTTTCTGGGGCTGAGGCAAACCAGGTTGATGCAGCCAAATGCAGAAAAAGCCTTTCCCAAAAACACCACATTGCCTCTGTCTGCCCCAATATCAGTGCCTTTTTTGGCTGATCCTGTAACAGGTTGCTTAAAACATCCCTGACTAGAATTCCAAGGAATGCTCTCATGTTTTCAAGGAGGATTATTTAAGGGATGTGTGAGACAACCTCACAAGACGCTTTTATAGCAGGCATTGCGTGTCACACTGTGCTCAGGAAATATCCTCCTCACTTGAGTACAAAAACCAAATTAGGTAGGCCACTAAACACCCATTCCTTTTGCAAGATTTCTCTCTCACATGTTCCTCTGAAGGGATAATGGAAAAATCCAAGGCCTGCTAAGTTGAAGCAGGAAGAGCTTAATTTCTAAATCAAGACACAGGAAATTTTCACTTCTTGATGAGGGATGAGCCCTCATCCATGTGAAATAGGGGAGCTGGAGCCTCTTGCTCTGAAGTGAAAACCTGTGTGCCTTAAAGGCCAGGATTTCAGAGGTGTTTGAAATCCAAAGCAGGAGTTTAGTAGCTTAAGCCCTGTCCCTAATTGACATAAGTGAGAGTGCCTATATTCTTTACTAGTGTTGGTGTCATAAATATCTCCATTAAGTAGCAATTAAACTGCTGGGATTTGGGCTGTATGCCATTATAAGAGGTAATTATAAAAGAATTGGATTAATTGGTTCCTGAATTATTTATGTAGACATAAATTTTGCACATGAGATCAGTGTTAAAGAGGATACTGCCATGAAGAGAAGAAATTATTGATGTATTGATTTATGCTATTTCTTTAGTTCTTCCTCCCAAAATTATTAGAAAGGTGGAGGCTGGTTAAAGACTATTCCCACATTAATGTGCATGCATCACCTTATCAGCTTTTACAGAAATACACTCCCCAGATAAAGCCATTCTGTGTGCTTTTGTAATCTCTCCAAGTCCCCACAAATAATAAGTGTTGAGAGTTCTCTCTTGTCAATACAATGAAGTCAATCTTCTGTCTGTTGAGGTATAATTTAGAGCTCAGGGAAATGACTGATTTCACAGATATTAACTTTATCGAATATACAAACAACAGATGTATTATAGGAGAAAGAAGGAATTTTGTGTGAGCAGCACAAAGAACTCCAGCAATCAGCAAATTCAATCTGCTTTTGACACTGCAGCATTCTCACAGTCTAACGGTGCTTGTCAGCTGTAAAAATAATCTAATACAAAGAGGTGGCAAAGTGAAAACAAGACAGGCTGTTTAGTATGCAAACAACCAAGAAACTTAGAGACGATGCATTTATAAAAACAGAGATTAGCATTTGAATTAAAACTGTCATCTCTAAATTGATCTATTTTTGTGTTTCAGGGCGCTATTTGATGGGGTCAGGAAGAAATAGCCTGAAAATTAAAACACAGTGTTGAAGTTGGAAAAAGCAGAACTGGGGAAAATGTATCTGGACCTCTGTGGTCCCTCCTACAGCTGCCCTAGGGAGGTCAGACTGGCTGATGGGAGGGCTTACCTGCCATAAACATATTAAGTGAATGTTTCATGGATCTCTCTTTTGCCATCCCTTTTGAAGACAGATGGAGAAACCATTTAATGTCCCAGCACTGGGCTCAGACAGGGGAGCTGGTGCATGCAGTGGCTGGCACTCTGGGGAACCCACAGCCAGGGGAGATGGAAAACAAAATGTCAAAGGGAGGATCCTTGCCTTGTCAAAATGGTCTGCAGTGGCACTCATGTGATGTGTGCAGGGAGCCAGGCTGCCTGCAGACTGGTTTTGTGAAAATTAAAATTTTCTCTCAATCCTTTGAGCCTGCATTGTGTTGTAGCTGGTTGGCCTTGCTGCCTGTGGGAGCTGTAACCAGTTTTTGAAGCTTTGTGCATTTCTTAAAAGCAGGGCACAAACTGGGGTAGATGGGGAGAGGATTTTTTTGTGTTCTCAGGAGGAAAAGACATAGGGGGAATATTTTGGGCCATGTCTTTGCGGCATCAAAAAACATAGTCTCAGCCCTTTCATAGGAGCTGAAATACCTGAAAATTACTTGTGAAAGAAAGGTGAGGTCTGGAACAGCACAGTCTGGATTTTCTCAGGTAGCAGTAACCACAGAGAGAATGGAAATTATGACAGACTCTAACAGGATGAGTTTTTCAGCTTCATTTAAAAGAGATGCTAATACAATAAATCACCCACTCCTAATTACAAATTAACATAGACTGAGTGGTTTGGTACAGCTTCAGAAGTCGAGATTGAAGTGTCCAGTCTCAAGCTGTATGTGCTCTGGGTGATTCCACAGAGGTGACAACAATTCTTTTCCAGCTTCTTGCTTCTGATGGCCACAATTTTCCTTTGAGGTGTCACCTGGGTGCCATTTTCTTCAGTTTTACCTGCTCAGGCCCAGGTAAAGTTACAGAAAGTTGCAGAAAATAAAACAAAGGCAGCCCCGAGGGTTCAGGATGGGTGTTGTACACACACACCATAACTGCACTCAGTTCTTTACCCCAGGCCCCCAGAAGAGTGGGAGGTGGGTGAGGCAACAACAAAACAAAACTGCTGGGGCTGAAGTCAGTCTGGCTGTTATGTGAAGAGCTGGTCTAAAACAGTCTGGAAGAATTATCTTGTATTGTTAGGATTGAAACCTCAGGTTTCTGGTAATTTGACAATTTTTAAAGGAGGAAGTCAAAACAAACCATTTTGACTTGCTTGTGTAAATTAATTTCATTTTTCCTTATTGAAATGCTTAATCTGTTTACTATTTTGCATAAGACAGTATTTTAGGATGTTTTGACATTATCAAAATGAAATGGCTCAACCTCATGGAAACAGAGAAGTTCTGTGACTTTATCTTGGAAAAACTTGTTTTTCTCCTAATAGTGAATAAGAATATATTTTGAGATGTCAGTATTTTCCCTGAAATTTTGTAAATTCAGCTTTCTGGAAAGCTTTCATTGTATATCACTCAGCTTTGGTGAGATTTAAACTTTTAAGTTGCCTCTCCTGTTGGAAAGCAGACAGAAAATAAGCACAGGTTTAGGGCCTGGGAATTCCTGGGTGTGACTGCTGGTGCAGTTTGCTGATGGGACACAGGGAGTCCTTTCGTTGTCTTCTCACCCACCTGTAAAAGGGAACATCAGTGGTTATTCAGTTCATTCTCAGGGGGCACTGGGACTGAGATAATGCTCCCCAAAAAGCAATTCTGAGGTAAGACACAGTTCAAGAGTACAACATGACCTAGTGCTGAGCCCTGTTGTCTCTGCATCCCTGGTGATGCTGAATACCCCAGACCCTCCTGCTTGGGATCCTCCTTGGGGCTGGGAGCTCAGAGCATTCGTGGCACCTCACTGTGGGGTCTGGGATCGCCCTCTTCCCTCCCAGCTGGCTACAGCAGAAAAGCTTAAGCACACAGATAAAACCAAATGGTGTCTGCAGAGAAATGTAAATGTTTGTACAAGGCATCTGCAAAAGCAGGCTGATGGCTTCCCAACAGCTCCAGCTGGTGCCAATACAGGGAGTAGGCAGCCTCTGGGCATATCCTGTAGCATCCCTCTGCTCTCCCAGGCTGGCAGCAGGGCACTGTGGTGATGTGCCTATTCCCTCAGGGAACAGGAAGGGAAAGGTTTGTGGCCAGCTTAACTCACATACCAGAGTTTCACACCAGCCCCTACAGCAGTCACCTGTCATTCCACTGATGACTGGGAAACTGAACTACAGGTCCACTTATCCAGAATCACAAATACTCCACTGCTGTGGAACAACTGGTGTATATCCATGTTGTGGTGCTGGGGAGGGCCTCTCAGATCAGCCATGGGAGCCTTGGGAATGGCTGAGAATTATATCTGAGCCTCCAGTTTGCATTTCAGCTCTTCTTACCTTGAGAGCCGACGATGCTGCATAGTCAAATCCTTCAGTTGAAGATCTGACCCTTAGTCTGTGGAACTGGACAATTCCTGTTACTCACCGTCCTTCCCGAGTAGCTTCAACCAGTATCTTTCACACTATCTTTACTGAAGTGATTTTAGCACTGATGTGGCCAGGTGTGTCTCAGATGGTGTGTTGTGATTGTTCAAGCAATGCAAAATGGTTTGTTTTGCTTGGTTTTGGTCAGGTGTTTTGAAGTGGAGGAGTTGAGGGGATGGGGGGGCAGACAGCAGCAGTCAGCAGCTCCGATGGGGAAGTGATATTGGTAATTACTGGTTGCACATGTTTGCAGTGTTGAGGATATCACTGACTGTCTTTAATTGCTGGAAGAGCTAAGTTCCTGCAGAGCAGGAATAGAACACAAATGCCAGTAATGCTCATTTCTGCCAGCTTTTATTCTGCCGCTCTGTGGGTGAAACAAAATCCATTGGGAATAAGGAATGGGCATCCCCCAGCTCAGCTCCCTGTCACCTTGGCTGGCAGCTGGTTCTCCAGGGGTTCTCACAGTGACTCTCCAGAGGAGATGCTGATGCTCAGCTCCCTGTCACCTCGGCTGGCAGCTGGTTCTCCAGGGCTTCTCACAGTGACTCTCCAGAGGAGATGCTGATGTCCAGCACCGATTTCACCCCAAATGTGCCAGAGCCCAGCAGCCACAGGCTCACGGTGCGATGCTGGTCCCAGCCCAGCAGTGCAGCTTGCATGCACAGCCCAGCATCAGCTGGCCAGCTCAGCCACCGGCAGAAGTGTCTCATAAAGGCAGTGCAGGTGCTGTTGGCTCTCCCGGGTGGGCAGGTGTCCGTCTCAGGAGCCAATTCCCGCTGGCCGACCGTGACCACCCTTGTGTGTGACAGTGCTTTGGGTGCTGCCGGGGCGTCCCCAGCCTGCAGGGCTGCCAAAGGCGAGAAGGCGCATGGAAGGGTTTGATAACTTAGCCTGTGGTTCTGGAAATAATGCAATTACAGGGGGCGGTGAATGGGTGGCTGCCGGAAAGCTGCCAGCCACAGGGCGGCCGTGTGGGTGGGCTGAGGCCATACACACCGCTACAGGCCTTCGGGCCTTCTCTGCCAGGCGAGGGAAAGCCCGGGCGTGTGCCGGCTCTTCCCAGCGCCAGGAATGCCGAGGGCCGGGAATGCCAAAGGTCGGGAATGGCCCATGTTGGGAACGCCGAGGGCTGGGAATGCCTCATGTTGGGAATGTCCCATGTTGGGAATGCCCCATGTTGGGAATGCCGAGGGCCGGGAATGGCCCATGTTGGGAATGCCCCATGTTGGGAAGGCCGAGGGCCGGGAATGCCCCATATCGGGACTGCCCGCGCTGCAGCGCCCGCCCGGCGCCGCCAGGTGGAGCCCGCGCGCCGCTCCCGGCCCTGAGACCGCGCCGGGCGCGTCCCGGACGGACACGGACGGGCGGACGGACGGATGGATGGAAGGATGGACGGACGGATGAAGGGACGGATGAAGGGACGGATGGATTGATGCCCCTTGTCACCGCTGAGGATGTCTGAAGGTGCAGGCTCACACTCGCTCCTCACTCGCGAGCCCCTCACCGTTGCAGCCTCGGAGCCGGAGTGACTCCCTGTCCCCGTGCTGGGAACAAGGAGCTGGGCTGGCCGTACATGTTTCGTCTTCAGGACTCACTTCACTCCTAGAGGAGCCTGCAGGGATGGTAATGAGCTGAGTAAAAACTCAGGAGGTGCTGGTGGCCAAAACCCAGCATTGCCTTAGTCAGCAAAGGTGACACGAATCTCCTGCTGCCCCTGGGGAGCTGCTCCTGGGAAGAAAGGGTGGAAAAGGGAAACTTTCCTTTAGGAGAAGGGATGGCTCTGCCAAGGTGTGGACATCTTTTTGTTTCTTTGCCCGAAATCCAGCACTTCCATGTGTCATCCATTCTGTGCAGATGATCTGCTGGGGGATCTCCAGGGGGCAGAGCCAGAAGGAGGTATCACAGGCAGGAGCTGGGGTGGTGTCACCCCTGAAAGCCCTTCCCAGGAAAGAACCTCATCCAAACTACCCCAGAAAGGGGCCAAGGTGATGTCTCCCTGGCAAACCTGCAGTGCCAGGGATGTGTGGGGCACCTCGTGCTCCAGCTGCAGTTGGGCAGAGCCTGGACAGTCTGGATGTGCTGGCATCTCCAACCCTGTGGCTGTCACTTGTCCAAGTGCAGCAGGGGCAAAGGAGAACAAAACCATATAACACACAACAGTGCAGTGCAAGAGCCAAGTGTAAATCAGGAGCTCAAACTCCCAGTCCCAGCCTGAGACTTTTAGGAAACCTTTCCAAGTGCTGCTTCACAATGAAAGACTCTTTCTTGCAGTATTTTTAGCTTGACTGGAAGAAGCAGATTTTACCCAGAAATTTTCTGGAAGAGGGGGAAAAAAGATCCCTGGTCTGCCTGTGAGATATTTCTAAGGCCATCTCTAACACTCCACAGGAGGCAGGGTTAAACAGGGAAAATGGGACGTTCTGTATTAAAATTGCAGCTGAAATCTCCTATCAGTCATTGTAACCACAATTTTTTTTTGTACTGTGATGAAGGACTAGGGAGAAAGTGCACAGAAAATTGTTGAACAGCCATCTAAACATTTAATAGTGCACCTGTGGCAAAAATTAATTGTAAACCCCTACTCTCCCCCCTTTCTTGTGGCTGTGATTGATTACTGCCAGCACCTAACTCAGTGTCCCAGTGCCTGACCTGCCATCCAGCAGGAGCATGAGGCTGCATGCCCAGCCAGCAGTGTGCCTTCATTTCTGTCTCAGCATGCTGCTCTGTGGAGAGGGCTTAGTACTCCAGAAAGGAAAAAAAAAAAAACCAAACCAAAAAAAATTGCTAGATCATGCAAAAGTGGAAACCCAACTCTGTTTTCCAAAGGACCTGGAAAAAAGGCATGCCTCGCTGCCTCTAAATTAGATCACAAATTTTCTGGCTCTTGGCAGCATCTCGGTGTTCACCCTGAAGGCAAAGATCTGAACAAATTACATTTTGCTGTTGCAGGCCCCTGTACCTGTGCTGTGTTCCCACTGAAGCACGGGAAATGTGCCTATGTGAGATGTGGGGGCTTTGGGAACCCACAGGAGCTGCTGTTCTTGGGAAGGCACAGGGGCAAATGGTGAGGAAACCACTGCTCCCTGTGGGTGGTTGACAGCCTGTGGCACTTAACACTTGTCACCAGTTTGGTGAATTATAACACTGGGGAGAGAAGAGGCATGTCATGGGCTCTGTGTGCTGCAGACTGCAGTCACTCAAGGAGTGTTTTGCCAGATCTTTTATTCAATGAAATTCTTTGTAAACACAGTGAGTGCTGATGTTGACATATGTGCTACATAACTACAGGTGTGCTCCTGCATCCCTTCCCGTGTCAAAAGCATTTCCAGTTGCCTGAGATGTGCTCTGGCAGTGTTGAGTGATTTTCCTCTCAGGGTCTCTCCTTGCCATGTTCTTGCAGCTCTTGCCAATGCTTTTGCACCGAAAGCAGGATCAGACCCTCAGGAAGCACAAGGTGACACTGGTGACAAAAGAGAAACAAATGCTGATGCATTTGTGTCCTGGCTCTGAACTCTTCCTTTGTTCCTCTAATTGATTGTTTGCTGCCCATGTTTTCTGTAGCAAGGATGTTTCCTGAGCAGGAGGCAATGACACTCGTGCCCTTGGCCAGTCTCAGCTCAATAAACTGCTTGAGTTCTTCAACAAGTGCCAGCATGGGACCAGGATTCCCACAGACCCAGGTGGGGACATTGCCTCCAGCTCCCAATGCTGCTGACCTCTGTAGAATTAAGGTAGGTTTGATTTTATTGGTTTCTGATGCTGCTGGTGGAGAATGCTCAAAATTAAGGAGTTGGATGACCCCAAACTGGGCGAAAATGCATTTGTTGTTCTGAATTGAAGCCCTCACTGGACAATAGCAAATGTAATTAAATGTATTACACTCTTGGAAAATGATTCCTCCCTGCTCCAACACCCTCTCCTGCAAGGCAGAATCTTCAAAAGGCCTTTTCTGTAGAGTTCTTCCCCAATCTGTTGCTTATCTCACATGAAACCTTGTCCTTACCAGAGCAAGCATGTTGGAGAACTGATGTGAGAGGAGACCCTTGGGGAGGGGTAAGGCAGTGCAGGGTTTTCAGGAGAACCTGTAGATAGCTGTGAAGCTCTGTTCCCTCTCAAACATGAGTTTGGCCACACAAATACAATGAAAACCTTAGTCTAGAAAGGTTTTTGTTAGATTTTCATAGTAAAAATGAGTAAATGCACTGGTGATTTTAGCCAGTGCTAAAACCCACCACATAGATTTAAGCTCTTGCCTGTTTAGTTGATCTGATTAAATAGCAATTTTTCCCCTATTGAACACATACCCCAAAACTTCCTCTGCCTTTTTATCCCTCCCCCAGGCAGGTATGACAGGTCTGTGTCCCCAGGGTTCTCACCAGACCCCCGGAGCAGCTCTGCTCTCACAGATCCCTGCAGGATCTTGGTTGTGCCTCCAAGTCCTGTCCTGGATCTGTTGGGAGCCATCTCTGTTCCAGAGTGATTTCCAGATGTAGGAAAATGGTTGTGGCTGTGACTTTTGGCTGGTAGACAAATGGGCCAATGCTATCTTTAAAGGAGGGAGGGTGTGGAGTAACTTTGCCCCTCTGCCCTGCCCCTGGGCAGGTGTGTGCCGGGGAAAGGGATGTTTTCGTTTTTTAGAGGAAGAGAAACCATTTTTGCAGTGCTTTGAGAAAGGCAGAGATAATACCTACTCAAACATCCCTGAGTAATCCCAAATAGTGCTGCTCTCTGAGTTTTTCCATTTGTTTTACATGGATGGGCTAGGGATTTTCACAACCAAACTTCAAAGGTTAAATGCAGTGAAGTCAGCAGGAAAATATGTGTATTTAACCTTTGGCTGTGGCTAGGTAAACCACTTAATTTCACAAAGTTTGCACTGGAAAAGCCTGTATTTTATGATTGTCAGAAGGACATAAATTGAGTGTGGGCAGGAAGAGGAAAACAGATCAGGAAAATGCTCCTCAGAGTTTGCTCGTGACTGCACTTCCCTGGTGCAAATATTTTCATGGCCATGATCATACAGATAACTTGGCCTTCTGCAGGACTGTGCTGTGGGGCAGGATCCTCGAAAAGCTGGACAGAGCATGGCCCTAACACTGAAATGCATTTTGCTGTGTGCCCATGGGACACAAACTCCCCCTGCACAGTGTTTGGGCACAGCACAAGAGTGACCTGACTCAGCCCTGGTAACTCTGCTCACCTCAGAGCAAGCAGGCAGTAACAGGGTTGTTTTTGGCTGTGCCACAACAATAATAAACTGGGCAGGTGGCATCCAAGTGGCTCTGCTGCAGTTGTGTCACCTGGTCTGCCAGCTAAAAATACCCCCATAATAAAAACTAGTCCGGTTGCTATAGTCACAATATTTTAGGCAAATCTCAGCTTTCATTAAAAAGGAAAAGGAAGGGAAGGAAAGGTTATGCTCTCACCTTCCTGAGCCAGAGAAAAGTTTAAAACATTAAACAAACATGACCCTGCATTTCAAAGATCAGGAGTTAGGTCCTACCCAGAAAAACACCTTTCATCTGCAAATTGTTATTAAATGCTGTCATTATTTATTGAGTGGGTTTTTTTCATTATTTTAAAGGCTGCACCATGATGGTGGGCAACTGCTGCCAAGATTTTAATCATTGAAAATTGGCAGAGCTTTGTAAACTGTTACACAATCAATGAAGGTTCTTCACAGCAGTTGGGAAGATCAAGATAGATATCGGATTAAACTTGCTAATTAGTGCTAAATACAGAATGCATGTGCACTGACCACCTTGCTAGATTTCCATATCAGGATCAAGACAAATTGAACTGTTATTCCTGCTTTTTTTTTTTTTTTCTACTTGCTGCGTGTGTACTACTGAGTTTTCCAAAATATCCACTGAGTTTGCATTGATTATGCAGTTTCCTATGGTGTATATTTGTTACAAAATTTATTATATTTTCTTATGCTTGCTGACTGAACTCATGGGGAAAAAAAGGTCCTTTTGTGCTTCTACCAAATTTAATTTTGGGAGAAGTCTCTTCTGGGGACATGAGCAAGAATGTGATGATGTTGTTATGTCTGGGACCATACTTAAGTGTCGGAATTTATAACATTTAATGACTACCTAGAGATTACTTATCATGTAACACATTTCATTCTGTTTATTGAGCAGCAAATGGGTGAAACGTGATGTGAGCTCTTGAGCTGCACAGTTTGCTGCCCCATGGCAGTGAGCAGGAGGGACAGACAAAGTGTACTGCTCTTAGTAGTAGGTGGGATGTTTAGTGGGATGTTTCCTTGCAGGAGCAGAGCCCTGCAGCAGGCAGGTGGCTGGAGCAGGACCATACCTGGCTCCCATTCGTTCCTGGTGTGGCTGCTTCGCTGAGCTTGGGCTTGTTGGGATGTGACTGCATCTGGGGAAATGGGGGATGAAATTGTCATAAGCAGCAGAGGTAACTTAGGTTGGGAGTGTTGTGGTGCACAGAGGCATTTGGATTTCTGCAAAGGGGAGTTGTTTCATCAAATAGCCACTGTTTCATAGCCTAAATCAGGTGCTTGAGGCTAGACAGGGCAAACCAGCACTGAAGTGTCAAAAATACCTTTGAAGCATTGTGCTGTTTTGTCTACAGCCCAATTTCCCTGTGTTGTGCAGGAATGCAGATGTACCTGCCCAACTGGAGAGCAGGGATGCTAAACCCATTCATATTTAGGAGTCTCCTCACTGTACATTTGGGTACTTAATGTCTTTTTCAGCATCTCTGCGCCTGAATTCCCTCATCCATAATTCAGCCATGTTTTGGGACTGAGGCGTTCTGTGATCCTGCACAACTTCTGCACATCACAGCCAGGAAAGTGACTGCGAGCAGGGGTTGTTTCTTCCACAGTGCTTAGAAAAATGAACCTGCACCCCAACCATGAGGCAAATTGACTGGAACAGTAATTCTGATGGTGTTAAAGACTGACTCAGCTGCTGACAGAGTTTTACACTGCTGTAACCAACAGCAAGGCCCGCTCTTTGCTCCTCTCTTGGCTGTGACCATTCCGCTCCGTTGCTGCAGGGAAGGGAAACTCTTCAGGAGGGCTGGCTCATCCAAGGACAATAATGATAGCCATAATATTTTCCATGTCTTTTGTTGGCAGGAGGGAAGGGGGAGGATGTGATTTTTTTTAAGCAATACCTTCTTAAGTGGGGAAGTATGACTGAAAAAGTGAACTCAATTTACCATGAGCAAGCTGGAGTTTATTATTAATGTTGATTGGTTTTGTTCTTTCAGCATTTTGGAGCATGTGTCTCAGTGATAAGGAATGTGCAGGAATGCTTACTTGATTAGAACCAGCAACCAAGGCCAGAGGGTGGTTTCTTTTGCTTGGTTCTTTTTTAATAACTGAGTAATTTCTTTGGTATCCTCTCACAGACAGCCAGTATTAGTTGCATCATTTAAGTCAGTCTTCTATCTCCTGGGGTTGTTTCCAATGATGTGATGATTTTTTCCTGGCTTGTTTACTCCTTTTGCTTCATGAAGAAGTGGATTCTTGCCCTCTGAATGGAAAGAAGGTCTGAAATAGCTGGCTCTGGCTTTGCTGGGAGATCTGTAGTAATTAGAAAATGAGAAGTCCAGTTAGGTTATAGTATGTAAACATTTAACTCTGATTTCTACTTGAAATGTATCAGATAGATTTGCAGGAGAATTGACTGCTGAGTGACTAAAACTATTCTACTCCTGAGGTAATCTCAGTCTGTAAAGGCTGAGTTTCTGGTTATGCAAAGACAGCTGACCCCCAAAAAGTGCCTCTGAGGCAAAATCCTAAAAAGACCTCACTCATGTTCATTCTATGGAATATTACCATCATCTTCCAGTTTGTCTGTGAAAAAATAGTATCAGGACTGGATAAGGAGCAGCTGTGCAGGAGCTGAATGGTGCCTCAGGGAGGCTGGGGGCACTGAATATCTGCTGGGGGCAAATGCAAACCCTTCCAGGATGTCAGCAGAGATGAGATGAGATGTATTTGGTGTTGTTGAAGGAGTTGAGAGGGAGGTGTGACTCAGACATGCCATTTTTTTTTTTTACATGCCTGCATCTGGTGTCTGCAACAGTGCCCTGCTGGGCTGTGCTGGTTTGGAAGCTGATCCTGTCAGTGGGATGCCCCAGCCTTCTGCAGGCAAGTGAAGGTACACTGTGCATGGGATTCCTGCTTGTGGTTGTTATTTAAAGGACAAATTTCCTCCATTTTTATGTGGGAGCAGCAGGAACCACAGAGCTCACTCCTGGACTTGAGCTAACCCCTCTGGACTAGCTCTAACACTTAGATAATTTAACGTACAAAGCTTCAGGTTGTCGTCATTATGTCCCTTCATGTAAAGTACTTTAGGAACAATTTGGCCAAGGCAGCAGGGATACTTCTGTGTAAATATGTCATGAGATCCAGCCTTTTAATGTTCATAAAAAGGCAGGATGTCAATTTAAGCTCTCATCTATCCAATGCATCTGAGGTCTGCTGATTTATGGAGTACTGAAAATTGCAATCATATAAGCCTGTAACACTCTGGCAGCTATTTAAATAGCAAAATTTTCTTCCAAAAACATGATATATGGAAGGTATAAAAGTTTTAAAGCAGGAGCCTGCCTTAATAGGGAAAGAGTATTAGCTTTCATTTACTGACAAGAAAGAGCTGATTTTCCTTACAAGAAATGCTCCTTCTATAGCCACCCCATGCTTCGTATTAATCAAGTCATTGCTTTTCTGCTGCCAAGATCCTGGGCAAGATTTGCTTGTAGGGGAATTGGGAAAGGTTGATATTCTCTGAATACTTGGTGACAGAGCTGAGCAGTCAGGGCATAGATTGAATTCCTGGTCCCCAGTAAAATCAAAGGCCAAACACTCATTTGCTGGTGAAACCAAACGAGGTTTCGTGACCAGGAGGGAAATGGAAGAATGACAAAATAAATCAAGCTGAAGTGTCAGTCTGCAGCGGGAAGGTCCAAGGGCCAAATGTCACTCTCAGCACTCTGCCATTCACCATGGAGGTGCTCATGAATCCTGCCTTCCACCAGACATTTCCCGTGGCTCCCCTGGGAGGGGGATGCCAGCAGGCAGGAGTGCAAGTGCCTGCCAGTTTCAGGTGCATTGGATTGGCACTTCTGAGATGATAAAAGACACAGGAGCCTCATGAGAAGGGAATAGGGGATTTGAGCAGTCAGGCTAACTCGCTCGTGGTGGCGCAGAAAGCTTTGTTTGTAAGCTGAAGTCTTCAGCATTTAAAACAGCTCTTGCCTTGCAGGCCACAAGGAAGTGACTGTTTATAGACAGCTGTGCTCCTGGAGCAAGGAGGAATAGCAGAGCATGGTCAGGAAGATGCACTGATGTGATTTTACTGTCAGAAACTAGTCACATATCAGAAAAGAAAGATTCTGACTTGCCACATAGCAAATATAATAAAAATATCAACACAGAGATGACTACAAGCTGCTTCTTGCTTTTTAACATGTCACAGTAATTGACCCTAATAAAGACCCTGTTAGAAATAAGAATATTCTGTCAAGCTGGGATCTCTACTGGTTCTCTAGATCAGCTTATAATTTTAAGTACCTTAGGAAGATAAATATCCCGTGTAAAAGGGTATTAGTCTTGTTATTTTTATCTTGATATTTTCCTACATGTGGGTTTATCTTTCTCCAAAGTTCTGGTTTTACCAACTTCTAAGGATTTGTGGGCTATTACAGGTGAGAAGCTGCCAAAAAGCATGTAAGGCATTGTATTTGAAGCTTTTTTGTAACTTCTCTGACTTTTTTTTTTTTTTTTAATTTCTTCTTGGCTGTGTTTTATTATATCCTGTTTGCACAGACATGAACCCTTCCAACACAATTGGGACAGTGGTATTAAAGCTGGTAGTATCCCCTCTATGATAATGTGTGACCACATCTCTCAGAGACTGCTGAAGAAGTATTTTCAGTGGCTATTTTATTTCAGGTTTATATTGGAGTCTGCCCTTCATAACATCCTCTTGAATCCAGAGCATTGCCATGGAGCCAGTCCTGAAGGACTAGATGGATCACTTTAATAAAATAATGACATTTCCCTTAAACCTGTTAGGAAGAAGGATATTGTTTTGGGGCAATGATTTTTTTAAAGCTTTAGGACAACTTTCAGTGTTGCTTATAATCCTGTGTTTCTTCCCATGGGATTTCTCTTTTGAACACTTTCAAATATGTGTGAAGGCCTTCCCACAAATGTGAATAAGCTAAACGTGGATTCATTCCCAGTTCACCACTTTCTGAAGTGTGGCATTTTCTGCCTTTTGAGCTGGTCTTCCAGTTGGCCACAGGAAGCATCACAATCGAGTATTAACTTTATTGTCTTGAGAAATCATCTCTCTTTAACAGTTCCAGTGTCCAGTATCTTAAAAGCTTTTTCTCACAGCTAGATTCCCAAGCTGGTGGATCAGATGGAAAAAAAAAGAAAAAGAAAAAGAAATTTCTTCATTTGAAGCTACATGCAGTCATTGTTTTCAATTACCTTTTATTTTCTGATGTGGTGTTCATTTGCAAGAATGTATAGATTAGATCATAAAGGAAAATAGGAATGCTTGTGCTTGGTTAGAATACACTGCTTTGCCTGGCAAATCATAAACATCCTGTTATCTTGCTGCAATTGGTCATTTTGTTTGCTCCCTGATGTCTGGAGTTTTGCTGTGGCAGCAGCTGAAGCTTTGTGCCTCATATCCTTGAGCTTCTGATAGTAAATCAAGAAGAACCTGAGAAGCAGCAATGGTTTGTGATGCACAGATGAGCCTGGTGGCACAGTTTCACAGAGACAGGAATCTGAGAAAAATAAAGTCCTTAATGCCAGGCAGTGTCAAGCTAGGACATACACACAGAGCTGCTTCATTCAGCTAGATTGTTGTATATTACTGTCTCAATAGATATGCATTGAGGTTTTAAGTTTCCTGTGGCTGTGAGCAATAGGTGGGAATGGCAGCTTGGGGAAGTGGCCTCAGCTGGCAGAGCAGAACTCAAATGTGCTCGTGCTGGAGCACTCACTCGCATGAAAACTGGGATTTGAGACTGATATGGTGGAACTGCAGCTATGAAAACGTGTCTAGATATTTTTCACTCCTTGCAAGAGACAGAAAAAAAGCTTTAACTGGGCCTTGGGTGTTGCAAGTTTGCACTCAAACTCCTGAAATTCTCTGAACTTGGAAGGACTTAGCATCTCAGAATGCAGATTGTTTGCAATTGTTTGCAATGCAATTGTTTGAATGCAAATTTTGGCTTCACAAAAAGCTGCTCTATTTTGCTCTGCTTCAGAGCTTAGGCTGGTTTGAACACATTCTAAAAAAGCCTTTTTGAGGCACACCACAACCAGGACAGCAGGGCTGTGGCACTGCATGCAGAGAGCAAAGCCTAATACTCCAAAGAAGAAGACTAAAAATTTCCTTGGTGGAGAAAAGTGTATCGTCACCTACTCAACATGAGAGAGCACGTTCATAAGGAGAGGGAAGCTGGTGCCTTTATCAAAAATGAGCCTGTAAGTGACGCTTACCCCTTTTAGCTCAAGGTAGCATGTACCCTATGAGAAATCTCTGCCATGGACTTTCCTTTCAGGAGTTCCCTGGTCATGTAAAAGGGAGGATTAGGACCCTGCTCTAGTACCTTAGTGATTTACACTAGACTTGGAATAAGATTTTGGGCAGTCCTCAGTTGCTTTCAACACCAGCCAGACTGGAATAATTCCTTTGCCCCACCCGTATCTCAAACCCCACGCAGAGTTTCTTTGTGTTAGTTTGTGTATGCACTGCCAGTATTATCAAATTCTCTGAATTCTTGAAAGCTGCTGTTTTTCAATAATCCTTTGCTTGTTTTAGTTTTCAGCCAATGCCTTCATTTTCCATTGATCTGCAATAAACAGCAAGCACATCTCCCAGAAGAAAAAGTAGTCCTTGTCCTATAGCAGCTGCCTGAGAGGAGGCTGAAGGTCACTGCAAATGAGGGATTTGGGGACAGCAGCAAGATATGTGGAGGTGAAATTGGTACTTGAACAGAGTGAGAGAGAACAGTTTGATCCCAAATCAGTGCTGGCTTGACGGTCTACTTATATTACAAAAAAATCCCTACAAAACAACAACCAAAATTCGACCTCAAGGATTTGGTGTTTAGGACTTTTGCAGTCTTTTGGATAAGGCTAACACAAAGCAGGGGAAGGTGATGCTTGCAAACTCTCCTCCCATTGAACCCTCCCAACAGGCTACTATTGCACAGCCCACCTTCACCAGGTAGTCCACTACCCTCAGACTCACTTAATTTTATTTGTTTAAAGGATTTCTGAATCTCAGCAGTTGATTATTCTATCTAAGGTAAGCAGCAATGTGCATGTCATGGCCAAATAGCAGAGATATTTTTCTCTATTTCTTAAAAGCATTTTGAATTCTGGATGTGTCATTCATTCTGACCACAGTGCTTCCAGACATCCCCTCACCTGAAAATTTAATAGCATACTCCCCATTCCATCACCTTGATAATTAATGAAAATTTTGATTACAATCTGAGATTTGGGACAGGCCCTGCAGCATCCACAAGTAGATCCTTGTGCATTGTGATTGTTCCATGGGGGAACAGTTTTTGGATACAGCCACCCTGTCACCCTCTGCTTTACCTATCACAGAGAAAAAGTTTAGCAAGACATTTTCCCTGGTTTGTTCCTGAGACTGGTGAGTGAAACAACATTGAAGGTCTTGCTTTGAGATTGATGATAGCTACTGTTTTTACCTCCAGAAGGTTTGTTACCTGCTGTAGAAATAAAATACATTTCTTTGCCACGCTTTTCTCTTAACAAATCTACTGCTGGCTGCATCTCATCTCCTTGTTATCTTCCTGATTCTGACAAATGGTTTGATTTGTTTCTGCAGGAACTGGAGTTAATCCGATTGATTTATAAATCTCCCAGCTACTCCTTTTTTCTGTCTTTAAAGAACTGCACTATGCTGATCTTTTTTCAGTCTTTCAGTAGCTAATCCCTCCTCTGTAGGATCACAAAGATGAATGCTAATAGTTCTTTGATAGCTTCCACCAGCTCTTTTGGCAGCCTCAGTAGTGTTTGTCAGGCTCTGTCTGTCTGAAAGTTTGCTCATTTCATTACCAACCATTTACTTGCAAAGTAATGTTTTAAATAAAGGTTCATTCAGAAAGGCCACTGAAATTGCAGGGCTCTCCTCTGTAGATCGTTTTCATGTGTTCATTGTTGACTTTTTCTTTGGATTTTCTTTTCTTCCTGATGTTACTTGAGTGATTCCTTATTCTTCACATCTTTTACAACTCTTTGCCTTGATCTCTCTGATTTTGTCCATACACTCTTTTTTAATGAATAAACTTATCATTCTCACTCTTTATAAATTCTCTATAACATTAACTACTTAAATGATCTAAAGGAAAAAAGAAAGCACCCTCTCTCTATGCACTTCTCAAGCCTTTCTTGCACTTTCCAGGGTTGTCCTCATCCCACACCTATTTATGTGAAGCTGCTAATTTTTCTGCCACACCATAGATATTTTCTGATCATTATCCATGGTCTAGCTTCTCCATTCTTCTCCTTCCCTCCAGCCAAGAGTCAAGGCCAACTGCTTCCTGCTGGCTGCCAGACTGGGTGACTTTAGTGCCCAAAAAAATGACAAAACTTAGTGTTCGGCCTTCTCTAAAAATGTCTCCTTGCTCTCACTTTGGCAGAATCTGTTCCCTAAACTGAAATTGAATTTATGAGAATTTTGATGCTTCTAAAACCATACTCTCTAATGGTCTTACTGCTTTTTGAAAAAAATCCACCCAGATCTAATTGCATTATTGGAAATGATTGGAGCACTGTAATATATGGGGGAGAGTTTCTGTGGTCTCTGAGAAATCTTTTATTCAGAAACAGCCAAAAAGACATCTAATGCTTACAGGAAAGATACTTTGAAGGGCTTTTTTTTAATTAAAGGGAGTGGGAAAGAGTCAGGAGAAGACTAACTCTGGGGTGCATTCAAGAGAGAGACTTGGGCTACGGGGATGGAAACTGCTTGTTGCAAGGCAAAAAAGTATATTTAAAGGTCAGGAAACAATCTGTAGTTCAAGAGCAAAAGCTTCTGAAAGCTCTTAATTCCTGATGTAATTACCCTCAGTGAAGCAGGGCATTAGCACTCCATGTTGCCCTAATTAGTTTACCAGACCACATATTCCAGGTAAATCGTGCTTGCAATTGGCCTGGTGCTTGTTTGTGATTAACAGGCATTCAGATGAAAAATTGAATGTCATATGAGCACTACTCCAAGCTCAGAAAATGTCAGGCAGTTGAAATAGTCAGAAAGCAGCCGCAGCAAAACACCAGGAAAAAAGCATAAGCTGTGCATAAGAGGAGCCTTCTAGAATTCCTGGCCTAAAATAAGAGGGTATGGAAGCAGAGACAGTCTAGTGAGGAGCTGTAACTTAAAATATTAATACTGACAAAGAACAGAAGAACAACTCCACTTACTTTATCTCAAGCCATTAGCTTTGATTTAGTGCAGCCAGGGAAGCCTTTCGGTACTTTCCGTGCTATCTTCACACTCCGGCTTAATAGCATTTGTTTAAATGAGGAGTGGTCCCTCAAGCAATATTTCTCTTTAAGAGGCAAGTCCCAGCACAGAGTAATAAGCAAACTGGGTACAATATATTTTAAAAGAAGAAATAGATTCTGCCAGCTCAATTTAAGGAAATATTTATTACACACAATTTCTCAACTGTTTTCTGAGTAAGCAATATAAAATGATCCTTATGAACAGCAAAATGGAAGGAAGAAAAGAGTGTGCATCATTATGGGGGGTTTAATCTTCTATGTGTCTGCCTGTTGTTCTGAATGAAGTCTTTACTTACATGAACTAATGGCACCTACTCTGGATGTCTCAGAAATTTTAGTCCCCAGATGACCTTGTTTTTAACACTGCCATGCACCTACGTCCTCCCTTTCATATTTTCCTATCTAATAAATGGCAACAAGCTCGGTGACTTTAAGGGAAGGAAAGGAGTGCTAGTCTTGTCTTGTCATGTCCATGGAAATGTTTTCCATCCCATTGAGCTGCAGGTGTGATGACACTTGGCAGAGTGGGAATGGAGCTGCTCTATTTTATGCTGGCATGGCTGCTTTGGTCCCAAGTGAGAGTGTCTGGTTGCTGTAACTTATTAAAACCTGCATCACCAGCTCCTTGCAGTTCATAGTTTCTTGTGAGTTTTCTGCTGTTTGCCTCCTCTGAGAAGCAAATAGGCCAAGTGTGAAACATGGGCTTAAAACATGTGCATCATGTAAAAGTAGCATAGTTCAACAGCCTCAGAATAACTGCTTTTTTTTTCCTTCTTTATATAAACATATTAAATTGGTATTGAGTTTCCAGGGCATCATTTTAGCTGTAGCTAAAAATACAATCAGTGTACATTTTGGCAGATTTAACTCAACAAAATTGTTTATATGAGAAATGTTTCCTGCTGAGTGTCACAAATAATAATTTAGTTTAGAATGGGCACCCCACAGATCCAAAAAGCACTGCTGTGGAAGGAAGATGTTGCTCCCTCCACCCTTCCAAATGTTCTGGTATCTTGCTTTCCTGCCACTGCAAGCCTGGTAATCCCATTGCAGACTCAGACACAGATATTTTACAACTGCATTATTAAATTAGTTAAGTTAGTTATTTTACCTCCACAGAATTATGACAGAGTGCTCTACCTCTTGTTCCGTTTTGTATTACTTTTATTACTCACAGGAACATCACTGAACTGATCGACGCAGTTTGTTAGAAATCTATGCAATTCTAAAAAATCCAGTTACATGTGGTTTAAATTCTATTCTTTTTGTTAATGTAATCAGACATCATGTTTGCTTTGCTTATTGGAGAGTGTTGCTCATCTCAGAGCTTATGGCTCCAAGTTGTCACAATTGCCATTTTTTATTTCCTGTGACTTGTTCATATTTTTTATTTCTCTTTTATGGGAAGACTTTCCAGAGTGTTTATCTTTCTTAGCTTAGTTCTTCGTCTAAGAACTTGTGCAAATTGGACAAGGATGGGCAAAAACTGGTCCCATACTGGGAATCTACTGGAGAGTGTTGTGAGAAGTTAATACCTGAGCCTAAAAAGCTACAATTCCCCTCGATATGCAATGGGACATTGTGTCTGGGACAACAATGGGAAGATCACCTTTCACTGCTGACAGGGGTGCAGCAGGTAGGAAAGGGTGGATGGTTCTTTCAGTGCCCTTGTAAATCATAAATAGATTTGGACACAGACCCTGTTCCTCAAGGCATTGTTGATTCAGTTCTTACTGATCAATCCAGTGCTTCCAAAGGGTGCCAGAGAGAGCAGTAAAGCTGCAGGATGCAGCTCCAGGGAGTGGCTGCTGGAAAGAAGGATTTGTTCACATCACTGCTGCCCATCTGGGGTCCTAACTGCCTGCAGGAGCTCTGCTCCTGGGGAGGGGCTGAATGGAGAGAGGACAATAAGTGATCTGCAAGTGACAGGAATAGGTCACACATGGTGATGACAGCAGCCCCGTGCTACTTCATTGTCTTCTCTGTTTGTCAGAGAGTCTGGGATGAGGATATTAACTAACACTTGGTAAAGGAGTATGGAATCCCTCTGGAAAGGGGGTCTAAATGTGGATTTCACCTTCCTTCTTTCTCTTACAAAAAGTGCTATTCCTAGGAAGAGCAGCACTGAGCCATTTAAATAAGGAAATAGGATGTTGTGCAAATAAGGGAGTATTCTTTTGGGAGTTATTTGAAGCATTTTATATGATGTATCTAGCAAGCATCAAACCAAAAACTAAAGGGAAAAAACTCAAGAATGTTCACATGGATGGCCCCTGGTGCTTGCAGGGGAGCTGTAGTCATTGTGTTGGTCGTGCTACAAATACAAACCAGAAAACATACCTTGTGTCTAAAGACCCAATGGTCCAAGACAAATGGGGATAAAGAGGGTAGCAGATGCACTGCTGCTGAGCCAGGGTGGTTTCCTGGCTGGTTGGAGGTTTAGGGTGTGTTGTAGCATGGGGATTTTCAGAAGGATTTGAAGGAAGGCAATGACTTGGGTTTGCAAATGCATGTGGGTGTGTATTTCTAATTAGTCCTTAGAAATCAAGAATTGCATTTTGGGCTCCTTAGCTCACAGCTGCTTCCCTCAATAATATTGAGCTTTCCCAGGTAAAATAGAGGCTGAATTTGATTGTAATGCTGTTGTACACAGCTCATCATTTCTCAGGTGATGTCATACCATGGTGGAATTCAGTAAGTGGCCAGAGCCTCGGAAGCACTGCCAGTGCTTATGTGAGATGTGTGTTAACCTGTGTTTATCTTTTATCTTCCCAACAACTCATGTTGCAAAATTACTTCATATCCTCTACAGGATTAGTGTTGGTTGGGACTTCATAATTACCTGCTTTTCTTTTATTTTTATTTTATTATTTTTGGTCAAAATAATAAAAACTGAAATGAAAAATTTGGGACTGAATAGTGCAGTTTTCAGCCAAAAGCTCCTGGTCAGGATCTGAGAATAGCTATTTTCAAGGGCCCTTGAAGGTGGTACATTTCAAGGTGGTACATTTCAGTCTGAATCCCTGTGGACCAAGATTCATTTGTCTGTCTTTTCCTACTGAACAACCATGTGAGTTTACATCTGAGGGTCTGTGGCCATGGTGCAAGAAGGAAAATTAAAGCAAGCTCAGAGAAGGGGAGGTGGACGCTGGAGGCTTATTTCTGTATCCAAACCTTTTGGCTATGGCCCAAAAGCATTGCAACAGAAAATGATTGTCAGCTTTTTAATCATGTTCCGTTTTATTGAGAAGGGAACACCCAGTTCCCATTTACAAAGTTTTCTGAGATAAAAGACATCATTTAAAAAGTCAGACTTAATTAATTATGAGGACTCCAGGCTGCATCAGAAATTGATATACCTTGCAAATGAGAACGAGTTAATGGGAGTACAATTATTGCAGGAAGGCCCTTGGTATTAGACACTGTTGGGATGTCACCCCATCTTGTTTAGAAGAATGTATTCCAAAGGCATTTTGGCAATGGAAAGGAGTGCAGTTCGGTGAAAAAGTGAGACAGATGAGAAAGGAAGAGGTTTCTGAGTAGAGTGGATTTAAATAGTACACCATAATGTGCCAGTAGCACTCAGATTTTAACACTGAATATAATAGCAATATGGCTCTGCTGTGTCAGAGCCATTTTTATATTAAGAGCTTTCAGCTTTTTTGAGAGGTACAAATCACAATTAAAGTGCTCAATTCCCATTTGAGTTCCCTTGTGCTTTGTTTCTCATCACACACAATACTGGGAATGAATTACATGTCATCCCTCTTCGTGCCTGTGTGGGCCCACAGAGCTTTGTGGAAAAAGCTGCTTAAATTTGTTTGCTGCTGCTGTCCCATGGAACATGATAATTGAAATGTGGGTATGGGAGGTGTGACAAAAATCTGATACTATCACAGCAAGGCTCCTCTTAAAATAGTTGTCAGAGCAGGGGACATTGAGCTGAAGTAAAATGCTGCAGATCACTTTGTGTGCTTTCTGGAGAAGTAGAAATAGGACTTGGTATTTAAATACTTTGGTATTTGGCCAGCTACCTTGACCAGGCTCTCCATACTTTGATCAGTTTCCAGTCTTGCACTTCTTCAAATTCCTGGTGCAAATTATTCCATGACATAAAGAAAATAATCCTCCAAAATAATTTTTTTTTCCAGATGAAATAAAATCCTAACACTTTGGAACTTTGACCAAAGCTTAGCACAAATTTTAGAGCGACAAAATGTTAACTAGAAAAAAAACTAGTTGATAGAATCAGCAACTTAGGAACAAGATACAGTTTTGAACCAGAATGTAATGCGATCAGAGCGGAGAAATGAATGTCTTGTGGTTTGAACATCAGGCTTTCTTGATCACTGGAAGAATGAATGGATGGAGTGGATGGTATCCTAAAATCTATTTCATGAACGGTGTCTGGGAGCATCTTTGCCCTGCCTCAATAATGGAGAAAAATGGATTCTTGGACCCCAGGATAGGGACAGGAATTGATTTGGAAGAAAGGACAACAGACAAACACACACAGACCTGCTGTGTTGTCTTTGCCAAAGAGATTTGATCAATAGAGTGATGGTCAATAGCTAAAACTTTCTGCAATTCATGGTTAGGCAGCTTGGCTGCTCAGCAGAAGTTGAGTTGGAAGACCCAGCAGAATCTGTGCTTCACTGGAGGAAGTAGCCAGAAGACAAAACCAAGCACCCTAAGACACAGGACTGCTCATGTGTTTGTTCCTGAAAGAGAGAATGTAATCTAAAAACCATCTAAATAGAGAGCTTTGAAGAACAGTTTTTGTGTATCTGTGCTAATCTACTTCACTGAGGAAAAAAAAAAATGTTTAAATGAGAGCTCTGGCAGAAGGATCTGTTTAAAAACGCTTCTGTGAGAGTGTAAGAGAGCTGCCCTGCACAATGTGGATGTAGGAACCATCCTGCTCCTCACCCTGGACAGGGGAGGCTTGGGGTGGCCTGCATGCTGCAGAGTCTGTGGTGGGGGGAGAGCAAGGGAGAAGCTGGGTTTAACCTTTAGCTGTGCCCAGCAGTTCCTGCCTGTTTGCATGGGCCAAAATGATTCATTCATTGGTAGGAAGGAAATCTCCTGTGCCCAGTCAGGAGGAGTGTCAGTCAAATGTCTGGCTGGAACACAAGGCAGAGATGTTAAGTCAGTGCATCTCCTGAAGTAATTAAGTCCCACTGCTGTCATCCCTGCTCAGATATTATGTAATGGTCCCATGTGCTGAGAAAACACTTGCTGGAATTAACAATGCTGAACATTATTTAAAGTGATGAGTGTGGCAGGCAAAAGCTACTCCTCCAAAATAATAAATCATATGATATTTAGCTACCTTTTTTTAGGCAAGGTAAGTTCATCAAGTTTCAGCCCTTCTTGCTGTGAGAGTTGCTTTTGAAGTGCTTTGGTGTTAGGAAGAGTAGGCCTACAAATGAGGTGCAATGCATTTCTGTGTTTAGTGTATCTTGTGATAAGGAGATTAAATGTGTCTAGGCTGCAAAGAAACTGATCTTCGGTTTTTTCTGTACCTCATCTATGGTTTTTGCTTTCTTCAGACTGACTTTTGTCTATTTTTTATCCTCATTGCCCTTGCAACTCCATTTCTGAAGGGCAGGAGAAGATTTTGATCTACTGGGACATGGTAAGGGAATGCTTTTTCCCACATGGTGCTCAGCATGCAGTGGCACACTTGTGCTCAGCTTGGACTCCATTGGCTTCAGAGAGACACAGATATGAAGTGAAAAAAGTCCAGCCATTGCTGGGACAGGGTAACACCACCCTGGCACAGTAGAAATGCAGCCATATTCCTGCTGTATTTCGTGTTTGGTTAAATATCAGATGTGTGATGAGGTCTGTCATTCTTTTCCAGATGGTCCTACTAAAAGAAAAGGCAATATCTGATGCATCAACAGCATTAGATGTGAGATCAGGAGAGACCTCCCTAAGATATTTATAAATATTTGGGTGTTACAAATATGCTGGAGCACACCTTCAGTAAATTTTTTGCTGTGAGAAATGAAATGTTAAAAGCATACAAGCAGGAAGAGTACCAAGTACTGCTTTAGGGTTTGTGCTTGCCATAGGTATGGCTGAATTACTGCTGTAATTGTTATTCAGCACAGAAATTGAAAATGTTCTTGGGCTGAAAGTAGTCTGACCTGCAGAGGAAACCATATCTCACTGTGATGTGCTGAGAGTTCACTTGGGTGAAAGGCAGGAAGGAGTGGGGCACATCCAGTATTTCACTGTCACTGTCACCTCCCTGGCCTGCTAATGTAACCAAGAATCAGCTGCAGAGTTCCATTAATTCTCAGTTAAAGAATCACTGACATTGGTCTAAAAACTTTTCTGACCAAACGTCATAGGCTGAACTGTTGACATCAAAGTTTAAAACTCCTGTGTGCTGTTGGAAGTGCCTCCAGCTGCCTACTGATGAATTTGGTCCTCTGTTTGTTGTTTCTAATGACACAAGCATTTTTTCCCCTGATGGAGAGACCTCAATTACAGACACATCATCTCCAGGGTAATTAGTTATAAATCATCTTCACTGCATTTCCCTGACACACATAATGTTGTATTTTTACTGTCAAGTTGTTGTGTTTTGGTCAGTTTGACTGAAGCAGCCTTTTAATACTAGAAGCAGAAACCCCCTCCCAAACATTTTAAAGAATATTTTATGAAAAGCTCGACAGCCAGATGAGAAAGCCCAGCATTAAGGATGCACATGAACCTTCAGGTCAACTTCTTGCTTCAGCTCTCTTTGGTCACTGATAAATTATGACTTCCTGCCTTCTTCACTTGCCCTCATATCATCCTAGGGAGATTTACACACTATTTTTTCCACTCCTCACATAGTGTGTGTGGCCTTGAAAACTGCCTTGTAATAACTATCCAAGTGCTGCTTCACTTACTCATTGCATTTCTCTAGGGCTTTCAAAATGTTTTCCAAGGCTCTTATGGGTATGGATGAACTCACCTTCCCATAACAATTTCCAGAGTAGCAGGTGACATTCCTGCTTTACACCAGGGAAACGGGAGCCCAGAAAGGTCAAGCCAAAAATTCTCATCTTGTAGGAAATGTCACTCAGTCTGGGGTTTCTAGACCAAAACATAGAGGGTTTTTTCTTCTTTTTCTTCTTTCTTTAAAAAGACATCTCAGCATTTAAAGCGCAGCTATAATTGATTTCAGCTGCAGCTGATGACATTCAGCAAGTCCTGCCAATCCAACTGTGAGTGCCCAAGCCCAGGCAGCTGGAAACCAGGAGTGTTCCCCTGTGAGAGGAGTACTTGCCAAATATTGTGAGTAAGTTCTGGGTCAGAGGAGGAGCAGATTTCCATTCTCAGGGGTGGCACTTTAGAGCTGAGCTCTGAGACAGTAATTTTTTCTTCTGATGTTCTCCTTCTCAATTGTGTCCAGCAGTTAGACACAATGCAGGTTTTCCATGTGGGCAAAAAGTTATGTAGCATTTACTTAAACTTTGAAATTATTTCTCTGGGGGTTGTTTTTAAAGAAGTATGGGTTTTACCTTTATTGATCTTCAAATGCTTTGGGATTTGAATTCATGGGATTTGTAAATGTAGGTACAAAACATTTCTGAATTTCTGTCTTCATGGCATGAAAGACATAACATTTGTTCATTGTATTACATGCTGGGGTAAAATCATCTTTAGCAGTATCAGTCTATTAATTTTCTTCATAAAATTAATCGATGTAAGTTGTTTCAGATAGGCCTATTTCTCAGTTTCCCCAGAGATTTCCTGTTCTTTCCTCTGTGCTGTCTGTCACAGGTCACATTAAAAATCAAAAGCAGACCCCAAAGCCACAGGGAGGCACAAGCCACAGAGTTGCAGCAATAATTAAACTTCATTTCAGACGAGGAAGGAGACAAACACAGCAATACAAAAACCCACCCCTTTCCACAAAATAGAAAAATTATTTAGGGAAAATCTTTAGGTTGTGTTTCTCAAAGATTGTTTTAAAAGATCCATTAGTTTTGAATTTGCAAAATCCTGGACGTGACTTAGCCATGTCCCATAATTTAAATATAATAGATGTTCTGGGCAAGTCTAGTAAAACATGTTTGCATTGGGCTGTGCACACACATGGGGGTGGTACATGTGCACATATATTTGCCATTATTGATTTTCTTCTTGATTTTTTTTTCTCTGATGATTTAGCAATATCTAAACGCAGCAAAAATGTGGATAAAATAATTATTGCAAGAAGTCACTTGTGCTGGAATTTTCAAATCTTTATTAGCAGACAAAATCCCAGAGCATCGTTCTTCCAGATGGGAATGGAAAGGCACAAGGGGTAATTAATCACTGAGGGGCAAAACTGTATTCAGTACTCGCTTGTGCTTGTTCCTGACGAGCCAGCTCAGCATGTGGCATCTTTGCCACATGTTTTGTTTTGGAATAAAGGAGCACAGGATTTGTTAGATTTTAACACTCAATGATTTTCTTTTTTTAATTAGCTGTAAAGCACTAAGGCACTTAAGATGCAAACTTTAACAATAAACAGGGTTTTCTCTGTATTTATGGCTAGTGAATAAAGATTGTATAAAGGTGGTAACTTTTAATTTTGCATTAACCCAGCTTGGCTGTGCAGTAGGTGCTGAGTAGTGTGATGAGAAATGAATCAGTTGCTGTCTGTGCCTTGCAGTGGCTGTCCCTGGTGAAATAATCTAAACCTGTCAGATGGTGACAGCTTGCTCTACCTTCACAAATAACCCCATTTTTGAGAAATCAAGGACTGCTGATATTGCTGTAATAGATTAAAAGTGCATACTGATGTGATCTGCCACTTCTGCAAGATGGAATTTGAAACCTCTAATACGCAAAATATTTCTGCTGCTTCAGCTTCTCATCTCAGAAATGTGGATCGGATCTTTGCAGGAGTTCAACACTGAACAAATCTCCATCTTGTCTAGTTCTGATACGTGGATCATAATACATAAAAAGCTGATTAAAAAAAAAAAAAGCCTCCCATACCATAAAAACTACAACAAGCTGTAGAAACCGCCTGGAGAACATCCCCTGAGTATCCCAAATATGTGGCACTGAAATGTGGCGTCCACCAACTCTATTACAGCTGTACAAACAAAAGCAAAGGTACCGGAGCACTTCTCATCTCCCAGAGCTCTAAAGAGGTTTCCAGAGCACTCAGCCATAATCCTTTGTGTTTGAATAGAGCTTGGCAAATGTGAGGTGTTTTCAGTGTTTTGGCCAAAATGTAAACTGAAGGGGGAAAACCTGAATTGCAATCCAAGCAAGATGGCTGTTACTGATGGTTTTCAGTTTTGCAATGGATGGAGAGGTAGTTATTGGATTTGAAAAACTTTATTTTGGTTAATCAGAAACCAGTTTGATGTAAACTGAAGTACTTCAGTTTCATGGGAATTGGTTTGGCTTTATCTAACATAGGCAAAAAAAAAGACATTGAAAAAATAAAATGCCAGTTAAAAATAAAAAGCTGAAAAATCTGATTTTGAAGAATTCTGAAGAAAATCCACTCTTTTCTTACTGATTTTTTTTTTTCATTTTGAATCAATTTTGTAATTAATTTTAGCTGGCAGTATTGAATAACCATTTGGGGATGAATCCATTTTTTATCAGGATATTGTCTTC
Organism: Poecile atricapillus; assembly: GCF_030490865.1. NCBI lineage: Eukaryota > Metazoa > Chordata > Aves > Passeriformes > Paridae > Poecile > Poecile atricapillus. The sequence continues at coordinate 21,218,343 of NC_081256.1, forward strand.
CCACCTTAACCTTGAAGAGATCATGAAGAGCCAGTGGGAGAAGGACAAGGGCTGCTGTTACTGTGCTGTTAAAGGAAGGATCACAGAGCCTTTAATGTCTCGTGGCTTTTGAGATTTTAATCAAAAACAAGTGAATGAGCTTCGAGCTTCATTTCCAGCCACAACAAAATAAACATTGGTCAGCTTTAAGAGAGCATTGCTGTCAAAACGAGACTTAAAGATTTGTGAAAATTCTGTCCTAAATTGTTCATTCATGTTATTTATTCCTTTTTGTGTGTGTGTGTGACTTGAGCACAGCTTTAAATCTAAGTAAACAGCATCTAGCTGTGTGTGGCTCTCCTCTAAATATAGTGCAATGGAAAAAGAAGTTTAATTTCTCCATAAGATCTCTTGAGGCTCAGTTTATTTTTGACACACCATGGGCTGCCCTGACACTGTGACAGCAGCCAGTTGTTCTAAAGGAGATTTGCTTGCTGGAAATGGTGCAGTTGACCTTGGTGCTGTTGTACTTTCAGTAGGAAAAGGTGGTCAGAGGCTAAAGTGATGCCTGACAAAAGCAGTTCATTAGGCTAAAATTTCAGCTTTTCTGATAAATAAAGTAGTGCTGAAGTGAGTGATCTGCAAAGAGCAGGTAAAGGGTGAGCACAATGAGGCTGAAAAGGAGCACTCACCTGATCATTGCACTTAACATTTCTTGCCTTAGCACAGCATCAAGAGGCTCAGCAAGGCTGCACATTCCGCTCTGCCCATGGCACGTGGGGCAGGATGAGAGGCTTTTTCCTGGAGAATTTTCCATCTCCAGTGATTGGCTGATAGGTGGGCTGGTGCAGTATTTGTCTTTGCATTTGATGAGGAGCTCTACCATGAAGGCAGATTCTACCAAAAACCACTCTGCCCAGTGTAGGAGAGTGACCAGATTTGTTGAGATTCAGTTCATTGCTTTTTTTTGCCATAAGGTAATTCATCTTCCACTTCAACTTCTGCTGTGCATTTAATCAGGTGCTGAGTGAATATCTTACTTTGGAAATCCAAACTAATAATGGACATAGAAATCATGGTAAATGATAAGATACAATAAGACAAGTCATATCTTCCCTAATGACACCATAATGAACTGAATTTAAAATGAAATCCTATCATGAACAGTCACAGCCCATTAGGCAATGAGATTTCTTATTAAAGTGACTTTTTAAAAGTACTTTGCAAAAAGTGAAAAAGAAACAAAATTGCACAATGTTGTCAGAAGCCACTTGCATCCAGATCCTGGTAATATTTAGGTGTAAACCCCCATGAGCTTCAGTATTTTGTTCATTCAAGAGCATAAACTCTAAAAGCAATGACTGGATTACATGCCACAGAAATAATTTCAGCAATATTTAACAGCTAATATCACCAATTTATGGTCTAAAATAGTATACCCATTGAGAACAGATGGAAAAAGAAGTGAAAAAAGGGGGGTTAGTTTCTTTGCTTTTGGTGATTACTGCTGTACATGGATCATGCAGAACAGAGACAAAACACAAAGTCCCTTGATTTTTAAGCACCACATGCTTTGAAGAAAACATTTGAGGAACAGCAAGTGGGAACATTTCCCAAAAACAACCAAAAGTTGGTGCAGGGAATAGAAATGACTGTGGAGGTGCTTGTTTTTGTTGGTAAATGTTCCAGAATAACCTTTTCATAGATGCAAGTACTATTGTCATTGTCATCTCCAAAGCAAATTAAACAAAGCTTTCTCATCAGCAATGATTATTGTCAACTGGAGTTGGCATGAAAATTCAAATTGTAAAAAAAACCAAACAGTAAAAGTCCAACTCTCGTGGAAGAGCAGCAGGATGTAGGTTCCTGTTGCTCATCAGGCCCATTGGCATCCTCCAGCTGAAGGTATATTGAAAATTGGCCCATAAAATCCTAAATAAAATACTTTAAGAATTTTTACACTTCATATTTTCTTTATTTACAGTCTGGATATTCCACAGTATTTTGATCTCTTTTGTACTAGGTATTAACCATGAAAGAAATAGATTGCTATACCCCTTTAAGAAGGTTGTTTTTTTTGTTTTTTAAGTGAAAGGATCACTGCAAGTGCACATTTACTGTTCTAGCAATATTAACAAAAATATCAGATTTACAAAGAAAGTGTATTATATTATTGTAGGAATGAGGAGGTTTGGTTTGGTTTTGGTTTGTTTTTGTTTTTTTTTTTTCTTTTTATGAGCATCTGTTCTGTAGTAATTGCCATGCTTGGGTAATTCATCTAATGATTACAGGGCTGTTGGTAGAGGAAGCTGTAAAGCAGCAAGTAAACACAGGCTTATGTAGCTTTAAAGAAGGCAAAAGAAGAAAATACACTATTCTGAATGATTCACAATTCTGGATACCATCAGGCTGTGCTTCTGAAATGGCTGCAGGCTTAGCTGCTGTCATTGTTCCCAGCTGGAGCTCTCATACCAACTTCTTTTGAAATCTGACCATTAGAGCTTGTTTTGATACATCCTTGAGTGCAAACATAAAAGCTGAAGTAAATTGTTTCATCAATACTGGTTTATAATTTTCGTCTAAAGCTGTCTAGGGTGCTTGCATACAGAGAGTAACTCTGAATAGAAGGAAATTGTGTCTCTTATTCAATGTATCTACCTGGCAACGCTGTTTAGAATTGATATTTGGGGAAGGAAAAGAGAAATGGAGAGGTTGCTGTCTAGAAGACTGACTTGCTTTTAAAAAAATTGGTTAAATTTTAACTCTGTTCATTTGGACTGAGATAAAATGGGGCAGATAGGTTTATTCTCATTTTACTGTGATGAAAATAGATCTTGATTCATGTGTCACTTTCCATGCTGATCTACTGCTTTTACTTTTGTTGTCTTTGGTTTACAGCAAAGACAATTGGGGCTTTAGTGTTTGTATCAACTGCTAATGTGGGCATGTAGCCAAAAAATCTCTTTGCTGGTCCACTAAAGCATTTGTCAATAAATTTGTCAGATGCACAGTTGTTTTGAACCAGAATCCAGTTATTCACCTGCTGTAGGAAGTGTTATGGAACAGTGAAATAGCAAATTGTTCTTTCATTTTGCTACCCTAAATGGTTAAGCAAAAGAAAAACCCAAACTGTATTCCACTTTGAGCAGATCATAGGAAATAATAAAGCTCCCCAGTAGGGCAAAGGATACAGCACCAATGTGATAATAAAAATACACTAAGCATACTAAACAAAAGCAAGCTCTGCTTTGGCAGGAGGCCTAAGAAGAGTGAACTAAGTTAGATCAGAGTTGGCTAAAAGACCAAATGGAGTCAGCAATATTTAGCACAAATAAAACTCCAGCCTTGGAGCTTTTAAATCTCTGCCTGTCCTTTGAGCATCTTTCTGCTCACAGGCTGAATTTCATCAAGAAGCACTGAGCTTTTTAAACAAAGAACAAAAAACAATGCATTAAAAGCATTTTAAACTGGTAAAATTTTAGTTGCAGTGTTGTGAGTTAAATGGAGGGAAATGGAGGGAACCACACCAGCATTCTCAAATGGCAAAGTTGTACACGAAAGGAAAATAAGTCAAAATTAAGAGGCAATCTCCATTCTATTTCTACAAGTAGTCCCTTGTATAACATTAAGCATAAGAGGCTGAAGCTCGGACTGGCATCCTCAGAACAAGTAATTTGGATAGGCTGAGTCCCAGTGCACTTCAGCCACTCTTCATTCATTAAACATAACCCAGAGGTAGCAGCACAGCTCCGTGTGCATGCTTTGCACTAATGCCTTAATGACTGCAGACTTCTGCTGGAGGCAGCAGGCAGGAGAAATGTGCCTCCATAACAGACCAGCTGACACACCAGGTAACACAGCACAACCATGTCAGGACAGCTCCTTGGAATTTTCCATCCCTCGTAGAGAGCCATTGGGGATGCATAAGGAGATGTTCATGGATGATGTTCATGGTTGTGTTCTCTAACAGTTGTGCTCCTGGCTGAGGGTGCAGAGGAAAGGATTGCAGGTGGGAAGGGAGGAGTTTTCCTCAGGGCTGTGAGAATCAGTCACCTAGGCTGGCAGGGTGTGGAGGGGAGCACTGCACACCTCTCATTGGAGCTGGAAATATGCTGAATTGAGTAGAAACTGGATTGAGGAGGAATAACTGTTGCATTTGTGAGAGAGCATTTTGGAAGGAATGGGTTTTGTGTGTGGAGTGAAATTACTGGCAATATTTTGTATCTGAAAGCATGTAGAGTTGGCTTTTGAAAGCAGAGAAGAAATGTCAGTGAAGTCCAAGCAACTATTTGGGCTGCAGTAGCTGCAGGGGTGAGATGGGCTCCTATAAGTGGGATAAGTGAAGAAGAAATTAACAGGCCAGCCAGAAATGGTTTGGGCTCCTGTCTCATCCCCTACTCTGCAGTAAGTAACACAGGGACTATTGCTTCCCTTATTTCCAACTGCAGAAAACCCAATAGGCGGCAAAATGTCAGTGAAGAAGTGATGGCAGCTCAGGAAACAGAGTTCAAAATGGAAACAACAAAGCAACCTTAGCTTCAGCACATATTTTTGCTCCCATAATAGATATCTGCTATTTTATTTTAGCTACATTAGTGAAAAATTGTGTCTCAAATTTATTTTTCATCTACTTTTTGAAAGAAACAATAGATATATGATTGTTGGGTCCTTTTTCTCTCCAGTTACCAGATAGGAACTTTTGAAATAGAAAGTAAATTATGTTCCTGCTATCTTATCTTTGCAAAAAGATTGTGATCAGATTGAGAAGGAGAGACCCAGATTAGCCCCCAGGGAAAAGGCAGGCTGAATTCCAGCACTGCACACTTGTCCTGTGGGAGCTGTTTGCTGGGAAATTTGTTTGCCTTCAACCTGGCTTCTGCAGAGACTGCAGCTCACCTGCAGAGCTCAGCCCTGGGGCAAAAGGGGAGTGAAGGGAAGGAAAGGGGGACAATGGTGCTGCTGACAAGGGAGCATGGGGTCAGAGGAGAAAAGACCCAAATCTATAAAGAACCAGGCTTATGGGTTCTGCTGCTTGAGGAACATCTTGTTTACCTGAGGAATAACAGACCAGAGTAAGCCTGTGTCTGTCTGTTTCTCCTGTGGAGTGGGTGAAAGCAGAGCAGTGTCCTTTAGATCTCACCAGAGCCCAGCAGTGTTACAGATCCAGCTCTGCATGTGCACCAAGGTTTTTCAGGTTAGTACACCATAACCAGAATGATCAAAGCTGATGGTCTTGAGTTATCTTCAGTTTAAACCTTAACTCCTATTTTGGCACATAATGAACTCACTTTTTATGGCAGGTGAATATCTAAATTCATAGAATCATAGAACCATAGAATGGCTTGTGCTAGAGGAACCTTAAAGACCAACTCCCTGCCATGGACAGGGACACCTCCCACCAGACCAGACTGCTCCAAGCCCTGTCCCACCTGGCCTTGGACACTTCCAGAGATGGGGCAGCCACAGCTGCTCTGGGTAACCTGTTCTAGGCCCTCACCAAATACTAATTCCCCACAAGTCAGTGGAGATGATCAGCATGATTGAGAGATGGGTCCTCTTTGGATTGAAACACAGATCTGTTCGGCTGGTGTGGTGACAGTGGCACACAGGACATATAAAATATGTCCTGTGTGCTCTTCTCAGGCCTCACACTGGTATTTCTCATTTCCTGTAGCTGTGCCCTGCCACAGCACTGCACAGGATGGACACTGGCTCCCCTTTTAGCTTTTGCTCCACAGCTGAACCTGCAGAACTTCAGGGTGGTGATCACAGAGCTCCTTTTGCCCTTTGTGCTGAGGTGTTTGCTGGGTGCTGCTGAAAACCCCAGACCTGCCTTTTGTGTTGTCAGGAGAAGTTTGGAATTCTGTGGGGTCAGGCAGCAGTGTCCAGCATGGATGTGGCTCCCAGCTGAGCTCCTGCCTCTGTCACCAGCCTTTGATGTACCGGGGCAGAGCTGCAGCCCCGTGCTGGGTCCTTGTCAGCGTGAGCGGAGGTGAGGCAGGAGGGAGCAGCTGGGTATGAACATGAGGAAACCAACAGGAAAACAGCACATCACAGGTAGGGCTTTCGCTATATTCCCTACTTGTACTGTTTTCTCAACTTTTGTGCTTGCCTTAAGGCTTTTAGAAAATGCAGAATTGTTAAAAGCGTGCCTGGCAAGTTTTTAATCAAATCCTGGCTAACCTGTCCTTTTGGTCTAGTCTGACATGATTTTCTCTAATATTTGTCTTCCTGCTATAAATTGAATTTCATGTAGTTTCTTCATGAGGTTATTTTACAATCCAATATCTAAGGCAGAAACCCTCCCCTCTTTTCCACCTCTTTATCTAAATTGTCCAAATATATTTCTGTTTCCCCTGTAGCTTGGTGTTCATATTAAGCTATATATTTGTTTAATTCCTCCCATGAAAAGCTTTATCTTTACTTTCTTTTAATGATTCTTTATACATGTACTTAATTTCCATGAAAATGCATACAACTTTTACCAAAAAGGGTTATGTAATTACTTATTGCTAGAGCTAATGGAAGAAGGTATCTCACATCGGTCCTTTCCTGGTAACTCTGGATTTTTAACATCAGGACGGAATCCTAATAAAGAAACCTCCCTCCATCCTTAGCCTGTAAATGACTAGGAACAAAAAAATGTTTACATGCCTGCTATTGTCATCATTCATGCAATCTAATTCTACAGTTCTGGGACCACCACTCTATAAATTTCAATTATGCCATTAGCAATAACTCTTCGCTGCAGTAATTGGTACACTCACTTTATCTAATGGAGTATTTTCCCTCTAATTGACTTCAAATTTATCATATAAATGTCAAAGCCAAATTTTCCTATAATAACCTATTATCTCTGCTGTTCTGGCTCACTACACTCACAAGAAACAGAGCAATAATAATCTTTTGGGATAATGAAGGACAGAAGTAATTCACAAAGTGCTGAAAAGAATGACAGCTATCTCTTACCTGTCAAAACCAGAAACTTTTAATAAATTCATTTGACTCCTAGTGCCCTTCACATGATATTTTTTGTCTCACTATAAGAATGAATCCAGATTTTGCTAGAAAACGAGAATATCTAGTTTTTAGATGGTAGACTTCCTATCAACGTGTTTTTAGACAAGAATTCCCATTTCAAGCTTCTGTCCTCTGTAAGTGTAATCAATTGCAGCACAAGAAATAGGCTATTACACCATGACACAGAAAAGGCAAAGACTCAAAGAAAAGACCTTTTTAATGTGTAAATTAATTTTTGAGAATAAATAGGAGCAGAGGGTGGGAATGATGCAAGTATATTCATCAATCCCATAGATTTTACATAGGATCAGCTAAAACTGAATTACCATATCAAGTTCCAGAATAGAAATTTATAGTTAATCAATTCTGAAAGTCTAGGCTGCTGTATAGAGAGCCATAAGAGTGAACATGAGATGAGTAATAGAACAGTAAACTTTGACTTCTATATTTTTAATTTCTTTCTTGAAGACTTTTCAGGACATTTTCTATAAGATGTGTGGGTTTGCTGCTGGTTTTTGTTCCATCCTGAGGCAGAAGGATGGGGCTGGGTCATAGCCTTGTGAGGCCAAAGAGTTACTGCACAAGCTGGTTTTGGGATTACTGTGCTTCTGTCCATCAGTGACCTTTTTAAAAAAAACTGCTCTAAAAAATAAAAACACATCCAAGAATAGATCAAAGCAGCAAAGTCCTCCTGACACAGGCAGAACATAACTTGCTCTACCTTATCCTTCCAACTGTGGATAAAACAAGGCCCATTTGTTTAATTGCAGCTTGGCTGCTCCTTGTGTCTGCACGAGCAGCAGGGATGGTGCTGCCTCACTGACAGCCCACCAGCAGCCTGCAGCAGGGTCACAACCTTCCAGCCACCTTCCTGAGAATGCAGGGCCAAGCACAAGGTCCATGCAGGATAATTGCTCAGCCACTGAATGCTGTCTAGAGGTTGCATTCAGAGTTGAAGGTATTTCCATGATCTCTGGCATTTTACCCTTTTAAATTTTGCTATAGCAATTAATTTAGTGACTTGTATCTTTCAATGTGCATGCATGCTAGAAGGGTTTTTTCCTGTTGTTAGTGGGAGGGGTTAGCTGTATATAACAACTGTCCCCAAGGTTTTTTCTCAGCTGAAAATCTCAAGAAGTTGCAGGGGTACCGTAGTTCTGCTGAAGACTTTGATGGGAATGACAGGCCACCGGATAGTTTTCACACTCCTTTGGCACGTGGGTGTCTGAAAATGAATCTCCAGTGTTTCTAACACCCCAACAGAATTTATATCCTCACCCATGGGGCTGCCCTGAAATTTAACTGCTGAGGAACGTTAGGTATCACTTGGTCTATTGAGATCTTTATGCATTGATTAATTTGGGCTACCTTGGACCAATAGCTTGTGACCTTTGTAGAGTTTGCATTTAATTTAATCTCATGAAGCCATTGTATTGACTGGAACAAAAAGAACAAAAACAGTCTGAATTTCTGTTCATTTGAAAATGTGTTGACAAGGGACTTTTCTATCTCACGAAGTATTTTCTCAGTCAAAACTGATGAGAAGCAGATGACAGTGTCTTTATTGAACAGATTGCACTATATAACATATATCTTAAATGATCTGGGATATGTCTTTAATGTCTTTTAATTCCAAAAGTGAATATTTATATCCTAAGGAGACACAATTAATCCTTAATATTCATTCTTTTTGAAAGGAACTCCCAAAATATTGGCCCAAATGTCTTAGGTAATTACTCACAGAAATAAAGGTAATCTGAACCTCAAGAAATCTATGTGGTATTGAGTCAGCTTCGAACATTTTTAGGAGCTAGATTTTCCTATATCCCCATTATTTTACTGGATAATGCAAGTATTGTCACTCCAGTGATGGGTGGTTATAATATATCTGCAGACTGTTGGCAGAAGAAACAATTTTAGGGGAAATGCTCATCAACCCAATTTTTTAATGTTATAAAAACCAAAGTGAAGGGAACATTCATTTTCAAAATGGTAAATGTGGCTTATATTTTTTCCTAAAAATATAGAAAGAACACCTTCAGTGCACTCAGTGCATAAGTGGCTAAAAGTTCAGAAGTTTTATTCAGTTTGGGCTTGTCCAGATATATTAGATTGTGAATGGAAAGTTTGTGTAAGCTTTGGAGGTCTCCTTCTTTCCTTGCCCTTTTCAAAGTCTTTGCTCTCTTGAAATTTCATTGTTTCTTTTTTCTTTGTACAACCAAAAAAGGTGGGGGTGTTAGCTGCCCTAGAAATATTCTCCACCAATATAAATGATAAGTGGAATTACTAGGAAGCTGTTGGTCAGAAGAGCTTTAGACATGAGAAATTAAAAAAAACCCAAAAAATCACAAAAGGAGAGCATAGGTATAGTAGTTTAATTTTGAACTCCAACCAAAATATGATGATAGTTTAACTGCACATGAAGTACAGAAATACATTTCCCTTCCAAGGAACAGAAATATTGTTGTTTAGTAGTAGCCTTGCATTTCTTGAGGTCCAAGCATGTGACATAGCCCCAGAATAATTTAACACCATGCTGGTAGCAAGATATTTACAGCAGAATGAACCAGGGTTTGCTTGATCTTACAAATTCTTACAAATGAATGTTTCTCAGTACAAGGTGTGCTCATAGCTAAGCATGTGCTGTGCTGCAATTTGCTGTAGGTTTTTACCTATTCACTTCTGCAGCTTCAGGTACATCAAGAGCAAAATGGAAGTTGTATGCCCAAATCCTGCATGCAGCTTTGGAATTAGCAGTTGTCTCCTAATCTGAGTTTGCCAGAGGGCCAAGAGACTTTCATCAGCAAAAAAATGGCTGTTCCTCAGTTGGTGTGGATTGAAAGGACAAACTGAATTGACATTTACTTTCTTTTAAAGCTTCAGCTGTGTGAAATGTCCCTTTATGGGTAAAATCCAGTCTTCAACAAGACAGAAATGGGAACCCCAATTTTGCTCATTAAAAAAAATCAAACAAAAAACACCAAAGAAAATATACCCAACCAACCTGCAAAAAAAAATCAAGCCTCCAGATAATAAATTAGAATGATTGCAGCTGTGCCATTATGGTTTTAGATAACCTTGTTAATGTCATAGTAGGGGCATCACTGCTCATAAGTATAAAACAAAAGCAGCTTTTTCAGCTGGCTCAGATGACTTCAGCCTATTATTGTTGAGTAACTGCCTGAGCAAGTTTTGCAATGCATATCTAATATGTGATCTCCAAATATTATAGATCTATCTTTTTGTGTCAGTGAATTTCTGTGGATTGAAGAGACCATCTTATACTTCACTAAGCTGCATACCCAAACAGGAGAGAATGAAAAATTCTCTATTTCTGTGCACTGAAGAGGTTGAATTAAGCCTGGGCTGTGGAAAAAAGAAATCCATTAACATATTTCCTGTAACTCTGGTTCTGTATGGGTTATTAAATGGAAAATACAGTTTTAGAAAGGATGGCTTACAGGTATCTCTTTATTGCAGACCTTTATGAAGAGTGAAATAGGGAAACATTTCTCTGGGAAGCAGTGCCAGAGAGGTGTTTAAGGTGGTTTCTTTTTATAATACTGAAATGAAGGAAGATCAGTGAAGAAATTTATTTCCTATGAAAAAATAGGAAATATACTTGATCAGATGTCCAAAGAGTAGCCATTACACACCTGAAATACTGTCTCATCTGTGAAAATGTGCATGAGCTGAGTTTTCTGAAGACCTTCTGATGCTGTGCATTATTTTAAAATTTTTACCAAATCTTGGGACAGAGGTGAAACTGAGAGGGACACGTGAATGAGATACATCCTGCAAACTTGTGCCAGCAAGGGGCATTTACTCCTGCCTGTTCCCTTCCATCTTCATGCCCAGATGTTTAAACAGCCTGGTTTGCTGTCAGCAGTGCTCAGGCACATTCCTGGGCTCACTGGACCTTTGGCAGTGCTAGGCTGACATCCTCACTCCTGCTACAGAGCATTCCTGAGTGGCTTGGGCTCCAGCTGCTGCCAGTTTGACCAGCTTAGATCCTCTCTGTGTTTTGGCAAGAGATTCAATCCACAGTGAAGCCCCTGGGGGGCACTGGAAAGGCTTTCTCCTCCTTCTCCTCCATTCTACTTCTCTTGGGTCCTGTACTCTGCAATCTTGTGCCTATGAATACATTTATATATATAAGTATTTTTCTTTAGCGGTGTGAAGAAAATATACTCTTGTGTAAGTATTTGCCAGATTGAGTCTTAAATCTGCAGTGTAGTGTTTCCCTGTGCTATTGAATATTTATCATGCTTTACCCCAGAGATGGTTGTATTTCAGGGAAGAGCTGAGTTGATATATCAAGGCTATGAGTCTTGCCAGCACTTCACTGCATGTGTAGTACTGCTGAATAAAACCAGGCACCAGTGCAGCTGAACTTCCCACTGGTGTAAGTATTGACAGGATCACCCCCTGCTCCTTCAAATGTTCAAGGAAGGAAAGAGAAATATTGATTTGTACAAAGAGCTGCTGAATGAAAAAACTCCATGAAGTGTATTAAAATTGTTAGAAAAATTACTTTCTGTCTGAATGCTACAGCAGTGCCTGAGAACTTTTTGCAACTGAAATAGTGTTTACTACCAAACACGTTGCTCAGGAAATGTGCCAGCACCACAAAAATAACATTGACACTGGACCATCTCTTCATCTGTGATATTTATTATGGAGCAATAGTCAGGATCTTGCCTGTGAGTTCATGCTGTGGAATACAATGAATGCAATATCGAGGAAACAGCAGAGCAGACATAGTTGGGTTCTATAATCCAGTGCAGCATCCATCACAGTGTGAAAAGGAGAGCTGCTGATCTTGAGAGGCAACAATATATGGAGCAGAAATATTCCAGGGTTTTTTTTGCTGGATTGAAAAGAAATTGATAATTTCACAATGAGGGAAAAATAATGATGAAGTAGATTATACTTTTATTTATTCTTAACAGACACAAGAATCTGTTGCCATATGCTATAAAACCTGTTTTATGTCTTTTGAGATGTCTAATCCTACTGCAGTCATTTCTTACTGACAAATGATATGAGGTGGTATGAAAGGCTGACAAAAGAAATATTTCATTAAAAAAGTTACTTTTATATTTCATAATTTGAAGAGAAAAAACAAACATGAGTGTCTTTTACAAGGGTAAACCATAAACCCATTCTTCATGTTATTGTAGTGATTAAATGAGGGTTTTCAATAATTTAAATTGGTGTAAATAATATTCAGATTTTAAACAAAGAAAATTTTATTATGAGAGGTGTAGGTCAGTGGTTTTCTTCAGTAAATATGTTAGGTTGTACTCATGTTGCTTACCCCAAGAAATACGAATAGATGTTGCAAAGAAACAGAACTATATCACCTCTTTATACTCAGCTTTATATATAACTCTGTATGTCCCAAAGTTTCCTGTGCAGATGAGTGATAATATATGTTCACAGTCAGTAATGCATTCAAGATGCAAATGTGTGAAAAAGCTCTTATTTTAAAACAAATATCATGTGATTGTGCAGGAAAGTTATCAGTTCCATGTGTGTGGATATATAAACGAACTTTGACCTCTGGCTCAAGCAAGAATTTGACATACAGTTTTTGCAGTTCAGTCTGTTTTGGGTTTTAGTTCAGCCTTTTGAAGGCAAATAGGTACGGGAGAGATCCATAAAAGTATTTGTATCTATAGGATATAGTTTCCTCAGGGTGGGGGAAAACTGAGCCCTTAGGTCTCAAGATGGGAAGAGGAGCTTTACATGAAGAGGAAGGTTTAAGGCAGTCTCTTGGCAGTGTAATTTTGCATTCTGTTAATAGAATTAGCTTACAATGAATCAGGGTGCCTTTTCCCAGGGTGACCAGGTGGAATGGTGCACTGCACCTGCCTGGTTCCCCAAGCTCCTGCTGCAAGCTGCTCTCAGACATGAGGGGAGACAGGAGCCTTCGCTCTTGTTCTCCACCTGAAACCCCCTTGTGCTTCTTGCTTTGAGTCTGACCAAACAGCAACACAGTGAGGGGATTTTCTCCTCAGTGGTTCCCACCTCCCTGCTGAAAACACTTGGAGGAGGGAGCTCTTGAACTCTTTAGAAATCAGGGACAATCTCCCTGTGATTGTAAATGGTGTCAGATCAAGTCTCACGTGGACATGGTGGTGGTATCACGTGCAGGAGCAGACTTTACTGTGCCACCTTTCTGGCTGCCCACAGGATGAAAGTGCTCATTATTCTCTTCTCCCATTGATTCCCCAAGTTCTTTATGGGCAATTCCAGATAATGGAAAACAGGATACAGATATATATATCTTTATTTTTTTGAAATGTGCATGTTAGTGAGTATTTATTTAAAGTTTTATAGTGATTGCATAAAATCCAGGGAAGAGTCTCCAGATGTTGAATACACTGCACAAATTCAGTGAAGTACTGATATATATTAGCATCATTGTCGATTGTTATGAGCACTAACCAATTCAATCTTTCATTGCCCATTGTGCTCGAGTACTTTGACTTAATGATCCCCATCCTAGAGAGAACTCTATTAGCATTTGCAGATGTCTCTATAAATGTAGGGGTGAGAAAAGCTTTAGGATGAGAAATAATCAGGCTATATACTGCTAGTCTCTTGCTGTTAGTGGAGTATTTGAAATCCTCAAATTGGTTTCTTTTGAATGAATACTGAATTTTAAACTCCTGCTCGCAATTCTTTGTCACTCAGTTAATTGAGCATGCTTGAGGGTGGCTAAATTTCATCTCAGGAAATTCACATATTTTAGAGATTCCAATTTACATCCCATAATTAGAGCATCATGAAAGCTCTGAAAGGTTGCTAAACCTGTTACAATGCTTGATCAATAATGTATTGCATCTTAACTGTTGTGTAGAAAAGGATGCCCTTTGCTAGTCCAGGTGTTTTATGAACAGATGCTTCCTTTTAGGATCTTTGCAAATCTCTATTCTTTTTTTCTTTCCTATTTGAATACAAAAATCTGTTATACATTTTCACTGACCTCTTAACTATCTATCAGTTCCACGGAATGGGCTGTATTAATGCAACTCTAATGTTCAAGGTCAAACTGCTGTAAATAGTAACTCAGCACTGTGCAGAGTCCCAGATGATGTCTGTGTGTAATAAGGCACAAGAAAGCTCCAACGATGACATTTTTTCCCAAACAATCTGCTCAGTTCTGTTGGTTTATCTGGGACTTTCAGTGTCTCTTCAATGTCATTTAAAGTTTCCCACTACTTTAAAACAATTTCCATTGTTTTAGAGGCTTTTTTTTTTTTTTTTCTTTCTTCTTTTTTTGTGCATTTCAATTATGGTTTTTACTCAGCATTATCATTTAATTTCTGGAAGTTACCTCAGTTTGACAGTCTCTGATTTAGCTGTTATCTATTTCATAGCAATGTCAAGAGCAGCATGATAAAGTGGGCAACTTTGATTGAATATAAACAGGATCTGGACAGTTCAATAAAATTTCCTTGCATGTTTAATTCCTACTTGTCAGTGTATCACCAAAAGCACATAAGAAGATTTATGATGATCTTGGTTCACTTCCTTTAACTCACCTAAATGCAGTCCATTAATGGGTTTATGTTTTATGCATATTAATTGTGCTGGATGCTATTTTTGGGTGGCAAGGCAAATTAGAATTGGATTAAAAATATTTTTAGCCACATTTGTGCGTTATAAGAAAATATCACCTGCATAAAGGGCCCAGCTGAGCTCTGCATGTAACTGAAATGTTAACTGAACTTTTCAAAACCATGTCAGTTTGTTGAGGTCCTCATTATATCAATTGTTTCATATATGAATAGGATATAAAATTAACCAGCTCTATTTTTATACCACCTATTTAAATCCATGGCCTTGTTGTGGAGAACCTGGTGACTCTAAAGTTCACATTTCCCTTTATTTGCTTGAAATTTTCTTTTCACTAATGTAAGTAAAAAGAATATCAACTCAGTATTCCAAACTGTTACTCACTGATGGATGTTTTTTCAAATTGATGTATACAAAATATACAAAATGGGTATTTTAAACATCTCCATTTGAGAGTCATGGCTCTGGAGTTTCTTTGAAGACACAACCTGTGTCTTCACTGTGTATTTTGTTTTGAAGATTGTTTGAAACTGGCTTTGTGTTACTTCTAAACAATGGCTGAGATCTTCTAGATCTTTGCAGGGTTTTATCCTTGGTGGGAGCTGGACTTGTTTTTGTTAAAATTCTCTGTTTTTTTAACAGTATGGAATTCTGGGATCAGTCAGCAAATTCACAGCCTCTCAAGTAGCAGGGACACTGCAGTGACTCAAAACTCAGCCTGTTTGAGGCTGCTGCTTAATGAGAGGTTACAGCTGCATGGGAAGGGTCGAGTTAAGTGACCATGTTATTATTTTCATTTCCCCATGAATGCACAGACCATGCCCTGTGTTTTAGTTGTTATCTAGACAGCGTGGGATGATATGGACACAAATACTGGTCCAGTGGACAGCAGTTAGTGAAACACTGGCAGGTAGTATTAGAACACAGCTGGACCCAGAAATGAGAGCAACAAACACCTGTGCACTGTTACCTTCGATTTGTTGCACATCTGTCTCTCTGAGCTGTTTCTCTAAGAGGAGAATACGATATCACCAAAGAGAAATGTCCAAGGTACAGTCTTATTTCTGTATCCTATTCTCATTTGATTTCTCCTTCATTAACAGTACAAGCAGAGCACTTGCAAATCCAGCTCTGTGTTTGTAGACTTGGATTTTTCTGATAGGTTGACTCTTTCTAAATGCTACACCATCAAGGCTTAATTATAAAATAATTGCAGTGGGTGCATTTTTCATCTGCCATGAGTACCATTTTCATTGTTTTATGTCCTTTTGAGAGTCTAAGTACTTAAGTCTGATGAAAATGAACAAAAGCAATAAGACTTGAAATACGTTTCTATTTTTCTTTTAAATTAGCTTTTTATTTTTTTTCTTAAATACAACAAAGTTCCCAGCTGATTAGAAGAAAATTTGAAGCCAGTTTAAAGATAAATGGCCTTTTCTTCTTACCTTTAATTTTGCCTGAAACTAGCAGATGAGCTAGATGGAAAAACACTGGTTTTTTTTTTTTAATTTTTTCATCTTTTTTTTGTAACTGACTGCCTATGAACTTGCCCAATCCACTTGTTACCCTGCTGTTACTTTCTGCTTTGATAAGCTTGTGTCAACAAATTATAGCCATGTGAAAAAGGACCTGCTTTTATCTGAGTATCTCATTCCAGTGTTTCTCATTCTGCTGATGGGATCTTGGTAAGTGAAGATTCTCCACATTGTCAAATGGTGTCCATGACTTTGTACACTTCAGTCAAGCTCTTCCCCAGTGCAGTGTGGAGAACATTTTATTTATTTAATTGGTGTTACAGGCTGTGATATCACAGTTCACTAGATGATAGATGTTGTGCTTTTCAGCAGCTCTTACTTTAATGCACTATTTGGAAGTGAGAATCTGGCAGAGCTGGGCAGCAGGATCAAAAGCTTAAAACTGGTTTTGCTAAAAGATTTCTTGGTTAGCAAAGTGTTCCTAAAGGAAGAGCCTCAGCGGGGAAAATTCAGCCTGGGCAGGGAAAACTGGCAGCTGAATGGCTCATGAAAATAATTTCAAATTTATTTTGTAAAATTTGGTGAATTGGTGTCTGATTAAGCTGTTAAAGATTTGCTCCTTCATTCAAACCTGAAAGGAGGTTGTTGGCAGGTGGGTGTCAGCCACTTCTCTCCCAGGACACCAGTGCATAACCTGTAGCTCCAGGGAAGATTCAGGTTGGTCACCAGCAGGAATTTCTGCCCTGAAAGGGTGGTCCAGCACTCCAACGAGCTGCCTGAGGAAGTGGTGGAGTCACCATCCCTGGAGGTCAAGAAATGATGGAACAGTGCAATGGTTTAATTGACAAGCTGGGATCAGTCAAAGGTTGGACTTGATGATGGAGTTCTTTTCCAGACTTAAAGATTTTTTTATTTTCTGGGCAATTGCCAGCCAGGACCAAATTTCTCTGCAACAGCGCAAAGGAGAACTGGAAAGATGGAAATTAATTAAATAAATACTTTGGTAGCAGTCAGAATAGTGTTGCAAAGTAAGAGAGCTTGTTATTCTTTAAAAGCTTTCTTTAAGCTGAACACAATTTGCAGTGCTCAGAAAGGCAGAAGGGAAGAGAACCAATAGTAATGAAAGGACAAATAAGGATGGATGAGTTTTATTTTAATTTTTTTTTTTTTTCACAGAAGTTCTCCATCTGCAGCTCACAAACCACCTGTGAAATGTAGGAGGTTTCTGCTGGGTTGCAGCCAGAAGCTGTTGTGTGCTTATGATGTACAATACGCCTACTCCTAAAATTGTCTCAAAATCAGTGTCACAAAAAATTCAAGGGAAATGGAAAAGCAATGAAACCTCCTGGGTCACATTTATCCAGGGAAAAAATGCCATCCAAATGGGATTCCTCTCCCTGCATCCCACAGAACAGGCAGCAGGAGAAGGAGTCATGACACTGAATTGAAAGGGATGGGGCTGCCATCCTTTGGTTGAGAGCAGAGGAGGGGAGACCAGGGAGCTCTGGGCAGGAGCAGGTACAAGGTGACCTGATGCCAGAGTGAAGTGAAAGGGAGAAGTGAAAAACCAAATCTTCCAAATCTGCAATCCCAAATCCCAAACTGGGATCAGATGGGAGATTAAGGGGGGAAAGAGAGACAAAGTGGGGGCAAAAATAGGACAGGTATGGATCTGGTAAAGGTTTGGGTACAGGAAAGGGAACCTGGAAGCGGCTGAGCCAAAGATTAAAACAAGGTATTAGGTGGGGCCTGTGGGGGAAAAAAACAAGTAACATCCTGGGATGGGGGATGGGATGTGAAGACAGAGCAGAGGAATAGATCTAAATACTGTGTGAGCTTGGGAATTAATGTTATTTGATAATGGTATTTGAAATAGGGTTTAAAATCCTAAAGAGAAGAACTGAGGACCAGGAAGAGGCAGAGACATGAAACGTGAGGCACAACAGAGTCCTTTCACAGCTTTGAGGGAGCTCAAGGGCACCAGGTTCATTGTTTCTTTTTTTTTCTGTAAGTATCTGTGAAATCTAATAGCAAATTTTGTCTCTTATCCCCTTTTGAGAGTTACTTCCAAAGAATTAAAAATAGATAAATAATCCTAGTAAACACTGATAGATGAACATTGAAGTTGCAGGTGTTATAGAATGGCAAATTAATGTCCATCCTCATATGGATATTAGGATATTATAATGACCAAAATTATTATTCTATTATTTACCTTTGTAAGTTTTTTTTTTCCTTCTTCTAGCACTCTGTAAAGTATCAGGTGAGAGGCAATATTTTATCTAAGGTCTCATCCCTTAAAACTCGACTTCAATTGAAACAAAGTAGAAGATGCTCAGTTCATTGCTCTATCACACATTGAAATGTCTTCTTAGGTGTGGATGGAGCTGAGAGGAGAGCACATCCCATCTGCTGGAGCTCCTACAACTGGATCTGCAGTAGGAAATGATCTTTCACTTGGATTTAACAACCACAGGTACTGAAGAGAACCTCTTGGTTTTATTTATGTCTTACTCATGTGTCATGCCTGCTCTAATAAGCACAGATCTTTCTTGGGCTGCCAGCCCCTACTTATGTGCGTTTATAAAGTCAAATGACCTCCCAATCAACCGGCTCCCTGCAGAAATAAACGGGTGTGTTTCCTTATGCAAAAAAATTAGGTGGAGAAACATAGAAAGTAACAAGTAACTGAAACTATAGTCATTTCAAATGGATGTCATTTGGTGTGGGGTGGGGTTTTACAGCCTTTAGAGACTTGTAGGTTTTGTGAACTAATGAGGTGTTTGTGGCAGAAGGGATGTCACAAGGAAGCAGTCCTTGGGAATCAGCCTGGGTGATTGATCCCTCTATTTTCCCCTCTAAGAGCAGCATCACACACACACTAATGAGGGAAAATGTGCATCAAACTGCATTTTCTGCTGGACTTTGGAAGCAAAATGGAGATAGGTGGAGAGAGGGAAAATATCAAGGGTGTTCAGTCATTCTATGTTTTTATATTTTTATTAACTGTATTAAGCCTCTTTTTATTTTTTATTTTTTTTATTTTTAATAAATTCTTCTTCTGAGGGTTTTATAGTTTAACTGTGTGAAATCTGGAAGAAACCTCCCCCTTTTCATGATAAAATTTTAAAGTGGAATGTTTTCAAAAACCATTGGGAGCAGTGATGGGTGGAAGTGAAATGAAAATTCTTTTGACAAGAAGATGACAAGAGATGAGACTGGAGAGATTTATGCATACTTTGGGATTAAAAACCTAAACTGATACATCTCATAGATGTCTTGGGATGAGGCATTCACTCTCTATTTGCAGTGAAAAGTTACTTTAATGATTTTAACATTTACCCACTAAATTTTTCTCCTTGATGTATAATTCAAAATGCTATATCAACTCCTTGAAGGTTAGACACACTTTCATTTTCCTGTGGAAGTGGATCACCAGGTTGTTGCATCACTGTGCTCATCTCAGGGCTGGGTGGAAGGTTTTAGTCAGGACCAACCTTCTGCGGCAAAAAGATTCGTGCCAAGTCAGTTCTGGTGGAAGATATTTAAAATAATGATTTCTGATGCTGAGTCACAGTGCTGTCACAGCACTGTTAATAATAAACTGGGAGAACATTTGTCTTGCCATATGGGATGGAAGGGGTCCAATGTCTGCCTCTGGTATTGGATGGCATTATATAATGTTGCAGCATGAGGCATATACATTTTCTCTTCCCTCCTATCCCTCCTTAAATGCACAAGACAGATTTCAACTATCTGAAGGAATGAAGTGTTGTTAGAGAGAGTTGTCTTGATTTCTTTTGGGAGCTGTGGCAATTGTCAAGGATTCCTTCCCTGCCTCAGTCACTCATAAGGAGATTTAGTTAAACTGTGTTAAATTCGGTGCCCACGTTCATAGTCAGAAATAAAATGTCCTCAATTTAATTTGATTTAACTTAAATTACCTAGAACGGTAAAGAAAATTTAATCAAGGCATTTTCAACTCTTAATACAAATATCTAATGCAATTTAGCTAAACCACTTCACAAATTCATTCAAATTAACCCCTTTGCTCCCATGCTGACAGACTTAGTGTGCCATGGACAATTTTTAATGTGGCTTAATAACAGACCATGAAGAATTTTGGCACTAATCATGAATTCAGAATAGGCATTCAGGTGAAATTTTCTCTCCATTCATTGATGGATGTTAAGATTTCAAGCTGTACAAGACCTTGCCTGGTAGGCCAGGGAAGAGCATGAATCTGAGCTCCTAGGATGGGCTTTAAGAAGAACCTGCATTAAAGCACAAGTTTTGCTGTGCCCCACAAGCCCAGCCTAAGTCACCCCTGCAGACCACTGCCTCTCACTGTGGGACACATCTTACTGGCCTTCCTTCAGGTTTCAGTTCCCCCCAAAAGCTCACATTGGCCAGTTAAGGTGTCTTTCCTGATTAATGCCCCTGAGCCCACTGTGGCCAGCAACACCTTTTAATAGGAGAAAACAGAGTTCCTGTGTTGCTTTATATCTTCAGATGTGTCATTCTTTTCCTCCAAGAGATGTGATCACCTTCCCTCTCACCTCCTTCCATGCCTCCATCTTTTGTGTCACCTTTCTTCCATATATCACATTTTCCTTCAGGAAAAGTCTTTCTCTTTTCTCCTCAAATTTCTAACGTTGTTCTTCTCAGTAATAAATTGGTGCTAAATACATTTCATAGTATTCCCATCCCAAGTTATTTGGCAGCTATTTTAAAAACAAGATTGTACAAGGATTAGCAAAGTCAACCATCTGTAAATATTGAAGATGACTTAACTAATGGGGAAGATATAAGGCAACAGAGTGAGTAAAGCAAATATTTAAAATTGAAAAGCAGTGGAATAGAGTTGCTTTCTGTCTCAATCAAATAAAATTCTTAAACAACCATCCTGGTAAAATAAAAAAAAAATAAAATCAGTTTATTCTTATGGAGAGATAAGATGTGGGAGATTGATTTTGAGCTGAAACATTTACTATCATGCTTTAAACTATTGCCCTCTCCTTTTTGTTAATATTGTAGATATTTTTGCACAGCATAGTTCAGACACTGCCTGTTTAGGGGAGGACTATAGCACCATGTTATTTCCAGACATTGATAAATCTAGCTTCCATGTTTGCTTAAAAACTGTACTGGGAAAGCCATTAAAATAAGGAAAAGTGAATTAGGGTTTTATGATGTTTGGGAAAGCTGCAAACCTGAGATAAAGAATTCACTTTTTTTTTTTTTTTTTTTTTTTTTTTTTTCAATAGGCACAACATGCATCTCAGGATAAACCTGTGCTTGCTTCTCTGAAATGTGGTTCTAAATGAATGTGGATGGGAAATGGAAAACATCTCCATTTCTAATCATGCTGCTGTCTCATTAAGGATAGACAGTATCCTGATTCTAACCAAGAAATTATTCTTTTTCTGTTGCAGGAACCTCAGGCTGGCTGAGTGAAATGTTCCTTACAAGAGTACTTCTGTGCTAATGACAATAATAAGGAAACCAGCAATTCAGTGCTGGAAGATGCTGCTGAGGAAACATTGACATGAGGGCAGGTAATTAGTGCTGCTGCTTCTAGTAAAATTAGGGGGAGGAAAAAAATCAAAATGGAGCGAGTGGAGCAAAGGGGTTATTAAATTGAAAAAAAAAAAGAAATCTTATTTACACTCTGAATCCAGCTGAACTAAATAAACTAATCAATATGATGGGCAAATTCTATTAACAGTAGAAAAAAAGCTGAATGAATAATTAAAGTATAACAAAGTAGAGTAAATATTTGGAGGACAGGGGTAAACCTGACAGAGCCTGGGCTGGTCAGTGTGGTGGAGTAATTGCTTTCCAATTTTTCTCCAGCTCTCTAATCAAAGATGTAATTCTGCGTATTATCCCTTTCAGTGGTTTCACTCTTTCCAAAATGAGATGGGACGTATATGTGGGGAGGAAGAAGAGAAAAATGCATCTGTTTGAACACAAAATAGAAATTGACTCAACCAAAATTGGAAGAAGGATTCATGTCAGGCTTTTGCAGATCTTTGATTAATAAGTCTAATAGAAAATGAACCTCTGTGGCCTGGGTTTCTTTTTAATGTAGCATCAATGGCACTCAGCAGCTTAGAGCAATTATGAGTTTGGCACAGACTCTTCAGTGAATACATATGGAAGCAGCCAACTGGTAGTTCCTTTTCCAAATCCTAAGCAGGCTGTCCAGCCATGGAATGGTGTTGCATTTTTTTCCTAGCTTTACAAGCAATACAATTTTTTCTTCCAACTTTGAGTGATGCTATATGATTTAATGGAAAATTTGGAACCTCTTGCAAGTCAGGGCTGGGCTGTTTCTCTTTTTATATAGTTCCTAGAATAATGACTTCTCGATCATGATTGGAGCCTTTCAGGGCTTCAAATAAATTGAGCCATTTTTCTTGCTTATGCTTTTGTCCTTGTGTCTGGGGGTTTGGGAGAGGGATTTGGACTGGTTTGGGTGTAGTGACCTGCATGCTGGGCAAAAGAAGAATGAATGAGGTTACAGGTTTGGTAAAAAACAGAGACTTTCTTACAGAATTATCTGTTGCAGAAAAAAAAAAATCTATTTTGTTCCATCTACCTTTTTTTTTTTTTCTTTGCTGCAGTCAGATAAAATGCAGGGTTTAATTTTGTGTCAATATGAAAATTAATTAGCATAAATTGTAAACCCGCTGTCTTTCTGAGAGCGCTGTTTCCTTGTTATTTCCTTTTAAATGGAATCCTAAAGGGGGAAAAATCAGATACCGTGTTATAAATATTGCATTATATTTAACTGATTTATATTTATAAAGCTAATTCCACTTCTTAAAGCAATTCAAACAGGGAAAATGCTTCTCTGTTAAGGCTGGTTTACAAGTTAGATCAAGCATGTTGATGCAGTCAAAATGAACTGGGGTTCTGGCCTGATTGTCCCATTTTTTACATGGCCTCTTCCCATTTTCTCATGTTATTTTCCTCAGTTTGGTAATATACTCAAGTGAATATCTTTGCTAAGAAAATAACTTTGTGCAAAATACACATTTGAGGTGACAGCAGCTTCTGACCTTCATGCTTTTTATATTGTAGTGCTGGTCAGCTCAGAGCTGTGGCTCAGTGGAAATTTAGTCCTTGGCATTGTCCCTGTGTGGGGATCAGGACATGTGGAAATTGGAGGGCTTTTCACAGGGTGACAGAATGGTCTGCCAGGATGCTGATCCTGCAGAGGTGCTGGGTAATGCCACAGCAGGTCAGCTGTGTTCCTGGTGTTATGTGAAGTGCATCAAGTCACAGCAGGGATTAATGAGCCCAGTTTTTAGTGTCTCTTTTATTCAAAAGGGGAGCTGGTTGTTAGGTTCCAGAGATTAAAATATGAGAATCTTTAATTGAGGTCTCTGGTGTGCCCAGCTCTTGCTGAGTATGAGTTACCAGTAACAGCATTAAGAGGTTTTGTGAGCCAGAGGTTTGAGCCTCCCCAGGCAGGACTGAGGTAGCTGGCTGGACTAACTTCATCTTAACTGCCTCAGAGGCAGGACAGGAAATTGTAAATATGAAATATGAACTCAGAATAATCTGTAATTGATTGCAATTTACAGTGGAGCAAGGGAATAGAGGTGAGGTCTGATACCTGGCATAGGACCTGTGACTCTGGGCTATTTTTTCCACAGGATGAGTTCAAATTGCAGTTCCAGGTACCCAGACAAGTCTCTCAGATGATTAGTTCTGTAAATGTAGATTTTGCTGTGTGGTGAAGGAGATGGATTAGAGAGAGAACCCTGGAAATTTTCCTTACAAGACCAGCCTAAGGCTGAACATTGCTCTTCTTGTCTGGCACAGAGAAAGAATGGGTCTTTTTTGTCTCTGAAATCACACTTCCTACACTTAAAATTGTGAAATCACCCACCTTGAAGGCTGCTGAGGGGACTAACATTTCTAGAGAACTGACATTGATTAGACAGAAAACTGCACAGTTGTGCAATGCATTCCTATCAAAGGAAAATGAATAAACCTAAATCTTCCAAAACAAAGACAGAGCAATCTTTTAAACTGCAGTACCTGGGGTCTTGCTGGAGCCTCTTCCTTCCACCCATAGCTGTACAACTAAAAGAGGACAGGGTTAGACTGGAAATGAGGAAGAAATTCGTGCTGTGAGGGTGGTCAGGTGCTGGCACAGGGTGCTGGTGAAGCTGTGGCTGCCCCTGGATCCCTGGAAGTGTCCAGGACCAGGCTGGACAGGGCTTGGAGCACCCTGGGTTAGTGGGAGGTGTCCCTGCCCAGGGCAGGGGGTGGAATGAGATGAGTTTGTTTCCTTCCAACTCAAACCATTCTGTGATTCTGTGACACCACTCTGCCCCATCTGCTGCTGCTTTAGTTTGTGACAGAGCTTCACCTTGTTCATCCATGATAAAGCAGGTCTGTGTAGAAGCTGTGAATGTGCAAGAAGCCTGCATGAGAATTAGTTGCCATTACTTTTGTCAAATTGTAATGTCTCTGAATGGGTGAAAAATCAAATGTTTTCACCATGCCAGGATAGGCTCTTGTGTGCTGGCTGCAGAAGTGTACCTGGATGTCTGTGGATGAACCTTATTCTGAGGAAGCTGTTTATGTGTGGTGGTGCTGGAGTTCTCAGGCAGAGAATAAAGGAAAGTTGAGCACAAGAGTGCCTTAGATTAGTGCTGCTAAAGATGTCAGAGGGCAGGCAGGGACCATCTGTTACAGAGCAGGTTCTGCTCCCCACAGGCACTAAAATAAAGTTTTCCTTTGGCTCACTGATTTTAGGCTCCCTAGGGTTTCTGTTTAGGACTGCCCTTTTGCTCATCAGCTAAGGATGTCTTTGATCCTAGTAAGAGCAATCAGGTTTAAAAAATTTGTTGTTCCCACCCTTTAATTAGCTCCTCTATTTTCAAAAATACAGTTGGATACCATATAATTTTCCTAGATCAGTTTTTTTGAGCCACTTACTTTATTTAATAATTCTGTGATATGGCCTGTACAACATCTCATGTTGGAAAATTTATTTCCTCTCTGGCATAGAAAGCCATTAGCCTTAACTATTTATTCAGTAACATTTTTGTTCTATTTAATGGTGTCCAATTCATCTCTGGGATTAGCAGTGTGAATGCCAACCAAGCTCCTGCAAGTTTTTCCCACAGGTCCAGTAGAAGTTCATATTTTATGTAAAATATAAATTGTAAAATATAATATATTTTACAATTCTAATGCAGAGTTATTCATCGTCTATTCAAGAACAGGCATTTATCACAGCCCTGACTACAGTAATTTCCCCATATCCCAGCCTAACTGCCCAAGGTTACAGTGCTCACAAAACCATTATTCTGCTTCCCTGTTGTGGCTTACAAGCAGTTGGATTGGGATCAGGGCAGAGGCAGCAGCGGATTGGCAAGGACATCTCACTGCCTCTAACTCACCAGAACCGTGTGAGCTCCGTGGACTTTACCAGATCCACTCTGCACTAAATCCTGCCACTCAGTCTCTGCTGGCCATGATTTGGGTAAAAATGTGCACCCTTTTCCATGTGGGGTTGAACTGGTGTTGGGTGCAGGACCAGCCTCATTTCTCCCACTCGGAGGGTGCTGAGTGCTGACCTTGCCTCCTTGCAAGCCATTAAAATCCATGCAGCAGACGTGTGCCTCTGAAAGCCCTGAAATGTTGAATCTTCCCCTCGTGTGCTCCTGCCAGAAACCCCTCCCTGAGCTCACAGACCTGCCACGTCCCAGGGGAACCCCTCACCACTCCAGTGCCACTGCCAGTGGCCTCTGGCTGCTTCCTTAGGGAACTGAAGGTGTAAATATCTTTGTTGCCTCTTTTTTTTTTTATACCTTTAATTTTCCTCCCCTCCCTTCTGTATTATAATCTTTGATTTTATAACTGCCATCATTTCTGTGAAGCATTTTGGTTTCTCGAGTGTGTGGATGTGCAATCTTTCAACGGAATTACTTTAAAAATTGAAAAAAATTGCAAAGACCACAAATTATTTTCTTCTGCAAATAATTTCAGAATTCTGAGATATATCAGGTGCAATAAATGTACTCTGACATGGAAGTTCGTGTACAAATAATTTTTAGGCAACTGGTGATTCTTAAGAAGCACGTAAATTGCAAACATTTTAATCAAAATAAACCTGAAATTAAATTTTGTGTTCTATCAACATTTCTAGTAGTAAGAGATTGTTATGTTATGCAGGACAATAAAATGGTCCTGAAAATACTGAAAGAGCATTCTCAAGACACTGATTTATCATTATTTTAATTAATTTTCAATTTAGGAAGAGCAGAGCCTCACCAAGGGAGAAGAACACTGTCACATCCACACTCTCCAGATATGGGTGACTGCCTTGGTTGTGAGTTGTGTCTAGAGAGTTACTAGAGAGTTACTGGCTCCTTTTTGGTCAGCATTCAGGTGGGTACTGGCAGTATCTTGCTCACAGCAGCTGCAGTGACAAATCTCATCCCCACTGTAGCTCCACACTCTGGGGATGCTCTGCAAACCTCTGTCAATTCCTGGCCATGGCAGAGATAAAGAGTTTCCTCTGCCTCTTTCCCTGAAACCTGTAGTGTTGTATCAGCTGCTTGCAGCAGTACAGAGTCAGCTGGAGTAAGATAAGTGGCAGGTTAACATTTAAATCTGTGTCCTCAGCAGCACTGGTAGAGAGGCTGTCTGCTCACTGCTCCACTGCTGGCTTCAAGTGTTAACCAACTTCCATCAACCCCCTCAATGATCTTAATATCCTACTGCTGACACCCCCTGATAACAGCCTTAGAACCATCCTTAACTATGGGAGACTGACAGTTTTCAAATAACAATAAATCACCTTTTTCTGTCATCTATCTCAACTAGGCCAGTGTGAAGTCACCAGAAGAGAAATCTGAAACCAGAATGTGACTCTGCATGTAGCAAAATTACCCCTTCTTCCCTGTTCTGCTCCAGAAATGTGTCTTCCTGGATTATGAGTGTCAAGATAGGGTTGTGAATGTAATTGATTTTCTAGTTTGGCTAGTGAATTGAGAAATGGAAAAGTGTTCAGCTTGGGTCAGTCTGATTTGTTTGTTTGTTTGAGGTTTTGTTTTTTTTTTCCAACTGGCTGTCAGTTTTTTTCCTAGGTAAATTAAGGAATTCATCTAGTGGTTTCCAAGTAGAAAGCCACCCCAGTGCACTAATGTACAAGTCTCTGATTCATATGCATACATAGAAAGTCTCCATCTCAAATCTGAGATCTGTTTTATTGCTGCTGGTTCTTTTCGCCTCTGATTAACTTCCTTCGATTCTCAAAAATTAAAATGTCTTGCAGCATTCTGTCTTCCTTGAATTAAAGTCAATAATCACTTTTTCTGACATCCAAGATCACACTTTCAATCAGATTATTTTATTCAGGTTGCCTCCTATGACCTCCCCAGCTTTTCCGCACTACATATTGATCACTTCTTAATTCTGGTTTTCTTCCCTGTCTCACTGAGAGATTTCAGTGTGTCAGCCCTAACTCACCCTGCTTGTGGTGTTTCTTGGGGTAATTGGTCAGCTGACCCAGAATTTCAGTCCTGAACACATTTTCTTTCATTACAAGGATGCTAATAGTTCTGAATCTGTCTTTAGAGTTTGCTCTAGAAGACTGATAGCTCTAAATGAATCGCTGCCATATGGAAAGTCACAAATATTCTGTCTTTAAAACAGAGATCAAAATTAAACAGTCTAAAATAAGCTCTTGCATATGTACCTTTTTGGTTCTCTGGGCAGTATATCTAGTACTTGTGAAGGGATATCCAGTGCCTAGCACAGTGAAAAATTGTATGTGTTGCATAAATCCTTTTACAAAGCTGAGAAGAAATATAGATGCTGAGAAAGACTTCTCTGAATCATCTGTAGAACAGAAAATTATAGAATTTTTGTATGGCAGTATGAGAACCTTACATATCAACTAATGATGAGTAACTAAATCAGAAGCCTCTTGTCCTTCGTGTTTCTTTTTGTCCTAATGTATTATTCAACTAGATAATGCCAGTCCCTCATCTTAATGACTTGCCAGACCATAGGTTAATATACTGCTTTTGTTGGTGAGCCATACTATTATTGGCTAATTTTTAAAATAGCAATTTCTCAGGCTGATCAAAAAGGGCTAATTTTGGACACTTATATTTTCACCTTCAGTGGTTCCTATTCCCTGACTGTAATGTCAGTCTCCAAGTAAAGGAGAGCTTCCTGTAGATGGCAATGTTACACTGGGATAAAAACGAGTGGAAATCCTACATCTCAATAGCTTCACTCTATTAATCAGTGAAGAAAGGCATTAATGGCAATTCGAGATACAGCTGCTGGAACTGCTGCAGAGGTAAATATCTATAAACACATCATTAGCAGTAAAAGGACTGGATCACTGTTGTTTGCTCTTATTGCAGAATTGTACTTGCTAGGGGATTTTTACACCAATATTATATCTGGTTCAACAACAGCTAATTTGCCCAAATTCTAACCTGGTTTAAACAGATGACATCCATTTGATGACCTCATCATCATCTTCTAGGAGAGCTGCTATTGTTCAAGTTAAAAGTCTGGCAATCTTGGACCAGCTCTGAATCTCTCTTGACAATAACAATAAAATCTATGTCAGCTTTTGCCTGCTTTGTGGGTACCTTTTAATCAATTTATTTGCTTTTTCTAAATGTTTTCTTGAGTCTTATTTTGCTTAGCATATATTTTCATCAATCCCTCATTATACAGGCTTCATTCCCATCAAATGCTTACTATCAGAAATATCAGAATTTTCATAGCTCCAGGTAGACTATTCAAAAATTGCAAGTTGCACATATCTGTAAGAAGTTTTGTTTTAAACCAAACACTTTCCCCTCACTTTTTTGAAGATTCTGTGTCATTTGGGAAAGTATTTATTTGACATGAAAAAACAGTGAGTTGGGAATCCGGCCCATGTGCTATGTGTGTTAAAAATCCAGTCACAGAGCCTGTATAGCAAGTATTCAAAGCACTATCCAGGACAGAGTGTTTATGAGCAATCATTATGCAGAAATATATGTGAACAAACCATCTGTTCTGCAACTTCAAATAATGAACAAAGTGGCCGAAGAAGTCAGCACAAAGAAATTCTGTAAACTAGGGATGGCCCTAAATTAATCAAGTAAATTATTCACTGTGAAATGCTCATCCAGCTCAACAAGCACAGAACTGAAAATAGACTTCTTGAGGCCAGGTCTTAGGAAGCTTCATACCACAGATCACTACTTTCTGAATCACCACACTGTAACTTTATTTGCCATCATCAGTAAAACAGCTATGGAACTGAGTGTTTTATTTGGAGGCCTATCTGCCTGCAAGTCATGTAGCTGGATGTGATTCTTTAATTTGCTGGGTGTCAAATGACTGTTCATTTACAGATGGTTGTGCATAGAAAATTATAATCCATACATTTTGACTCTGAATTGAAGGTTTTCTCTCAAAAGGTAGCCCACAGAAGATATACACTGTGGTGAAACCTGTACTTCAGCTGGGAATCCGTTTTGTCTTAAGTGACCTTTTGCAAGGATCCCAGGGGTCTTCACTGCAATTTTGTTTGACCTTTTGTTAAAAACCAAGCTCCTCTACAACTGATATTTGGCAGAGTGATTACTTGAGCAGAGGTTCATTGGAAAAGACTTCCAAAAGCACTGACAGGAGCAGGACAGTGGATAGCTAGCAGCAGGACACAAAGCTGCTCTACAATGTGACTCCACACATGTGCTGTATATTAATTAGGTTTCTCCTTAACAGACCAAAATAAGACAGGTTAATGGTCAGGAAAGTGGATGGATTAGAGAATCTCACACTCCTAGTTGTCCCAGTCAATCTGCAGTGAGAAACTTAAAAAGTCTGCATGAAATGGTGGGGCACGCCATGTATGTGAAACAGCTCAGGTCTGGTAAGGCTCCTTTTGGATACTCATATTTTATATATATATATATATATATATATATATATATATATATTTTCTTTTTTTAACCCTTCTAATGGTAGCAACACAAATGCCTCTAAGACATCGTCTGGCCAAACTTGTGCTTTCGTGACTACAAATCACATACCTGACACAATCACACTTTTGGCACTGTGCATTTGTTACAACATGGACCAAACATTCAGGGTTTTCTTCCATTTGCCAGGTTCCAAACCAATTCTCCTACAACAGTCTCAAGTTTTAATTGTTTTTATCTCCAGCATATCAATGAATTTGCATGAACAGCAACATGAAGAGAATCAGCTCCATCCTTTGTTTTTGTCTGAATGCTTTCTTGTGTTCATGGAAATATGCTGGAGTATCTCTGGAAATGTAGGATAACTATAAAGTGATATTTCTGCTCAGCATAGTTCAAGTTTCTTGTTCTTGACTGTATTCTGTAGTTTCCTTACCTGCAGTGGACTGACTGGGTAAGATGTGAAGGCCCCTACAAACCCCATTTTTTTTCTAAAACTGTTTCCCAGCTATAATCTTGCTGGGGGCAGAACCCATCCCGTGATGTGTGGAACTTGAACACAACTAGTGGGAACAGGAGATGTTTTCTGGAAAAGGGGCTGGCTTGTTTTGATTTCAAGCTGAAGTAATCTTGAGGTTGTAGTTCTGTAGTAGTTCTACATTCTGATAAAATAGTAAAAAATAGAGCTTTTTGCAAAATTGTTATTCCATTTCGTCTATGCACTTAAACCTTGACATTTTTGATGGGTATCATAGCACTACTGAGTAATTAAATTCATTTTTAGCCTAATCAGCAAATGTGTGTTCTCTCTTCAGCATTAGGGGCTGGGTTAGAATTGAGCCCCCAAGACAAGCAATGGTCTCCAGAGCTGCCTCGGTTCACCAAGTACTTTTTTGGACCACTCTAATACCCTTAGTGCCAGTGATGCACAAAGATATGAAGGAAATTAAAAGCTAACAGGTCATAAGATTAGATATTATGTGTTAATAATATGTCTCAAGACTTATTTAAATAAGAGAGAGGATTTCTTTTGTCATCAGGGAGTTTTAACTTGGGAAATTACTATGAAACCAGGTAAAGATGAGAAATTCATAACAGCCCCTTGATCCTTTGTCTAAAATTTGAAATCAGTCTCTTTATTTCTTTCTAGAATAATGTGATTAATTTATCTCTTGGAGCTGAGCCACTAATTCAGGGAACAAGCAATGAATTTAGCTTTCTGTTTATGGATGGTCCTTTGAGATGAGATAATGCTTTCACACAGTTTATCACTTGGGTTTTTTTGAGTGTTGTTTTATTTTTTTTCCCCATTTAAGCCTCTCTTTTCCCAATGAATGGCTTGTTTTGATTATTTGGTAGTCAATATTTAACATGCAAGTCTTGTGGGTTCATTGTGATAAGTCACACAATGCTGCAACTGTCTCTGTGTTGAATAAACATAGCACAGGAGAAGAGTCTGAGGCTGTCCCCGGGACTGTGAAAGTCTCAAGGAGAAACAGCAGCTTGGAAAAGAGAAAGGGACAGATAGAAAATTTTAAAACTATTGTCTTGGCTTCTCCAGACAGGCCTTGCCTAAAGCATAATTCCTTGAAAACTTCCTCCTCTAAGGTTCATTGGGAGGGTGCAGAGCTCATCTCTCATATTCACTGACATATTCCGTGCAGGAATTGCTTTGGGAGTGAGATCCTCGTGGGTGTACAGCAGTCAGGTTGAGACCTGGATCATTTCTGGCATGAGCTTTTAGGAACAGTGTGCCCACAACCCTTTTCTGAAGCTGCATGTGCATGAGTTTGCTGTGTCCAACCACCCCTGAAGAAAAAGGGAAGGATGCTGTGTTATGGTGGTCTCAGCTGTGTGACCTTATCCATATAACCCTTAGGAGTGAGAGAGGAATCCATCTTGATTTTTATGAAGACAGCTTTGACACTTAACTCAGTTGACAGAAGTCACATTCCTAAATGATTCTGGGAAATCATCCCTTTCCCCTGTGCATGAATACTGTTACAATGGGCATTGTGCCAAATGGCAGCTGTTGGACTATTTTATGCTTTGTGAAGGCAGGATGGCTTGAATGTTGTTATCATCTTTTCAATGAGAACAATACTGAGCCATAAAAATTAAACACAATATTGCTCCTAATTTGATAGAAATGATTGAAGGATCCCTGTTCTGAAAGCATAAGTGTATTTCCTTCTCCATTCTCATCCTCCCAAGAAATTAAGAAATTACTCTGAATCACTGGAAGTATTTTCAGCAATTGGCCAATTTGTAGATGTTGTATTTGTAAAAACTCACTGCCAAACCACAGAAACAATTTCATTACACAGGGTGGCTTAAAAATAGCAAACTGACATGATAAAATTAAAAAATAGTCAGTTTTATTGGGTGTCCATTGTGACTAATTGAAAAATACCAAATCCCTGCTTCTAATCACAGGCAGTATACAAGAGTATTTTAAAGGGAGTGGATCTTGGCATCCAGGTTTAATTGCAGCTTTATTTAAGGAAAACCTCTATCCTAATTTCAGTGTCAATGATAAATTGTGGGAAGACTTCCACTGTAGTAGAACAGGTATATCCGTGAAATCCAGGATCTTTTTCCCCCCCTTCAGGAGTGTTAAGTGTGTAATACAGGGAAAATAGGTGAGGAAATATCTTCAGTGAATCATCTACTCATTTCCAATCTTCCTGAATTACCATTTCTTCTCAAACACAGCAGCACTCTACAGGGATAGACTTCTTTGCACAAATACTAAATAGAACTAAGAAAAAATAAGTAATATTTTAAGGCACACTGCCAGGCTACCCACAATGTTATGTGATTTTTGGCACTGTAATAGAGGAAGCATAACAATGAAAATTTTTAATTTGGTCAATTAACAATAATCTTGGTAAACACTTTTTTTTTTTTTTTTTAAATGGGACAAAAATGAGATTTTTCTAAGCCAGCTGTTTGGGTTTACATAGTAGGTAAATTACAGTGACAAAGGTGATAATAATAATAATAATAATGTAGAAAACTCCACTTTTATTGTGTGACACAATTGACTGAATACTCAGTATATCAAATACATCCGTCTGGCCTGATGTTAAGTGTTAGCATTGTGTGAGAAAAATATGATTTTTCTTAAAAGAAAACATGAGTTTTCTTGTACTACCATAAAAACCCCTGTTCCATAAACTTTTAAATGCTAGTGATCTTTGTATGTCTCACTGCTCTGTGGTTTGGATGCATCTTCTTCCCTTTGTCTATTCAGATTATAATGTCTCTAAGGGCTTATTTTTGTCTTCTGTGTGTAAACAAAACCCAAACATTCCCCTCCTCCACTTATCAAAGTACGGAAATATAAATAATAATGGTGCTCTTCTTTAGAAGATACCTCAGATAAACAACTCCATGCCAGAATTTCTTTTCTTATTTCGTCTCATAGGTCTAGGACACAAAGGCTGCCCTTTTGCAAGTCTGAGACACGAGGGCATAGGTAGCTCTATGTTAGTATGTGCATGAATGTATCTACAAATGTGTATTTATAGATATGTGTATAAATATAAATAATAATAGAAATGACAATGGAACAACAACATCAGGAATGTCACCTCAACAGTGCATGGGATTAACACTTCTTGGGTGGCCTTGGCTTAATTCACGTTTTGTCTTTTGAATGCCTAATTTCACAGCTTTGACTGACTTTCTCTGTCCCAAACTTAGCTGCCTGTTTATTAAAGAACATGCCTTTTATCCTTTTTAGATTTAGGTTTTTATCATTCCAAAGGGATGGGGGTAGAGAATTCAAAGGCAGTTAACATTGATGAAGGTCTCTAAAGGACGTGCATGTATGTGTCAGATTAATTTTAGCAAATTTTGTTAAATCATATATTTTAGGGCTGGATCTCATCTCTCGGCTTTCTTCCTATGCTTTTGAACACACTGAGTTTCTTTTGAACATTTGACTTTTTGATCAAGTTTTTAGTTCTGTGTAAGTTCTTAATTTTACCTAAACCTTTCAAAAGCAATTTCTGTCCAAATCCACACTTTCATTGACAACTAATTGAATTTTCAGGATAAGATTACAGTCATTTGAGATCTACAGATCTGAAGGGCCACAGATGGTTCTATTTCTCTATGTGTGGTAGGCTTGATGTGAAACATTTGATGGTTTTTCTGCTTCTCTGATCTGCATTTCTGCCTGCTAGTATACCACTAGGCCTTTTCAGTTAAAAAATGCTAATTTATTGCTTGTATGGACATGTGAATTTCAATTATACTCCTGGATTTGTTTTACTAACTACAGTACAGACAAGAGAACTTGAAGAGCACCAACCCATTCAGTCACTTGGGCATATGTGCAAGGAGATTTGGGCAACTCTGAAACAGCTTTTTTGGATCTGAGCCTTCATAGACAAAAGCAGTGTATGTTTTAAGTATTTTCAAGTAATTAGAATAGCCTCTATATTAAAGGTGAGTTTTGTCTCAAATAATCAGACAAAAGTGTTTAATATTCCCCCAGTAATCCAGAAGTTGTGATTGTGGGCAGAGCCCACTTTGTGTGAGGCTGCTGAGGATTCAGAATCACTTCTTACATGCTCCAGCCTTTTTCATTCTGAACAAGTTGTGTGAATATTTAATCTGCTGTAGACTCGAGGTCATAAATGGTTTGCAACAAATTATTCATGCCACAAATTCGGACTCTTCTGCTTCCTGAATCTCTGTGAAGGGTTGGCCATTTACTCACGTAGAAATCCACTGAATCTTTACACATTTTTTATTTGGTTGTTGTTAATATTGGTGGCACAGTGTATCTCACAGGGCAAGGTGAGCCAATTTTCATTCTGTTGCTAAAACTTCCTAAATTCTCTTACTGAATTTGACACAGTGACAGTATCATTAGCAGCAGTCAACTTGATTTCAGCAGTTTACTGAAAGCAGTTTTTGTGGTTTGCCTGTCATGTCTGGCATTTGATTAAGAATCACTTGGCATTCTTAATAATAATATTGCAATACATTTTAGTAATGGGTGTTGCTAAAATATGTGCATTGGCAACTCTCACTGGTACCTACTTTATTCTCATCTCCCTGAAATAAAGTGTTTTATTTATTTGCAACACCTGGAGAGCTGTGAGAAGGATATTGTAAAAGTCCATCTGGACAAGCAAGCCCTGGTAACATAAATTATAGTGCTCAAAGGCCATATGCACAAAGTAAAAGTGGAGGAGCTTTTGGGTATCTGACCATATATTTTCTAAAGTTGCCTGCCTTGAAACAATAATGTTGCCAGGTTGGTTATAAATGATATGTGGTTCAGAAATATAGTTCTGGAAATTTTTCTTTTGTTGTTTCACTCAAACATTTTTTTTTTTTTTTTTCCTACAGATGCTTTGAGTCTGCTGTTAACAAAAGATAAGCACTGACTCTTGAATTTTTGTTGATGACTTTAGGTGGGTGGAAATTTACCTACACCATAAACATTCAGATAACATCTTGTTGGCCTCTTGATCCTTATGTTGGAAGGTCAGATCCATGCTGATGTGCTGAATGGCAGGTTTTGGTGCTGGCAGTGTATTCCTCTGCCTCTCTTCCTTGGCTTCTCATTCCTCAAGGTCTTCTCATTTCCTGCTTATCTGTCAGCAGAAACAACTCTGGTGTTTGCTCCTCAACTCAATGATAATGCTTTTTTTCCCTGAGATTTCTGGTTTGAATTCAAATTAACTAGTTGGGTTTTATCCCCTAAGTTCACATGGTTCCATCAAACCACTTTTTTATTACATTTTTGCCTGGATTTTAGGATTTTGGCTGGGATTTGAGGGTGCTCTCTGGGTAATACTGGCAAATCTTTCTTATAAAGTGTTTTTTTTTTTTTCAATCCATTTCTGCTCCTGTCTTTCCCTGTTTTCCAGCTGGCAAACTTTCTAAATCCTGGGTGAATACTGAAGGCAGGCAGGATGATTGTGTTTACGTGATTTTTCAAACATGGAACAATCTCAGAAATTACATTGTCAAGCTCCCCGCTCCTGTGTAGGAAGTTGCACTTCCATAAAGGTCTGTGAGGAGAAATCAGTAAAAGAAATGGAGGGTACTTCAAAACAGTCAAAGCTTTATCAATATTTAAGTCCAAATAGCAACAGCAGTAATTATCCATGTACCCAGCACAGCAGTTGAAAGCATGGTAACCTCGGGAATTATAAACTCTAGAAGAATGAAATTGGCAAGGAAACCTACTGTCAGAAGGAAAATAGACTCTTTGAATGCCAAAAAAAAAAAATAAAATATCCTATATGAACCCTGAGATATTCTTAAGTTTGTGCTTTTAACTACAGCTGTATCTTCCTGCTACACAGAAGAGAGGATATTTTCTTTTTCCTCTGGAAGAAAAAAATACTTCAAAAACATCTCCCGCATGAGCTTTTTAATTTTATAATCTGCCTAAGAATATCTTGCTTCCTGCTGTAATTTTTCAGCTGATTAGAAGCTAAACCATGTGTTCTTACCAGCATCCAGGATTTGTATTAATGGAAATAGCAGCAGATCCTTCTTGTAAGGAAGGAACACAGAGGTGCAGAAATATTTTTGGGATCATTTAACTGCTTTAAGAGTCAGGTAGATAAAACAGGCAGCCAAGGCCAACCACCACCAAAGTACCAGAGCCCATAAAAAGCCACATCAACACACTGAGTTTCTTTAACTACATAACATCCCAAATTTCTGCACCAGAAGTAACATTGTCTTCATGTTTCTGTCCCCCAGACGGTTTCATCTCCAGTTCTCCATTCTTGTCACTGCTCGACAGGATGTTGGGTGTAGATCTGCTGCTCTGGGTATGTTTAAATAAGAATGTGCCTACACTTCGCTTTGAGAATATTTCAGACTTCCTGAAGAAACTGTAAGTTCATTTTTCCTTTGTGTGCTTTTCTCTTGCACTGTTCATTTTGCAGTTGCCCATTCTTTGGTGTACTTTGTGTCAAGGCTGTTGTGTTTCCTTCACTTCCTTCAGCACCTACATCTTAACAAGTAATGGTGTTAGGAATCTGGAGCAGCTTGGTTTCTTACACTCCGTGTTTCAGAGGTCTTTTGAGCCAAATGTTTGCTGAAAGCTGAGTAGTGTTTTTAGGAGCTGTATTCATGAGTCACTGTCCTAAACTAAGGACATTGTACATTACCTGGACAGTAATTCCTCCTTTTGTTCTACTTTGTGTATCACCCAGGGTCCCATCTGTGTGTCTTTTACTCAACAGCACACTCAGAATCTTAGGTCACTGTTGAACATTCAAATAGATCATCACTAAAAAAAGCAGATAAATGATTTGTGAAATGTATCACTTGCAAGAACCTAATTTAAGGTTTGCTGAATTTAACAAAAGATTTAGATGGTAATTCTGGTTAGTTAGACCTTTTCTTTTTACATCACCAACTGCTTGGTTAGATTTCTAAGGGCTTTAACAGAAAATAGAAGACTTTTTTACTACCACAAGGTTTGATGCCATTAAAGGGGTAAGGTTCTATGGTTCCCATGCTATGCTGACTGCACAAATTTTCACTCAGCAAATTGGCAGAGATTTCTTTACCTTTTTCACTTCCCCTCTCCCTGTCCCAATTGAGTGAGCTCTGCAGTCACTGCATTTGCAGGTGTATCCAGTCCAATAGAATGTGAATACTGTATTGCTGAGGGCATTCAGTGTGCAATCACATTGCCCTGGCTTGGCACTCTCAGCCATGGCAGTGCTGATTTCAGTGCCAGCCAGCAGCCTAAATATTTGCTCTGCTTTTCTGAAGGGTTCTGCAGTCCAGACTGAGCTTGGTTTTTTTTTCCCTGCAGCTATACTGCTCTGAGCTACTCAGCTGAAGGCTGAGGCAGGTGAACCTAGCCAGGCTTTGGTCTCAGCAGAGATTGCAGTTGAGGCAAGACAGAGCTTCAACTTACAAAATTATGTTTGTGAATCTGCAGTTGTGTCACTTCACCACTATCAGGATGAAGTCCAAATCCAGTTCCTTCCTTAGTTCACTGTAGTCCAACTGCAGCAATCTCTAAACACTCACATTACTTAGAAAATTATGTAAAAAAATTCTCATTGTCCTTTGGGAGCCTTTTCCACTCATTTTCTAATACTGCTTTCGAAAGTTCTTTTTGGTGGTCCTAGGACAATGGTAATAAGCAAGATGACATTTATCATCTTGATTTTTCCTTGGGTGTACTCCTGTTTGTTTCTTCACTGCAATCCCTTAAAACTCCCACCCTGCTCTGCTCCTTTCTGCAAAACCAGGGGAAGTGTCAGTGTGAGTGCCCAGCCTCAGAGCACAGCACAGAACACAAGGTGTTTGCCATCAGCAAAGCAGGGAAAGAGCAGAGATGGTCACATTTGTGAACACTTTGCCAAAAAGAGAAAGAGGAGAGGAGGAGATGTTGAAAAAATACAAATCTTCAGTCTTTTTGTTAGCTTCTGGGTATGTCTGAAGTAATCAGAAGGAAATGAAATTTCAAGTTGGCAGTTTTCCCTTTAAAATGCTCTGTGCATTAGTGCTGAATGTGAATAGCATTATCTTGTTTCTATTCTTTATTTTTTTTCTTTTAAAAGAGAAATATCTATTAATAGATCTCTGTAACAACAATTGCTTACCGGTTTATGCTTATGGCTTATCACAAAACTGTTCAGGAGGACTTGTGGTAAAAACTGTGAAGTTTATATAATTGCAACCAAAGGCAAAGCTTTGCTTCAGGGTCTGCTACACTATCAAACTCTGCAAGAGCTGAAAATAATGATGTAATTCCAATGACTGCTTCTAAGGGGCTGCGTGAGCTTATTTGACCCAACAAGACACTCTCTTTGGCAAGCAGAATACCTTTGATTCAGAGCTCCTTCTGATTAAAACAGAGCTTTCACTGGTCTGTATTGTAATTATCTTTTGATCTTAGTCATGTATTTTCAGTGGGATATGATAATTACATTAAAATTAAATATTTTACCTCCTTTTTTTTTTGTGTGTGAGTGTTATCTGCAGTTATATTTGTGCAAGTGTTTCAGTGTAATATCATGGAAAATTACCACAGTGACAGAACTGCAAACATCCCATATTATTACCTCATGCCATGGGATTTCAAGTAAACTAGAACTCTTTACAGTCTAGGAGAACTGCCAGTCCCCCTGAAATTACCATTTTAATTGAATTGATCATAAATACTTTGCTCTGGCTGTAATACTAGACTGAACAGATTAAATCTATTTAGCCATAGTTTGGGGAAAGGGTGACTTTTCAGCCAGTTTTTTAATAATTGAAAGGTTACTAATTTTTATGACTGGAACTTGATGCAAGGAAATATGATGTCAAATTGTAATATTAGAAATACTACTTTTGTTCAAATATGTAGAGGCAGTCAGTAAATATATATTTATCTTTCTCACTTTTATAATTGTTACCTTATTCCAAAATTATTATGCTATTTTAAATCTACCAATTTGGAATTTTTATTAGTAATATTGAGGAAGATACAAATGGCTGATGCACCCACACACAAACTTATTTTTAAAGGAATATGCCATGCCTTAAAATAGCAAGTGTCTTCTGGCCTCAAAAATATTTCCAGAGCCAATTTTCTTTTTTTTTTTTTTTTCTCTCTGTATTCTTTTGTCTTAAAATTGCCAGCAGCCTAAACATTATGTTAGACCTTTCTGTCCTGCTGGCAAGCCCCTCTCCTTTCACTGTGCTCTTTTCTGCCTGTGGTCTCTGTCAGCTCCAGCACACTGGAGAGCCCAGGCTGCTCCCTTCAATCCAATTAACCCCACACCATTGCAGCCATGGTTGGTGTCACACTTGCAACTTTTTATTCTTTCGTTATTTAAATGAGCAACTTGATTCCAGCATCTCCCTCATATTGGTTGTCTCAGATAATTGGTAATTAGAACAACCTGCTTTCAAATCTTTTCCCTTTTGAGGCTGACCTATTGCAGGAAGGTAAAGAATTTCTGTACTTTTTACCTGCCATTTTAATAAATTTAATCTAATAGTCTTTTGCCTGGCTGGAAAGACAGCCAAAATTGAATTGCAGAATATGATTCGAATATCTCTTTTCAGCATCCTTCTAGGTACAAACCTACTAGAAGCTTAAGCAATTGTAAACAGGGACAAAATAATGCTTTGCTACCTCAACAGCTTTCTTAGGCAGGTTGATTTTGCAGGTATGCCTGCAAACAGAAGATGCAGTGATTTGAGCTAGTTCCAGGCTCCTTTAAATGGCAAACTTGTACTGTGTGCCTTTTCTTTCAGGTGAAAAGAGTTGTGATGGAAAATACAGCTCTTCAAAGATTTCTAGTATTGACAGAGGTGTTTGAGAGGAATAAAGCATGCACAAATTATCTGGGTTCTTCAGATTCTAGTACTGTGCTCCCCTTTCTAAATTTCCTTTCTTCCTTTTGAAATACGATGCAAGTCAACAATTCTTCACTGGCATTGAAGCTCAGACCATAACCTGGACTGTGGGCATCATAATTGTGATTGATCTTGTGCTGCAGCCAGCTCTCTAGCCAGACTGGAATTCAGACACACAAAGAGTAAATACAACCCTCTTTACTCAACAAAAGCTAGTGCAGAGATCTGGGAAGGAGAGGAGAGTGTCAGAAATGCCAATCCCAGTGCTCCTCAGACATTTCTTCTGCTATTCTGTATTACCAGCAAGAGGTTTCAGGACTGTGTGGTGGCATGGATGCACATGAAGGAAATTCTCCTTCTGGGAAACAATCCTTCTGGGTGCTCAGCTGTCAAAATAGATTGCCATCAAGGCTTCAAGAAGTAATTAAATATCATGTCTGAAATGAGCAGATTGGATCAGAGAGGGTTAAGTGTATCTTCCAAAAAGTTATGCAGTATCTGGAAAAAAAAATATTGGGTGAGTTCCCTCTGATTGCTAATTGCATACTGTATTAAGACATCATTTTCTTTCCTTTCTCATTTGTTCTATGCCTCAAGGTAAAAGATGGAACACAGGATTATGACAAATTCTCCTCTGGGATCTGTGTAGTGGGGTTTATCTTTGATCTTTCTTTTCTCCTGCCCTTGGAGACCAAATGCATTTTTGCACATGGCAAATGCACAGAACTGTAGAGCTCAGAACTACTGTGCTGATCAGAGAGAATTTCCCTGAAAGGTCTGTGCTCTGCATTATTGAAACATTAAAAAGTGTAGTGCAAGCTGTTTGGGGCTTGAATTGGATGTGGCTTTGTGTCCTGCCCTGGAAGCTGTGGTGTGGCATGGGATGAAGGGTCAGATGGCCCTGAGTTGGGATGTGTCTTGTGCTGAGTCATGAGACTGTTAGATTTTTTTTTTTCCCGTTTATTTTGTATTTGCTTCTATGAATTGATGGTTAATATGGGAGTTCCCTGTAATTTTTGTGAGCTGTGCTCTCCTGATAACAGTTACGTGTGCTAAAGGATTAAGGCTATAGTGGGCATATATTTCAAATAGATTTATATTAGAGAAGCCAATCCTGTCAATCAAGTAGTTGATAGCTAAAACTGGATGTTGAGGACCTCAGCTTACAGACCTGGGGTCTCCCTAAAGCTAAGTCTGTATCAGTCTGTGCTGGGTCAACAGCACAAAAAAGCAGCACTGAGCTGTGTGCAGTGGAGATAAAATGGAAATAGGGCTTTTCTGCAGTGCCATTAATTTACTGCCACTGCTGTGTGCTGGGTGTCTTGGAGCTGCTAAATTTAGCATGTTTTGTGCAAGGTGTGTCACACCCTTAGAGAGCTCTGCCATGGTGGAAGAGCTTGGCAGGATGGTGCTGGGAGAAATACAGAAATAGGAGTGGGAAATGTGGGAGGTAACTGGAGATGGACATCGTCCATGGGTGGTCATCAACAACACAGGGCTTGCTCCACCACAAAACGACCTGAACTTGTACTCATTGTTTGTCTTAAAGGCTTCTTGCACAATTGATTGAGTAAGGGTATATGTGGGAAAGACAGGACATCACTTTCAGTTGAAAACTTGTTCTGTGGGATTTTCCTCATTTCCCCGAGTCAGTGTAATTCCTTTTTTTTTTATTTTTTGCCTAGACTAAAGGAAGGAAAAGACGACCTGAGGTTTTTAATAGATTTTCATTAAATGTATTACAGCTAAGCAATGAGATCTTGTATTCACTGAAACTTGTGGTTGCTATCATGATGGAAATAAGCTCTATAGCATCATTTGTAATAGCCAGCAAATAGATGGTATTTTATGTTTTTTCAGTTTGCTTCTGAAGAAGGCTCAGTATTGAACAGGCTTTGTTGTAGAGAAAGCAACTACTGATGCCTCTTCTGGTCGATTTCTTTTCCATTTTTCATCTTTTTCTCTCCAAAACTTACTTATTTTTTGCTCTTCTGTTGCCTTCATTTGGAGGCTTGGAGTGGTAGTGTGTTTTTCCAAGAGGAATGGCTCTTACAGTCGTGAATATCACCTTTCAATATAGTTCAGATAGGCCCTCAAATGTAAACATTTTTTCTTACAGGAGAGTGGAAAATGCAAGTTGTTTAAAATAGCCTGTATTTCGTCTAAAAAAAAAGAACCTGAACACATGAGCTATTCTGCCTTTCCTCCCAAATCCCCAAAATCATATATTAAAAAAACTTCTTAGGCCAAACAGGTTCATAGGGATACATTTGCTTTCCAAAGCACATGTCACTCCCTGATCCAATTATTACTGCATTTTTCAGAGGAAAAATTAATTAGCAGTTTGTCACTGTCCTTCTGACTCCTGGAGTTCCAGTAATGAATTCATTTTTATAGAACTGAGCTTATTACATGCAATAGACAAGTCTGGACAAAACAACTTAACTTGGTGCAGCTTCTAAAATCTTACTGCTGTTATCAGCATCCTCACTGTGACTGCAGGGCTGACAGATTTTTGGACTTAGAACAGGATGCATAATAAACCTTATTATTTGGAAAAAGGTCTTACATTTTTCACCCACCTCCAGCAATTATCATACTACCAATAAACATGATGGGCATATTTCTGGTTAAGAAGAAATTAACAATGAGAAGTCCACACTTGAAGGACACGTAGTATTAAAATTTAATTTTCAAATCTGACAGCTTAGT
Organism: Poecile atricapillus; assembly: GCF_030490865.1. NCBI lineage: Eukaryota > Metazoa > Chordata > Aves > Passeriformes > Paridae > Poecile > Poecile atricapillus. The sequence goes on from NC_081256.1 coordinate 21,261,442, forward strand.
TCTGCAGAGCATTCAGCTCTTCATATATTAAGAGAAGTACCACAAGATTTTTTTTTTTTCCTCTGTGGTTATACAATAACCTCATGTATGGGTTTAGCAGTGCTTTCTCTAGCTAAATAATTGAGATTTTTCTGCTTTTCAAGTATGTATCAGTATCTGATATTTTCAAAAATAGGTCAAAAAACATACTATTTGTCCAGTACTTTCATTTTCCAGTCCTTTTCTTGCCTCTGCAGCAAAGCTAAAAGTTCCACATCTGCAGACTTCTGCCCTCATCCAACCCTCTTTACCTTTGAAGAGGTTCTCACCTCTTCAAAACATTATGTTTCTCAGGACATGAGGGCTTTTGGACAGCCCATGACGTGTGAGAGCCATCAGTAGCTGCTTGTCTTACCCTGCATATTGCAACAGTGTGGACACAGTGCAGACAGATTTCATCTGAGCCGCAGCATGAGCAAACCTCTGAGCAGGAGAAATTAAGGGCAGAAGACCAACAAATCTCAAGCAATAATCAAATGTTCTTCTCCAGCCTCCCATCACTGGTAGTTCCCTGTTCAAATTCCTCCCACCACAGCTTTCTAATATCCTCAAACACCTTTGGGAATTGAATGGCTTTGATGTTCAGATGGGAACGGAATCCTTTGTAGAAACGATACACAGAGAATAATTTATACAAGGCGTTTTATTTCCTGGTTTTGTGACTTTGACCTTGTTTTTCTGGGTATTCAGTCATAGTTAAGAGTTTTCTCTTTCCAGACTGTCGATGGTTATTTGCAAAGTGTTGAAGTTTGGTAAATTGTGTGTAAATATTTACAAAAGGAAAGACAAAAGTGTGACAGCATGAGAATGATTTTGCCACAAAGGTAAGAACTGTTTCTCACACATCTGTGCAACTTCTAGTAGAAAGTATCACTTGAAAATCAAGGAATTCCTCAGAAAACCTTGGGGGAAATTATTCTGATTAGTCATCTTAATATCAGATATAGACTGCTTTGGTCATTTTATACCAGGGATGCAGGTCCCATTGTACTGCCTATTAAAAATCCACATTTGCCAAGGTTTCTAATTCAACTTCTGAATGGGTGTTGTGCTTAAAAAGGCCTTTTTCCAAAGAATATTCACTTGGACTTCTCTGAGGAGTCTGTGTTCTGCTTTTGGCCATGCTGAGCCCTGACCCTGATCCACTGATCCACTGTCCAGGAACTGGACATTTTCTTTAAAGAATTCTCTTTAGTCTTTGCTAGCATAGGGTATGTGCTGCATAAAACTATTGCAAAATGTTTGTAGCCCCACAAAACATCCAGACACATTCAGTGCATGCAAATAAATGTAAAACAGAGCAAGAAAATAAAAATAATAACCACTTTAACTTTGGTTAAATGTTTAGAGTCTAGATACAGTATTTTGTTAAGTGCTTATATGAAATAGTATTTTTATTGCTCCATGCAATAATCCAGGACAGCAATATGTAAGTTTTGTCAGTTGCTGAGTGAAAAATAGAAATTCACCATAGAAGAATGAAGACAACTATACATTATTCTTTCTTTCATTTTATTAATTGTATTCATCAATATAAGTTACCTGCCTGATGTATTATCTTGCCTGATGCAATTAGCAGCATGAATTTAGAATAGTAAATAGATCTGTGGGTTACAAATTGATTCAATATGGGCATATCTAAGAAAACCCACTCTGTTATGCCTCATTTAATACAATATATTTTGTACTTTCTGTTCAACATGAACGCAGAGCTCACTTACCTGGCACACAGCATTTCATTTTCACGTCACTTTGGCAGAACATGGATGTGTTTCAGCCAAAGCAGGACAACAGATGGTTGTGGAGGTGTGGGATTGCAGTTTTCTCCATGGTAATACTTTGAACTTTTACTGCCCTTGTACTTTCTCAGTGCTAAATATAGTGGCACCCACATGTGATTTAGTGACTTAAAGGTAATTGTGTGCCTTTTGTTCCTGTGCTCACAGGATCTGCATCTCCCAGGATCTGCTGCTGCTGATCCAGAAGGGCAGAAGTCTGCCTGCAAACATCACTGCTGGCTGTGTGCAGGGGTCTCAGGTGCTCCACACCTCCAAAAATCACCCTGGACCCTACCTTCAGACAATTGAGATCCTGTCCTGGAAGCGCACACACACACACACACACACACACACATGAGGATCTTGCTCTCACACCCTGGAGGTTGAGTCCACACAGTTAATCTCGGAAAGTGCAGATACAAATATGTACTGATGTACTCATGTCTGGAATTTATTAAGTATTTTTATTAGAATTATTAATTGTTAGAAATCACCTTTTTTGCATAAAAAATTATCATTGGTTTCTAGTTTCTTGACATCATTGTGCTGCTCTTGTGCATGAGAGCTTTGCACACAACAGTTCCTGGGGAAGGATAAAGGAAACCTTAAAATCTCTTTTTGCTGTTACTTTAACAAGCTTGTCAGAAACTCCTTGCACCATAAAATCTATTTGTCCATGTCCTGACACCTTCTAGGGATTCTTTTTTCAGCATCTTGTCCTGAAACTAGATTTCCAGCTCAACTACTTTAAGCTAAATTATTTTGGAGATGCTGATAAAATATAGAGAAGGGATATCCTCAAACTCACAGTTAGGAATTAGTATCTTTCATGTTTTGTTTCTGTGACATTGTTAAAATTCTCTAAGATTCTTTGGGCCGTGACCTGTCACAGTATTTCTGCTTTAATAGGTGGCTTGAACTCAAAGCCTTTCCACCACCCAAGCTTGGTGGGGAAAATATTACTTTTACTATTTACAGTAGTAACCAGTTTTCAATTTTCACATCCTCCTGTGACATTTTTCACTCATTTTCTTACTGGACTTTTTACTCCAGTGGTGGCAATATTCCTAATAATTACAATTTAAACAAAATATAGATAGTTTTCTACTACTTTTCTTCGTGCTTTGACTTCTAATTCTTGCAAAATAATTTCTGTTTTCTGGCTTTGTTTTCTACTGAGGAATGCAGAGCTGGATTATCAGCTCTGTGAGAATGTGCTCTGATGTGCTGCCATATATATATATAATATATATATATGTATATATAACATTGTGTAACGTGCTTTGGACAGAAGTCTTTTCAAATTCATTCTTTAATCTTAAAGCAGGTTTTAATGTGTATTTTGTGTGTCTGTAAGGCAAACTTAGAGACAGCTTGGAAGTGCCAAATTTGCAGTAGGAAAGGACTCTTGTGCTGTCTCTCTTGTAGAGACAGGAACTGATACAAATATCACCTCCCACCGATGACACTTCCACATCTCCAGTGTAATCCTTAGTGTTTGCTTTTCCATACCTCATGCTTTTATTTGTCTTTTATGCTTGATAGGAATTTACATTAGCTATACATTCACTCCTCATTTATTATTTTTACAGGGATGTTTGGGTTTGGGGTTTTTGTCAGGAAGAACTTGGCTAACTGAACTTTTTGGTTTTGAAATAAGAAATAGCTCACTAGGATGATCACATGTATGTAATATAAAACTTTTCTGAAAAAAACTGGGAAGGCTGACATGAAAAAAGTAAACTTTCTCAATGATAACTTAGGTAGTGGCTACTAATCATTTTTTGGAGTGGTGTTAGAGTCAAAGCAAATTATCATAACTGTGGAGGACAGATAGCAGTAACAGTGACTCTTGTTTACATGTTGGAATCTGGCATTCCACACATCAAATTATATCTAACCCCCTTCAGCACCTGTCAAAAGTAATATTCATCACTCTTCCATAAAGGCCTAAAGTGACTTAATCAGCTGAAGTTTCTCTCCATTTTAGCTGCCTGCTCCTATTTGAGGTAAGGAGAGCCTGTCTGGCTGCACAGAGGCATTGTATGTCTTCGTTAAATAGATACACAACCTTTCTGTTCACTGCCTCTCCTTTTACACCCCATCCTCTTCCTGCTCCCTCCTGACTCTCGATAAATAAAACAAGCTCAGACCAGACAAAGCTGATAAGCTACAGCCAGGCAGAGAGGGATGGAAGCTGTCTTTGGAGTCATGAACTGGGCTTCCACTGATGTGACAGCACTGAAGGCAGTCAGACAGAGGAAGAGATCAAATACAGAGCTTTGAGTCCTCTTGCTTCCCAAATGCACCAGACAAAAATGCTGCTATGTTACCTGGACTAAAAGACAAGTCAACAATGAAGTAATAAGGAGAGGAGGGACTGATGGACATTGCAGTAGCTCATCTTACATGTATATTTAATGCTGTTGGAAAGTGTGGATGGGAACTAATGAATTGCAGGCGTGTGTGTGTGGAGTGCCCAGTAAAAGGAACTGCTTAAATTATGCAGGACATGTCATCCCATTGCCAAATATTTAACACCATTCCTACACAAAAGAGACAGCTCAGGGGATCCTTATTTAAACATTGGTGATCAAATCCTTCTCTTATCATGGCAAACTCTTTTGCATAATTTGTGCCTGCCACATCTAGAGCTCACACACAAACTGATTCACAAAGAGGTGGCCCGGTGTTGGTTGACAAAACTTAGTGCTTCAGTGACAATTTGTGCTGTTCCATAACTGTGTCAGTTAAATTAAGCCTGTCTGGATCCCCATTTGCTGATTATAATTGTTGTCTGTGTCTGTATATTTTAGTGACTTATGATCATTTGCTGTCCTGGGATTGAGAAAGAATGTCTTTACCTCAAAAAATTGTCCATTCTAACTCAAAATGAAAAATGTTGGAAATGCAAATATTTTCCACAAATTGAAAGTCACCCTGAGCTCTCCATATCTCTTCTGAAAGTAATGCTTTCAGCAGAAGCTGGCTGATCTGCCTAATGGGTACAAATTGTTCCTGCTTGAAATGAATTTTATTCAAAATTCAGTATCTTTCAAAATTTATGGTTACCAGTCTGTGGGGGTTTCTTTGCTTCTGAAAAATGCACAAAGAGAACCAGTGCAATGTGTCCTCATAAGAGTTACTACATTATCTTATCATGGATTCATGGAATAGTTTGGGTTGACAGGGACCTTAAAGATCATATAGTTCCAGCACCCTGCCATGGGCAGGGATAACTTCCTCTATCCCAGCTTGCTCCAAGCTCAGTCCAACCTGGCCTTGGACACTTCCAGGGATGGGGCAGCCACAGCTTCTCTGGGCATCCCACAGTGAGACATTTCTTCCTCCTATCCCATCTAGCCCTGCCCTCTGGCAGTTTAAAGCTATTCCCCTTGTCCCTTCTCTCCATAGCCTTGCCCAAAGTTCCTCTCCAGCTCTCCTGGAGCTCCTTTAGGTACTGGAAGGTGATACAAGCTCTCCACAGAGCCTTCTCCTCTCCAGGCTGAACAGCCCCAACTCTCCCAACCTGTCTCCATGGCAGAGGTGCTCCAGCCCTCTGAACATCTCTGTGGCCTCCTCTGGACTCTCTCTGATGGGTCCATATCCTTCTTATGTTGGGGATCCCAGCACTGGACTCCCAGTGGGGCCTCTCAAGAGCAAAACTGAGAGGGAGAATCACTTTCCTCAACCTGCTGGTGGCATTTCTTATGGTGCATCCCAGGACAGGCTTGGCTTTCTGGGCTGTGAACACACCTTGCTGGTCGTGTTGAGCTTCTTGTCAATCAACACCCCCAAATTCTCCTCGGGGCTGCTCTCTGTCATTCTCCACCCAGCTTGTACTTATGTTTGTTAGTTCTTAGTTCTCCCTTATCTTGGTCCCACTTTGATTTCCTAAGAGGTTGTACTGTGCTGACCTCTCTCTGTTTCTCCCAACTGAGTGCATTTGGGTGCTGATAACTTAATGAGCATGGGAAAAAAAAAAAAGGAAGATCAGCAGTGGAAACCTTAGGCAGCCAGTAGCTTTGATAGTAGCAGATGAAGTTTCAATGGGAATTACAAATGAGGAGATAGAGCAGAATTTGTAATAAAGAAGCATGATGCCACGCAAGTGACTGAAATTCCACCTACACATTTCAAACTTATTTCCTCAGTGCTTAAAATTCCTAAATTTTAATGCTGACCTTTAGTATTCAGGAACATTAGGAAAAGGAAGATGTGCCTTGCTATATTGTTAAAACACAAAATTTAAAAAAGAGTTTGAGAGTATGATTAGGAACTAATTAGTATCCCCCATAAAGTCTACTGTTGTTTGATATATGATAACCCATAAGATTGGATTCCAAATTTAAACCATTACAAAACTTTAATGTGCTGTTATACCATTTTGTTAAAACCTGGAATAGAAATAACTGAGATTACAATGTGAATTTATAGGTAAAGAGTCTTGGAGTAGTTTCATGTGTCTCAAAGATTTTTAAACTTATAAGGTCTAGAGAGGAAATACGTAGCAGAGACAAAAAAAGCAACCCAAAGTCCAAAAACATTACTGGAGGCAAATCTGCCTCTGAAGTAGTAAAATCCAAATTCTCACATCTGACTGTTTTGATAGAGAGTTTCTGGTTACTGTAAAAGGTCTCAGTGCACTTCATGTTGGTTGGGGATACAGAGCAGTATAGAGAGCACATTGCTGTGTATCTTACTGAGCATTACTATGTTTAGAAAATATATGCTATTAAGATAAATACACCTCATTCTTCATAGCTGTTTTTCCTTGTTCTCATAATTTTCCAATCTTTGCTTGGTCTTCTATTTTCTTCATTTTCATTCTGTTCATTTTGACACCTGTACTCTTGCTTTACCATAATTCTGCACTTAGTTCATTTCATGTTTGATAAAGAAAAAATCAAGCTTGTTAAGTCTCTTTTGCCAATACATTGCCTCTAATTTGCTTCAGAAGCAGTGACTGCTGCTGTTTCCTCCAGAACCTTCTTCTTTTATCCATCTCCTTTGCCATCCTTCCAGCCCTGCATGTTAAGGCTGGTGCTTGCACAAAAGCCCAGTATGTTTGGCACCTTGGCACCTTGACTCTTGGGGCCTTGGTGATGAAGCATCAAATAATCAATTTACTGAACTGCCAGCTGTGTAAAGATCTGAAAAACTGTGGTTTGAGGAGTAGCCTTTCCTGCCATTACACATTTGAGTTTAATTTGATATTTATCCAAATTCCAGCTGTAAGGCACCATCTATGGCAAAGCTCCATGGAAAGCAAGCCAGGTAAATGAGAGAAGCTGTCTGAGATCCAGCAGAAGGGCTTTGAAACCAAGAAATGTGCTTTCCCAAGGACTTTTTCTTGTCCTGCATTCAGTTAAAATTTTGATCCAGTCAAACAGGACTAATTTGGATCTGCAGCTTGCAATGACAATACAGCACCAGTGCCTGTCCTCCAGTGGCAAAAACAGAGATAAATCTCCCAGTGATTTGCACATTATTTCTTAATCTAACCTGAAGTACAACCAGTGATCTCTGGAATACTTTATCATTCTTTTGTCAGGGACAGAAAGTATTACAGGATGAAGCCAGAGCTCCAACTGTGCAATAAAATAGCTTTGACTTACTGGTAATGAAAGCAAAATTAAATCTATTCTATCTAGTGGGTGTGAAATTAAGTCATTTGGTGTGACTCTATTGCATTTTCTAGACAGCATAACAACAAACCTTGTTGAGAGGGACTATGAAGATAGAAATGATCAATAGATGGTTTCTTGAAGCCAAATAAACTAGATTTCTATGTGAACAATGAGAAGCACGTCACAATACCAACTTAAGTATAGCTTTTATTGGTCCTTGGCTTGAAGTTAAACTGTTAATTAATATAATGTGGTGTTGATAGAGGCTTGAAGAGTAGAGGTGAATAGAGTGTTCTCACTTTAATCACCACACATTTTCCTTCTGCTCTTACCTTTAACAGTGAACTTTAAATATTTCCTAGCACCCTTTCACTTTTTTTGTTTAAATATTTGTGTGTGTAATTAGATAAAATAATTTCAGCAGCTCTAGGTTGGCTACTTAATTTATGTTGCAAATGAATCAGGGTGAGATTGAGCTCACCTGAAACTAACAAAAAGCCAGATTGTAACAAATCTCTTCATTTAAATAGAGATTAAGCCATACTGAGATATGAATATAAGGATGTTTCAAGTCTATTTTCCTCCTAAAATTTTTCTATATCTATACCTTGTTTCAGTAGCAAATGACATATTAAGAACAGGCAGCATACTGTCTTCATACCAGTTTTTCTTGTAAACTCAGGAAAAGGCAATGTCAAATAGGAGAAAAATCTTTAAGAGAGCCTTGACCAGGGTGTAAATTAACCCATATATAAATAAAAACTTCTGGCAATGAGCTGCTGGGTTGCCTACCTACAAGCTGATATTCCTATCAGAAAGGGAGCTGATAAAGTATTTATATTTGCAGAACTCTTGCAGGGCCAAACAGGGCTTTGCTCAAATGGTATGTGAACTTCTTCCTCTCTGTTATCAGCTCTCCATTTGATAAAATTATGTAGCTGGCTTTCAGAATCATTATGGGTGTGTTAAAATCTGTCTTATGTTCATTTATCTCCTGAATTCCTTCTGAGTTCTGAATTTTTAAGTTGCAGTGAGGTAATTTTCAAGCTTTCCCTCTCCTTTGCAGAATGTAGAAATACTTTTTCTTGAATGGAAGTTGAGATTCTCTACTGTGAATCTACTCAGCAGATAAACCCTTAAAGGAAATAATAGTATTAATGAGCTGGTGATGAAGATTTCAGCTCTTTGCAGCTTTTCTTACCCCACAAAATCAACTCCTTTTTAGATTCAGTTGAGGATCAGTTTGCATGTGGATTTACACACAAGGTAAATTTAGGATTTTCTCATTACCTATCCTTGGAGGAATGAAGTACTTGTGGGGAAAAACCCAAAGCAAATATATGTACCTAGAAAGACTTATTTCCTGTATTCTCTTCCTTCTGCCATCAGACACTGCCATAATCAATTATGAGAAATACAAATAGCCTCAGGACTGAAGTGCATTGATAATTTAAAGGGGAGATTTGTGAGTGGTACTCCTTCTGTCCTTACCTGGTGTCTCTGGTGAGGCAGACATGTGCTCTGGATCTTCACCTGTCTTGCTTTCAGTGCTGAGGGCTGTAGGTTTACCCACAGATGCTCATCTGCAACAGACCATCAACAGCTCCCCTGAAAATGTAACGCAACCCAAAGGATTTATAAGAGGGAACAGGAAAATCCCTCATTTTTCTCAAAATTACATATTTCTTCATGTCTGACAAATGCTCTGCTGTCCTCCCAAATGCAGTAGTATTCTCAAACAAGATATTGGTACTTGCTTTAATAGAGCAGTCTTCTGTGTAAGTGCAGGGAAATTATCTGCACTTGAAGAGAAGCTGAAAGCCATTAGAGCAAGGAAGATTGGTCATCACTGTGCCCCAACAACCCTGTTTGAAGAAAAAGTGCATATGGACTGGTATCCAAGGGATATTTTTGGAGTGTTCTGACAGTCAGACATGACTCAAATTATTTTCTGCACAGGTATTTCTACCATTTGGACCAATAAGCATCTATCCCTCAACCTGTCATATTCAGTTTTGATATTATATATTATTGCTGACATGCCTGGGAGTATGAGCAGCAGAAGTATTACATTCTATTTAATTATGTGCATACATACATATTGCACATTTCACCCCAAACCTGGGCATGTATCAGCCATCAGGAAAGGCAAGAATATCTGTTTATCAAAGACAGTGCTGAGGAAAAAGTGCCTGTTAAGCTCAATGAATCACTGACTTTAAAGAGTGCTGTGGCTGTGCTTTTCTTTAAACTTGGGTATTTTTTAATCATGGATGTATTACTTCATTTTGCAGGCAGTCTGAATTACTTTGACTTTCTGAAAAGTGCTTAATGCAGAGAGATTTTTGGGACCTGTGACCATAACTTGCAATCACTTTTTTGCCAGAAAGATGACAGAAATCTGAAATATTGTGCTGAATTTCTTTTGAGCACGTATTGCTCATTTAGCTAATAAACCAATTATTTTGTAGTTAGGAATCAACCCCAAAACCTCCAACTCCTAAGGTGCTGCTGCATGGAAGGGACAGGGGTGTTTGATGGCCTCAGTATTTCCATGTTACCAGGATGCTCTACCAGGGACACAGAGTGAAGGACTCCTGGATGTTTTGGGGCACGTTGCTAAGGAAACCTGTATTTCTGATGAAATGTGCTGGAAACACAGCTTTAGAGAGTTTGTCTCTCCACTGTCAGCACTGCCAAAAGGGGAGCAGAAGCCCTAAATATCTGTTTTAGAATCTTTACATATGTGTGTGTCTGGTACCCTCACACTTGTGAGGGTTTGTGCTCTTTTGTTGGCCAAGCCCACAGCTCACATCCTCACTGGACTTGTGTAAAATCTGTTCTGAGCTTACAAAGAGTAAAAACACACGTTGAATTTTGAGATAAAAATGTTTGTAGGGTTTATTTTGACCTTCCACTTAACTCCAGATTAAATAATGACAGAATGATCTGGATTGAAAGAGAACCTAAAGATCATTTCATTCCGACCCCCTTAGTGTGGACAGGGATGTCTTCCACTAGACCCCACTTCCAGGGATGAAGCATCCACAACTTCTCTGGGCAACCAGTTCCAGTGCCTCACCACCCTCAGTGTTTGCCTCAGACTCAAGTATTTGCCTCAGAGTTAATTTGTTGAGAATATTTCCCTCTGCTCTTGTTTTCTCACATTGAGAGTGTTGTTCACTGTGTGTGTGCAACATGAAGAACACTGTTGAAGCTCAATGAATTCCAGCACACTTTTCTATGTGAGGATTAGAAGTATAAAAAATCTACTAAAAGTTCTGTAAGGTCTCCAAAGATCATGAATGCATGTGAAAAATGGATGGCAAAATGCCTTCAATCACGCAGGACCTCATAGCACTTATCTTCATATTATGGCTGAAGTCTTGGGGTTGAAATTCTTCCTCCAGAGTTACAAGGTGCAGAAATAAGTCATGGCTAAAGTGTATGTGTGTAGCTGTAGAATTCTTTCTCTAAAGCAAAAACTGTTTTTTTGAGGCAGCATAACTTCAAATCATAGCAAAGACATTTTATTGTAGTACATCTGTGAGCAGGACGTTAAATGTTTGACATGTTTATTAAAAAACCCGAACATGGCACATTATCCATCTGCTGTGATTACTGTACAGGTAGGCAGCTGGGACTGTGAATGTAAAAATCTATGGGCTCCTGTGCAGCCCATCATTGCTGCTGCCAAAAGCCCTCAATAATACATCTTCATGGTGAGGCTTCTACTGTACTTCAAGGTGTTGTTAGCATTTCCCTCCTTCCTAATTAAAAGGAACCATTTGACATCTTGGCTGAACCCGTTTGGTGAAGTTACTTGTGTCTATCAAATTTGGTGTGTGTTTTGGAATATAAATTATTGTGAAGATTCATAGCTTGGGAGCTTATTTGTGCAGGGAAGCTGTACCTGACTTTCAGGAGTGGAATTTAGCTGACTGGTTCAACCAAGTATTTTCCTTTGGTGGGCTTCAAGATTGAGTTCTCCTAATTTCTAGAAATATTAAATTTCAGAATAAAAGTGCTCACTAGAAGTATTGGTAGCCTTGGCCTGCCCAGTGTTGATTCCAAAAAATGTGGATAAGAGCTGAATTCCAGCATTCACCCTGCCCTGTTTCCTGCTTTATTCTGTCATGCCAGATGTTTTTGGTTGGTTCACTGACTTCAGAATTTTTAGTAAAGCTCAACCCAGATCTGGAATTGTTCCATCTCAAAGGTTCTTTCTATAGTTTAGGTTTTGTTTGCATTAAGTACCGTGTTGTTATCCTCTTACTGTGCACTAAAACTGTTTGTTGAAGTAACAAACTAGCATTGCACAGACCCTTTGCAATTGTCTTAACACCATTGCATCCAAATGGTATTATTCAATATCAAAAATTCAAGGAAAAAACATCCAAAAATTCTCAGGTTTTATGTAGCTACAGCTACAGAAGTAAAAGGTAAAAGCTGTAAGAAGATTAATGAGATTACTTACTTAGTAGTCCAGAATGCAAAAAGTATTCCTCAGACTATCATCCATCATTTCTGTTGCCTCAGGCAAAGAGGATGCTTAAAGCTTACTTCTAATTTTACTGAGTGTATTCAGTTTCCTGTGTAGCTTAAGATCATTACTTGTTTCATTAATTCAAAATGACTAAATGTGACTAAAAAGGAAAAAATCAGAAAAAATTAAAACTTTGTTTTCAGCTATGGGATTGCATCTCATAGCAGTTGAACTGTCATTCAATTTTTCTGGGCTTTTTTTGGTCTTGTTCATATGCAGCAATGAAGAATGTTGGTATTTTCTTCTAATTTATATCTGCAACTTTTTTTTGTTACCTTCAAATATTATTACTTTTCCTTTGATCTTTCCTAGACAAAAATGTTCTCCTATGATTTTTTAAATCAATATCTTCATTCTTTCTTTTTCCTGTAATTACATTCTGTAAAAAGTGAGCTGAAAGCAAAGTTAGGCTAAATCATAGTGGTGGTCCACAGGAATCTCAGCTTCATATTTCTATTGGTTTCACGGCAGTAAATAAGATAGATGCTCTTTGTCACACCCGGTTTTGCAGGTGAGATCCCAAGACAGTCACGGCATCGAGGGAAAAGGGACTGTGAGAGTCAAGAGGAGAGCAGGGTGTGAATCACACGAGTTTTATATCCCAGGTCAGCCCTGTTACAGCAGAGTAATAGAACCAAAGACTGAAATGTTTGCTACGTCTTGTTTTTATTTGTTGTCGTTGGGTTTTTTCACTCTCACACAAAAGTTCTGCATGCCAACAGAGTCATGCCTTAATGTTTTTTTTCCCTTAGTTGCCACAGCACTAGTCTTTATTAAAATACTACATCAAACTCTACAGTTTAAAGCAGAACCTTCATTTTTCAAAGATCCTTATAAAGTTTTCTGTCTTCCCTCTAAAAATATCAAATTAAGTTCGTGACATTGGTCTAATCTAATAACAGTTATTATGTACTCAAATTGGAAAAGAAAAAGTGTTTTTACAACTAACATAAAGCATTTGCAAGTCAATTTGAACAGAAAATTATATTGGTAAGGACTCATGTTAGGAAATATGAAGGAATGAAAATACAGTCCTATCCACTGAGCTGCCTAAATATTTACTCACTGTACTTCAAAGAAATTTTTTGTTAGAAATTACGATGGAATACTTTTCACTGCAATCTCCCAAGGGTCTTAACATTAAAAGTTGAGCTCTTCATCTCTTTGATGAATTGCATAAAGTGGTCCATTTTATCTGTGGAGTTCTAATGCCTGTTTCTGTAAAAGTGGATGAAAATAGGGATCTGATGAAAATCAGCTGGACGAAACTATTAAAGAGGGAAAAGCTGAGTTGGGAAACTTCATTTTAGATATTCAACCAGACCATATTTCATTTGTTGGTTCTAACATGGTTGTTCACAATTTATTTCTCTCTGCATAAGGTTTCAGAATTTTAAGAATTCTACTGCTAACAATAGTAATACAATGAATTCCTAGGAAAATTAAAAGATCAGTTTGATAGATACTTATCTTCCTACAAGCCCTCCTTTCTGCTCCTTCAGCATGTAGAATGAAACATTTAATACTATTTAATATCAGAGGCTCCAAAGCGAGGACTTAGACTTTATTTAAAATTCATTCACACCTCATTAATTTAACAAGCTGCCTAGAATAATTAGGAAATTGCTTTTGTGGCATGTATGAAATGATTTAGTGGATTAGCATGTCAGAAAAGAGTCTGGCTTAAGGAAGCATCCAGTGTTATGGTGCATACACAAATAATTTACATCTCTTGAACTTATACTTGGGAAATTCTCATGTTATGGTGTATAAATTAGTGTATGTGTTTATATAGGCTTATACAAAAAGACTTGCATTTTTAAAGGCTGTTGCAGTTTGTGATTTATCCTCTCACTGTATTTTTGGGGACATTCTGTGGAATTGGTAGATTCTTTCAAAATGGCCCCTGTATTTAATTCTACACAACAATATAATTTACTATGTTGTCTCTCCTCATATCCGAGTCTCTTTAAATGTTTTGAAAATGAGGTCTCATATTTTGGACAGTGCAGGTACTGTGCAGGTGTGGTGAGAGATCACAGAATGGGTGGGTGACACACAGGGTTGGCATCTGTCCTGCTCATGCTACACTTTGTGTTCATCCATTAGATGTAATCCTCTCAAAAATCCACCATGCCCACAGGAAAGAAATAGTGTTATATCACAAAAAGTTAATGCCTTAGGTGGAGGAGGATGTTTTTATAACAAAAATAACGTAGACACTGAATATGTGATATGTTATTAGTAGTCTTAGGTGCAATTTAACTTCTCCTTTAGCAATGACAATCTTCGTCAGCTTTTCACTAGTTCTGTATAACCATAATTCTGAGGCTGTAACATGCAACTGAGCTTATTTAAAATGATATATCAAGGTGAGAGTCTGACCTTAACTGATATTACACAGTCTATTTTCACACTGCTCTAGATGATCTTGTCTGGTTCTGATATTCTCTTCAGGAGTATCATTGTCATAGAATCACAGAATCATAGAAAGGCTTGAATTGGAAGGGACCGTAGAGATAATCTCATTCCAGTGTCCCCACCCAGCCTGTCCTTGAACACCAGGGGTTATCTGTATCTGTACTATTCCTTACAACTTCAGTATTGCAACTTTAACCTTTTTTTTTTACTTTATTTTCAAAGCTGATGGATAGGCAATTAGTGATTAATGAGAATAGTTTAAACCAGCCTTCAACTATTTCTAGTAAGCATCTCTCCTTTTCTGTTTAGATGAATGCTGAATAAAAACCCGTGTACGGGGAGCATTAAGGAGCATTAAAGTGGGCTTCCTATATCACATTTACCAAATATGTGAGAAAAGCATATGAAAAAGCTTTCAAGTGTTGCTGTGCAGACAGCTGCTTGTGGGGGAGGTCAGAGCCTTTCAGCGAGCTGCCACTCTCCAGTGACTGTTCAAAGCGCTGCCAAGGCTGCCCGGTGAACATCCATTTAGCAGGAAGTGTTTGTCCTCCCCTTGCTCCATAGAACTCAGCAAAAAAAACATCCTTTAATGGAACAGGAGCAGGCTGTGACCTCAATACCCAAATCAAAAATTGATCTTTTGGTGCACTTTTTTGCAGCCTGTTGCTTTAGATTATATCTATATATCTCTCCCTCTCCCTCTCTCTCTCCATATATACATATATATATATATATATATACCTATATATACCTTAATAAAATCTCTATTGTATTGTATGATTCAGACCTGACTGAAGAGCTGAATAAGAATTGGAACTCAGTGTGCTTTAAGATTCTGGTGGTTTGGAATACTTGTTACTCATCTGTGCAGGCTTCCACAGCGTGTTTCTGTGAGAAAATCGGAGTGCATTATTCCTTTTATATACCTGACCCTGTGCTCTGAGTTGTGTCATGCAGTGAGGAGAGGGTGACACAGCCCGTGCAGTGTAGAAACACCAAGCAATCTCATTCTGCAATTCAGGCCAAGAAGTCCTGTGGTATTTATAGCAGATGTTAACCCCCTGACCTGCCGGCCTCTCTCTGCATGAAATGGGTTGTGCTCTCTGGAGCTCTTCACGCCAGCTGAGGGAGCTGACTCCTCACACAAAGGGATGGCACAAAAGGAGCACTATTCAGGCAGGCTGTGCTCTGGCTGCTGCAGATCCTCACTAGCTATGGCACTCAGTTAAATTTCCTCACTGCATTCACATGTGGAAAGGCATAAAGTGATACCAGGCATCTGAGCAAGAGCAATACAAAGGATTAGCCATCAGAAACCTTTTGGGGTTGTTTTTGACTCCTCCATCCTGGCTTTTGTGATTTGGCTTTTAAATCTAAATTGTGCAGGGGTGATAAGTGCAGATAAGTCTAGGTGATAATCATAGTTTTAAAAAGCCTGGTTCTAGATCAGGTTCTAGGGTTCTAGATCGGGTTCTAGATCACGTTCTAGACTGGGTTCTAGACCGGGTTCTAGGGTTCTAGATCAGGTACTAGGGTTCTAGATCAGGTTCTAGGGTTCTAGATCGGGTTCTAGGTCACGTTCTAGACTGGGTTCTAGATCACGTTCTAGACTGGGTTCTAGATTAGGTTCTAGGGTTCTAGATCGGGTTCTAGATCAGGTTCTAGGGTTCTAGATCACGTTCTAGACTGGGTTCTAGATCAGGTTCTAGACTGGGTTCTAGATTAGGTTCTAGGGTTCTAGATCGGGTTCTAGATCAGGTTCTAGGGTTCCAGATCACGTTCTAGACTGGGTTCTAGATCAGGTTCTAGACTGGGTTCTAGATTAGGTTCTAGGGTTCTAGATCGGGTTCTAGATCAGGTTCTAGGGTTCCAGATCACGTTCTAGACTGGGTTCTAGATCAGGTTCTAGACTGGGTTCTAGATTAGGTTCTAGGGTTCTAGATCGGGTTCTAGATCAGGTTCTAGGGTTCTAGATCACGTTCTAGACTGGGTTCTAGATCAGGTTCTAGGGTTCTAGATCGGGTTCTAGATCACGTTCTAGACCGGGTTCTAGGGTTCTAGATCGGGTTCTAGATCGGGTTATAGATCAGGTACTAGATCAGGTTCTAGGGTTCTGCTCTGACACAGCTTGCATGACAGCCTAATCCAAAATACAGCAGTAGCTCTTTGTGTAATCTTAATGGTAAATGTTGACTTTATCCAAGTTTACAATTACAAATCCTCATTTAGACTTAACAGAAGATTACTACAAAGGAAAAGCTAGTGACCTTAAACTTTTGTACTCTGAGCATGTATAAATGGCTCCCTCTATTCCAGTGTGATTCCTGTATATGAAAAAAGCAACACCCAATGTTTCTTTTGTTGCATTTAGCAAATGATGACTGATAGCTCTTACGTCCATTATATGGCATTTCTCAGTATTGTTACATAAATTACCTCACCTTTTTTTTTGTGCTGTTGTTGATTACCGACTGCTTTCTTGTTAAGCACTGCTGAGAGCGCTCTGACAAGGGCTTCTGTGATAGTGATGGGACTTTACAGGGGTGAGCTGACATAATTCTTTTAAAATTCCACCAGCTAAATATCTGTTTAGTCATTTTTAGTGCAGCAAGATCATTTCAGAGAACCATTTTTCAGCTGAGTGCAGAATTTCAACTATTTAAGGAGGACTAAACTCAAAGTGCAATCAAATTCAGTAATTACCTGTTCTTTGCACTATTGCTTGCCTGTCTTTAAGTCTCCCCTAGAGAAGGGTAAAATGGAGCTATTTGGGTTCTGGAGAGTGGGGGCAGTTAGCATTCAGTGCTTTGAAAGGCTCCACATAGAGAATAAAGTGGCTTTTGATTCAATTAGAACATGGATATTCTGACCTAAATTTAAGGCCCATTTTTGGTTAAAAGAAAAAAACCTAACTTTTGTGCAGATAAAGTCCTGCTTCATAAGGTTTTGGAAGGTGTTCCATGGAACTGTAGTCAGTTTTATGCTGTCCTGTTACCTCTGAGCACATGCACATCACATTCATGTGTTTTGTTCTGTTCTTACAGTGCCTGGGCTTTTTGGACGACTGTAAAATACAACTTGGAATTCTGCTGGTTTCACTGCAGAGCACATTGAAAGATTTCAGCTTTAGAAACAGAAATCCTTCCACTGTAGGGGTTTCTGACATCTTGAAATTAGATTTCCTCGAACACAAAAGAAAAGTTTTTAAATATTAAAAAGACAGGAAAAAATTGTTGGTAATATCAGAACAAAATTTCAGTGGGAACTAACCTGCTATTTAAAGCTAGTGTGTCTACTCTGAATTTTCATTTTGAAACAACGGCTTTCATTTCAAATGTTCTTACTGAGAAAAATTAACCTCATTTACACTATTCCTCACAGATATTTTATGTGCAGAAGATTTTCAAACAAAGCACTTGAAGTTGCTTTGCTGGAGACTGAAGAGTAACAGGACATGAGTCCTGGTTCCACTTAAGCCTGGAGCCTAAAGTGTCTGAATATTACAATTTTAAGCATATAAATGGATAAGTGCAGGTAGGTACTTCATCACACTTCCTTCATCTCCAAGTGTGAGGGATATATGGCTTTGGAATCTTATTCCACAAATATGCATTCACTTAAAAGAAACTCATTTGAGCCCTTTCCCTTAGATTAAATTCTAATGAGCAGGCTGAGGCAGAAGAGATTTGTGTTTCCCACACTGAAGCCAGGCTGAACCTAAGAAAAGGAATCATTAAAAGAGTTTATTGCAGCAAGTAATCTGTTAACAGATTGTTTTATAAAGGGAAGAACGTGACATTTCATATTTTTCTGACAATTTATATCTGTAGCAAAGAGTTTAATGAAGACAGACATTGACACAAATGTACCATATTCTTATAACAGTGTTTATATTGGGGTTATATCTTTTCCTTGTCTTCTAACCCAAACAGTTTCTGCTTTATTCCAATGAGTTTTTATGAGAATTATCTTTTGTGAGAAAAGTACAAGAGAGCCAATAGCTCATTGATTTTATTTCAAAATCTTTAACAGCCTTCTAGTTCAGTGCTTTAATTTTGGACAATGTAAAAAAAAATAAATTCAAATATTATCTGTGTTTCATTTTTTTTGTAACTGAAGGAAAGCAGGCAACAAATTCCCATTTAAGAGTGGTTATGACAAATAAGAGAAGCAATAATTATTTTTCACGACTTCTTGACCTATTTAATCAAGTCTCTACTGCTGGAAAAACTATCTCATTTTTGACTTTCACTTTATTTATCTCTTATATATTTATCAGGTGATTAATGTTAAATATGCAGCTTATTCCTCCTTAGAGAAAAGCAATATTGATTTTATTCACAGGATAATTTAATTTCCATCAGTATTTTAACTTCAATAAGTTCAGAACTTTTCCTGAGGAATAGAAAGAAATGCTACTTAAAGTAAATGAAATTTTGCTATTGATGAATCAGGAAGTACCACACATTAATTCATGGCAAAATTAACTGAATTATCATAATGACTATGCATCAGACTAAATTCATGCCAGAATTTATAAGCAGTTATGGTAATTAATATATTAAAACAAAATATCTTTTAAAAATGTTATTTTTTTGTAGCTGAGTGGGAAAATGCCTCAGCTAATCTTAAAATGTAAGAAATATGTTGTAGAGAAATAACGTGCTAAGCTCCAATTCGTCATAAAGAAATTTTTAAATTTCTAACCTTTTACAGTAATTATTTCAACTAGAAGATGATTTTTTGCATGGATTCTTGTAGGTACTAAATTCCCAGGCTGTTAGAGGGACAGGAGAGCACACCAGAGATGGGGTAATGGGCAATGTTAAATGTTGGCCTTGATGCAGCTTTCCCCTCACATGAGATATTGCACCATGGTCAGCACAGCCTAACACATTTTGACCATCTGGTGGCATCAGAGATGGGCTTTCCTGCCAAAGAAGAGGAGGCACATGGTGAGAGAGACTTCATTTGCTCTGGAATTAAAATTCTTCCTTAGTAAGTCATTTTTACAGGTGAAGTCCACATAATTTTGTTGGGTTTTTTTTTCCCCCTTCCCTTTTGCAGCACAAAAAGGATTCCTTCGACCCCAACAGTCTTATCCTGGAAGGAATATTCCCTACTGATCCCATCTTTCTACATTTTAAATTCCCGGCTTGGAATTTCTATATATTTTTTGGTAAGAACCATAGAATCTGGATAGAAAATTGTAAACAATACTAAAAAAACTGGAGTCATGCTGCCAGGTTACTCAGCATGCTGTCTCAGTCTGTGGAGCTGCAAAGTTTTGAAAGAGGTAAAATTCAGGGGAAATCTGACTTGGAAAAGTTACATAGTTTTGAAAAAAGGAAAAAACCTATTGTATTTTTTTAAAAAAACCCAACAAACTTCGT
This sequence comes from Poecile atricapillus, assembly GCF_030490865.1. Classification (NCBI taxonomy): domain Eukaryota; kingdom Metazoa; phylum Chordata; class Aves; order Passeriformes; family Paridae; genus Poecile; species Poecile atricapillus. The sequence goes on from NC_081256.1 coordinate 21,281,249, forward strand.
AAAATCTGATTTTTATTTTTATACCCCAAGTTCCCTGTGCCTGTAGATTAAAATGTGCTTTCTTTATATGTCATTTTCCAGGAAGTTTGACAGACATGCCCAGACTCACGTCTCCTTATGTCTTACTGCATGAGCACTTACCAGTGACTGCTCTCAGTAAAATATATTATGTATGCCTTTTAATACTCTGACAGGTAATAAAGTCTCAGTTGATTCTGGGACTAGAAGTGTTTGTTCATGTTTGAAGATTAATAATTGAGGTTAAAATCTGCCATTTAAAGAAAAAAATTCCTCCCCCTCCCCAGTTTATTCCAGCCCCTAAACATAATTCACTCCTTGGTGTGTGATAGTTTTCAGGTTTTACTTGAAAGCAAGATTACAAAGAGTGTTTAGACTAGTGACTCTGGGCTTTGGAAAGTGCTGCAAAGGTTTAATGACTGAAACAATTGAACCCAAATTTAGCAACTGGCTGTGATTCAGATCATAGCTGACAGAGTTTGGAGAGGCAACGTGGCTCTGAACACCCCTGAAAGTGGCCCAAAACTTGAATTATCTGGATATCTTGAATTATCTTGAATTAAACAATGAGAGATTATCTCTGCAACAGCCTTGCTGCTGAAAAGCTGCAGCCACTTGAGCAGGGCTGCAGGGACACGTTGAGACTGCTGGGTCCAGGAAGGGTTTTGTGGCCAGGCCATGAGCAGGGTGGGTGCAGCTGTTGGCTGCACGTGCTGTCCTGTGTCCCCCATCAATTGTGGGCAACACGGGCACTGCTCCATCCTGAAATGGTGTGTGATTCCTGAAAGGCTGTACAAGCACATTCCTGCTTCCCTTGTGGAGATCTGAGATGTTTTAATTCACTATTGATTGTTAAAGGAGACTCATGACCTGTGAATGTCAATATTAAGCCTACTTGTGGAATTAGGTACCGTCTTGAGGAAGAGGGGTTTGCCTCTGTTCAAGAGCTGTTGTATGAGGAAAAGCCATTGCTAGGCTTTTGTTTATCTCTTGCCAAAAAATCCCCAGGATTTATGAACTCAGTGTGTTTCTACCAAAAGTTATGAGGAGAGTTGGGGAAGAGCGACCTTCCAAAGCAGAGACACTTTCTAGCCTGTTAGCAGGAATCCAGAGGTTTTGGTCTTCCTCCTCCTCGCAGTGGTTTGTACCAAACACTTTCCATCACCCCATTGGTGTCAGGGAACATCAGTACACAGCTTTCAAAAATTTAACCTGCCTATTTATGTATTTAATTCATCTTTCAGCTTCACTCTGCAAAAATACAGATAAATAGAAAAGAAATAACAGCTTGACCCAACACCTGTGCCCACAACCTCCTTGCCACATCAGCCCTGCCTGAACTAATGTGGAGGTCTTCCTCCCTGTTTAGTGGTGGCTTCACACTCTACATTCCACAGGTTTCCAGAATTACACTGAACCTGCTGGGTGAAAATTTGTCATTCCAACACAAATAGCATGAAAGAGGATCTGAGAGAAGCCAGATTTGAAACTGCAATTTGTGGTCTTTCTGTTAATTTGGTGCCCTTTCTCTTATATACCTCTAGGGGAATAAAATATGTGTCTGGTTGTCTCCAATATTATCTCAGTTGTTTAATTGTTATGTCATTTATTGTACATGACACAGCTTACAGGAATTAAAATGACCACCAGTAAACTTTCAGATAGATTGGGTTCTCCAGGTGAGCTGCAGTCCTGAATGAATTATAGTGGGTGTTTTTAATAGCTGTGGAACTAAAACTGTGGGAGAAAAAGGAAATGAGTAAGGCTCCTAATTTGAGCAGTAGTACAAGAGATAGCAGTGGCCTTTTGTGACTCATAATAAAAAGAGTTATGACTTCAGGAATCAACAGAAAGCTGTGGCTCAATCCCAGAGGGTTAAGTTTTCCCACTGCTGCATATTCTTATGCCAAGCAATCTTTAATCTTTTGGTATAACTGACAAAAGAGTAAGCTGTGCAATTCTGTTGTTTCAGGATGAAATGTGCTTAATGATACCTTGACCTGTGATCTCTGGGATGAAAGAAAATTAGGTTAATTATTAATTTATGTGAGTTTTTTTTTCCTTGAGAAGTGACAAAAAAAAAAACCCTCTAAGTTGTTTGAATTATTTCCTTTTTTTATACAATCAGTGTTAAGTGAAAGAAATAATTTGACCAACTGCTTTTCAATTTCTCATTGAAAGTAACTGAAAGTGTGGATTGATTCTGACTTTAACAGGGAAAGAGCAGCATTCAAATTTTTACTTGGTTTTTTTATTTTCTTTTTTCATGCAGGACCGAATAAATATTAAAATATACTTTTATACTAAACATAGAATTTTGCATATAATTTCTTTATTCTCAACTTTACAACTGTATTTTGCAGCTTTGTTTTTCTATTCACAATCTGAAAGAGAATCAGACAAAATATAGTTTTCATCATATATATATATATAGTTTTTTGGCAAAGCAGGCCTACCTACAGCTTTTCAATGAGAGATTAGAAAAGTCTATCAAAGTATAAACTCTGCATCCTTTTAAAAATATTTTATTTTACTCCCTTCCTGTAAGCAAAATATGCAAAATAAAATTAAAAAAAATGTTCATCAAAATGAAATGTTTGTTAATGAGTCATAACCGTCAAACAAGCAGTTCTTTCCTTTTGATGACTGAACTAATTGACTTTGCTAAAATGAACATTCAGACATAAGTGGTGGTTGCTACAGGATGTTCATTTCAATTATGTCTCTAAAGCAGGACACCAAGAGATAAAGTAACCTGGGTTTAATAGGTTTTCATCCCTCCCTCTGCTCATCATAAGCACAGGATGTCAAAGAGCTGGGGAACTATCTAATATATGGGTTTTTTTTAATTTGTTTTGTTTGTGTTTGGAAATTTTGAGCAGCTCCCTTCTTCAAGGCCACAGCTCCATCCAGTTTAGTGAGCTCAGACCAAGACTGAAACTTGTGCCAATACTTGCTGCAGATCTAATATGTGACTTTCACAGGACTTGGTTCCTTTCTCAGAGCCAGGGTTCACCTGTGATGATGTTGATCTCCAATTTATAGCAGTCATTTTCTGAGACCATCACTTTTCCCAGTGGACAGACACGTATCCTCCAGAGTTGAGGGCTGTTTGTGTTGGGTTCTGGGCAGAATTATCTGAGTTGAGCAGATCAAAGAGTAGAAACTGAGCAAGGAGGTTCTGCTCCTGGGCCACTGATGGATGGCTTTGTTCACCTATAAAAAAAAAAAGCAGCCCTTTGGAGAGCAGGGCAGGAAAATCATCCAGGGCAGTGTGAAAATCCGATAGCCTTGGGGGATGAATGGCCCTTTTACAGCCGGGGGAACTAAAATAAAACCTGCAGCTGTGCAGCCAGGAACTCCACCATACAGCAGCAAGGAGCACAGGACAGCTCAGGGCACTGTTCCACAGCAGCCTCAGTCCCCACTCACTGGGGCTCTCACATGGAGATCTCCCCTCCAAATAAATTACTTTCCCTTTGGATCAGTGAGTCATATTCCAGGAACAGAGGAATGACTAAATCTAATATGAGGAAAGGGTAAGGAACACGTCAGTGGAGTTAAGAGGGGAAAGGAGACAGAATTAAACCATCACTTTTGGCAGCAATGCACAGTTTGATGAAATTAGGCACAACGTGAAACTGTGCCTCCAGAGAGCTTGGGTGAATTGCAGATCTTTTAGAAAAAAAATAATATGAAGCCTCTTGCTGTGAGGAGTAAGTAGTTGTACAGTGTAGTTTTCAGGCATTTCTACCAAAGGGAGAAAAATAATAAAATCTTTTTAGTGAACAATTACATCTATGGGAAAAAAAAAAAAGGAATTTATCTGTATCAGGCTAGAAATTTTATTTTTCTAGAGGGATTTTTACCAACACCTGACCCATTCAAGCAGTTTAGACCTCATTTCCTATCACTTAAGGCTGAAATACATCTGCAACAGCTGTTTCTGAATTTTATCAAACTGATTTTAGTAATGGTGAATGTTAACTCGTTGTGGTAATAAGTAGGCTGAAGCACCAGCTCATACAATATTTGAGGTTCTGTTTGCACTTCTTCTCTTCATCTTCCCTACTCATTGCATTTTGCTGCAATTCTTGCTCTCTGAAAGACCTGCATTGTTTAACTCTTGTGCTGTTTTATCTTTTTGTTCATGGCACTGGAGGATAGCAAGGTTTTTTATAACTCAGACCTTTTTCCTGCAGAGGGACAGCGCGATCCATCCCAGGCTCCATCCATCTGGTGAGGCACAGACAGCAGCTGACACTGGGGCAGGTTTGTAAGTAGAGCACTGAGAGCAATTAGCATTTGAATTAAAGCTACCTGTGGATAACAACAGGTGATTACCCTATTTAACAGCTGTTAAGTGGTGTTATTTGCCAGTTATAGACCACAGACTGAGTGAATTGTGTGCATACAAATGGGAGTCACTGTGAATACAAACGAAGGACGTTAATTAAATAATATTTTTTATATTGCAATTGTGAAATACAGAGGCCGACTCAAAACAGATAAATGGTAGCCAAAGAAAAGGGTTTGGAAGTGTTTTAGAATGCAAGACAGGAACTTCATAAATGCTAAACTCCTATGTTTTGGCCATCAGCGTTTTGTTCTAGAAACAGAAAAGCAAATCTTGCTATTACACTGATTCAGCTTCTGGCAAAAAGAGAAAATAGTAAGAAATTAAAGCACATAGGATTATTTTCTCCTTCTGTTTTATCCCTGCGTTTCCAACAAGGCTTAATCAACCCGAGTGTTCTTTGGAAAGTACAGCACTGTTCCCTCCGTTCGTGCCCACTTGCCTCGGTGCATATGTGGGAGAAGCTGCTCCACC